>NC_092858.1:66752764-66775343 GCF_032062135.1 Pyxicephalus adspersus | reverse complement strand
AACTTATACACAAAAATACAAATTACAGTACTAAAATGTTCACACAGCCACCAATCAAACACTTTAAAGTTTATTGGTTTGTGTTGATGGGGCAAATGCAGTTTAATTTAAACATCAATCTGAGATGTCATTTCGATTTTATTTACAGGTGATTTTGACATGTAGTTAAGCTAATTTTAACTTGCATTTGGCCTGCTTTAGGTTGATTTTGAATTGTCATAGACTGTATGGAATTCAGAACTTTTTCCAGGTGTAGGGTCACCTATGTGAAGTGATCATGTACTGCGGAGTTTCTAGCAGTCCCCCTGTAATGACAACACCTAATAGATGTTGAGAGGTTCCTTCTGTGGATAGCCAATAGCAAGTATCCATGTAATGCACAAGGAAGAAAGTAAAAAAGGTTTCTGAGGTTACATTACAGCCTTGCCCTGTCTGTCCCAAATCCCTGAATCTCAAGGGTTGGATACTTTCATTGGCTGAATATACAAGGGCTTCTCATTACAGGGGCTAGTGGTGGCTGAATATAGGGAAGCCTTGTGTTAGAAGTGGAGGGAATGGCTAAATACCATTGTTACTTATTATGAAACTGTTACAGCGTATTATGGTGATCCTGGACTGTGTTATCGTAGTCTGTTCTTGCAGAGTGATATCATGAGCTATTGTATCCTGTATGCTTACTTGGTGATATAAAGTCCAGTTGTTGCTTGAAGAAATTTGCTATTACAGTATGACATTTACATGATTCACTTTAATCTCATGATAAAGTATACCGTGCTGTTCCAATGATTCAGCAGGTAAACATTGTAAAAACAGTCAGTATGTGAACTTCTATACATCTCTTTACAAAGATTTAGGTTGTATTTAGGAATTTCAAGCAATGATTAACATCTGCAGGATGATTAGAGAGCCTTAAATGTTTACAAATGTCTGCATGTATTTGTGGGGACCCAATGCCAGATAGTAAGTAGCAAAGTATGTTAGGTGTAATTAGCCGCACAGTATAAATTGTATAGTATACGAAAAAATACCAGGGGACAAGCGTGTGCAAGGGGAGTGCTATGTATAATGGAGTAGATCTGTGTAGTGTGGGAGAATGGGGATAATACCCTCATAGCGATGGGCTGCACAACATAAGGTGTGTGTGAAAGTCCTTCTTGGGGCCTAGTCAGGGCCTACTTAGGGATTTCATAGATTTGGTCCACCGGAGATCAGGCCCGGCCACAGCATGGTTCTCCGAGGACAGAGTTGGGGTGCCAAGGGTTAGGCTTCCCCAACAGAAGAATCAGGTACTGAGACTTTGGGGTGTCTGGGTATAAGTGAGAAGTTACTTGATAAGAAAAGTCTGGGTGGCACACAGTGATCTAAGGCCCTTAGAGTTATAAAAAAGGAGCTTCTACCCCAGACGTAAGATTTTTTTCAGTTCATGGGTATCCTGCACCATTACTTTCATTCTCCCATAATCCACATATCTTCACCATAATCCACATTAAACCCCTAGACCTCTAGAAAAAACTAGTGTTCCTACAATGGTTAATGCCACATATTGTTAATGACTGCTTTGTTATAATATCAGTGCTGTTACTTTCTGGAAATATGCATACCTGTCCTGTATGCTGCAGTAAACAGAATTACTGAAACTTGACAGCAAATGTGTGTGTTTGGACCATCACATATAGATAGGACACACCAGGGACATCATAACTGTGTATCCATTTACTGTCGTCAATGTTTATCTGTCAATCCTATCCTTTCTATGCTTACATTTTGTATGAAGGGTCAGAAAATGAGAGAGGCAATACTTCACAGCTCACTGTTTTGTCTTTATAGACCTGTGTCCCCAAAAAGGTTTGATAATAAAGACTCAACTTTCTCTTCCAATGTCTCTGGCTGATCCATCGTCCGTGGATCCGGCAGGTCGGTCGTCCGGACGATGGACGACACCGACTGTACACACAGCAGATTTTCGCCCGATAATTGGCCGATGCCGATTATCGGGCGATAAAAATCTGACGTGTGTACGTAGCTTTAGCAGAGTAAAGATAAGCACACGTCAGTTCACCAAACCTCCTTCTTTCACATGAACCCGGAAATAATGCTAGTTTCTTATTTGGTTTTGTTTCAGGGCTGTCAAATTCTGGCCTCCAGCAGGCAAAAAGTTAAACAAAGAAAGCCTGATTTATTAAAGCTCTCCAAGACTGGAGATAATAGACTATCATGGGTGAATTGGGGGGACCCAGCAAACCTGGAAAGCATCTGGTCCAGGGTTAAAAAGATTTGCCAAATATTAGGAAACATTTTATCTATGTTAATCTATCTACTCCAGTCTTGAAGAGCTTTAAAAAATCAGGCCCATGAAGTGCTGATTGTACTTAGTTTGTCTGGAAGCATTGCAATGTCTCCATGTGGTAATATAGATATAATATATCCCTATGTAGATTATGTTTTGTTATGGTTTAAAAAAAGAAAAACAAATCAAAGAAATATATAGGCCTAATAAAAAAGTTAAATAAATATTTATAAAAGGCTCCATTAATTTCACAATACTATCATGTAGAAGCTTGTTAACTGTAATATTGTAAAACAAAAAATATATATAAAAAACATTAATAATAAAAAATAGTTTCCTAATACACATGAACAAAGTAAGGGACTCCTGGCCTCATACACAAAAATGGGATCATGTGCACTTAATTTTATAAAACTATTTCCATGTATTTTTAATGAAAAAGTAGGTTTGGAATGCAGTTTCATGTGAACTATGCTTTTGGAAAAAAAACTTTTTTTGCAAGTATTGCTGGTTGGAAATTTAATGCTGAGGAGTTAAAAGAGAATCCATTACCATTGTATGTTCATTACCATGTAATGTAATAATAATAATAAAACAAGGGTGGAAGTCTGGTGTATGGCAAAAGCCACGAAGATCTGTAAAGTTCCAATAAAATGTTTTAGGTTTTGTGTTTTATATACAAATAAACCTTTGTGAATTGATTTTATCTTAAGTGAAAGTGGAAGTGAAACTTTAAATGAAAAGTAACCATTTTTGAAAATATTTTTCAGCATTTTGTAATATCACAAAATGGAAAACTTTTCTGAGAAATCTGATACAGAGGTTTCAGGAAACCAGCAATGGATGTCACAGCTAAGTGAACAGTTATGGGACATACCTCTGTACAATCTGTCTATCCCAGGTAACCTCATTGTGTTTCTTCTGGACTTTTATAGCAATTCTTGGCTGCAAGCAGCACTGGGATAACCTCTCCACACTGGCTCTAAAGGTTGTTCCAAAGGGACCCTGCCAGGGAGTAAATATAAAATTCAAGCAGCAACCTTATTTGTGTGTATTTGGGGGATGATGTGCTCAAACTTTGGTTTCCAAATACCAAAATGTTTAAACTTGTCTGGTATGCGGAAAGTGTGTGGCTGCTCTAATTCCTCCTGCCTATCCCTACTCCCCAAGGCTTCAACAAAGCAGCTGGAAGCTTGCTACAAGATTTGCAAATACGGCATAAAAACTTGTAGTATACATTACTCTTTCATATACTGAAACCCGTAGGTACAAGGCCATAAGGGCTTTTGCTTGAAACTTGTTGAAAGCTTTGCAAATGCTTTCCTAAGGCTTTGTGTAGACATTGAATTGTGTATAGCAGGGTCTTACACCAATGTTGTAGTCACCCCCTACCTCCTACCCTGCCAGTCTTATACACACAGTTTTATATTTTCATTTTCACTATCCAGCAGATATCCGACATGCAGCTTATCAGTGCACCTAACTGCTTAATAAAATATTCATGGCCTTTTATTTCTATGGAGAGTTTATACTCTGCAGAATATGAACTGTTCTTTAGAATCAAAAGGAGAGTGTATCAATTTCCAGATCAAATATGAAGAATAAATCTCTCTATGGGGATACAGACGGTGATGAAAACCTAATTGGGTTCTTACTATTTTCCCCAAAACACTTTAAGCTAACGATTTAATCCTGCTACTGTGCTCCAAGTAAATTAAACAGAAAAACATAAATCTCATCAGAAAATGTTTGGTTATATAGGGATGTCACTGAACTGGCATTCAGCAATTATATCCTAAAATCTGGCTGACGTTCGAGACAGCTCTGCAGTCACATTGTACCTTTGATTTGTCTGCTCTCCATTGTTATGTTACGCCATTTGTATAGGATGTTAGATCCAGTGCACCCTGTGTTCACTCGATAAATGCACTTTAATACAGACCAATCTTCTGTTGCAGTAAGGACCCTTTATGCTGTGGTGGGTGGCAACACTTGTTACTCTCGTTATGTTACAGTGCCATTCATTTTGGCCTCCCATGGGATCTGAGCTCCCATCACACAAATCAGATCTAAATTCTGCCTGCTACATCACAGGTTTGTTGTAGAGGGGAGTTAGGTGTTAATATTCAAAATAAATGAACTTCAACTCAACTACACAATAAACATGAATTCATGTTCCTATTGGAGGGGTGGCTGTTATTTTGAAATGCAAACACAAAGCATTATAATAGCAGAGCAGAAAAAAGCATTTGAGAGAGAGAAAAAAAGGATTTTTCAAAGTATAATTCTATCACAAACTACATCAATTACATCACAAGATACATCAATTACAAAATGATGTGAAATGTCAATCTGGCTTTTGTTTTACATCTGTTCTGGGAGCAGAATGATTATTAGCTGCAAAATATACACTTTATACAGGGAGGTGATCATTCTTTCTATAAATGACATGCCACTTATTGCACGGTAATTAATCTGTTACAAAAGTACTTAATGCTGGAAAATTGCACAAATCCTTCATTTAAGACTAAGATCTACATCTTTTCGCCGGTAGATCTTTTAATCTGTGCAGTTTTTGATCATTTACAGTGTACTGCCAGGGCTCCATATAAACATACAAAGCCCACTGTCTGTATCTGTTAAAGACACGTTACCAGCAAAGAGTTCCTTGTCAAATATATTCTGCACAGTTTCATAATATGCTGAGTGAACTCGTACACTTTATGTAGTATTTGATACTTGGTTACTTCCAGCATCTCTGTTATGTTTAATAGTGTCTGCAATGCAAATATTTTGAAACCGCTTGCAGCAACAAGGAAAAAGAAAATATTAGTTACCGGTGTTACCTTACCTTTTTTTCTGTTTCATTATACCTGTATTCTAAGTGTCAGATTGTGTCCTGAAAATGAAAATACTTTGCTTTAACATATATACGTTAAATGTATACTATAGAATATACATATAGTATATTCTATAGTACATATAGTATATTCTGGCAGACAGATATCGTGATGAAATATTGCAGAGTTTACCCAGTGTTGTGTATGTAGAGCCATTTTATTTTTCAGTAGATTTGCCATTATGTCTTGCTTTTTTGTGAATCCTTTGCAAAGTTTCCCACCTAAGATCCTGCTAGTAATTTCATTTATTGTTGCAGGCTGACAATTCTAAGCTGCTGTTTACAAATGCCATCTTGCCACAAAAGTAGCTTCAGTTGGCCCTAAAGTTTTACACAGAAATCAGACATGCTGAAAAATATTATTTGTGATTGTTACAAGAGACAGATGAACAAATAAGTGCTATTCACACGGCAAAGTTCTGTTCTATGTGGAGGAGAGAGAATGAGGGAATGGCAGTTAATTCCAATTCTGATTGTCCGTTCATCAATCAGCCAGGGCAAATTTATGAAGGACATCAGGATGACGGGATCTAACAGCAATGAAACCTAACCCTAGTCAGCTTTTTAAAAACTCCCTCAAATCCCCCTCTATGCCCCCCCCCCATGTAGTGTCATTTTTTAATTGCCTTGACCTGTAGCCAGGAGGGAGGCTTCAAAGTCTGTTATCAGTGTCCAGAAAATAGGCTTTAAAACCACATAATAAACATATTTATCTGATAATGAAGCCATGAACCAACAATGAACAAATTGTTCTTGTCAAGTAACCATTATGCTACAAGTGACTCAGGGGTTAGCACTCTGGCCTTTGCACGGCTAGGTCCCAGGTTCGAATCCTGGCCAGGACCCGTGTCTGCATGGGTTTCCTCCGAGTACTCTGGTTTTTTTCCCACATTCCAAAAACATGCAGTTAGGTTAATTGGTTTCCCCCCAAAAATTGACCTTAGACTACATTAAGGACATATGACTATAGTAGGGACATTAGAATGTGAGCT
Organism: Pyxicephalus adspersus; assembly: GCF_032062135.1. NCBI lineage: Eukaryota > Metazoa > Chordata > Amphibia > Anura > Pyxicephalidae > Pyxicephalus > Pyxicephalus adspersus. The sequence goes on along the minus strand of NC_092858.1, from coordinate 66,769,165 downwards.
CCTTTTAGGGACAGTTAGTTTCACAACTAAGGACTTTGTACAGCGCTGCGTAATATGATGGTGCTAATAATAATAATCAAAAAGTATTACACACCAACTAAAATGTCACAAACTGTGGGATTTTTTTCTACAAACTGAAGACTTGGATTAACTGTATGTTTCTTAACAGGGAGCCATGACACTATGACTTATTGTTTAGACAGATGTTCTCCAATTGATCCAGAGTCGCCAAAATTGCTGCTCTTTCTAGCGAAATATGTGCCTTCTATAACTCGCAAAATTATTTTACGATGGAGTACGACACAGGTATATTATTAATATTTTTTTATGAATATAAACCACAACTAATTTTTGGGTTACCAGACTCATTCATTTATTATGTGTAAAAAACTGTAAAAGATATTACTTATACTTACTTGTTATTTTTTAACAGAATGTTAAATGGTATTTATTGAGTTGCTAGTCTTTTTTTTTTTAACATAAAGTGGTAATATTTAGAGATGTTGTACTGGTGTTTTTAGCATCATCACTACTGTTGCTTAAATTTATTTAGGCTTAATCTTGAAGTACCTTCATTTGTTTGCCCCCACTGGCTTGATGTGATAAGATTCAGTCTGGAGATCAAAGGTGCTGCAAGATCTGAGGGCAATCAGCAGTGTCCCCTACTGAACCTGTTGATCATGGTCATGGTGGATCTGCAAATCTTGGTTAAACAATTGCTGAGGCACAAGAGATAGCCCGGAAATGTGTTGGGTTTATATTAAATAAGCAGTTGGTTAGGCAGAAGCTAATTGGGTGCCAAAATGTTTAAATATCAACCAAACAATATCAAGTGTCTTTGCAGCATTTTAGTGATCTGTTATTAGTTTTTTTGTAATAGTTTATCATGTGGAAGAAACATAGCTACACCACTATTATTTAGAGACCAACAAACACTCCTTGCAGTGGTGGCACTCTAGCTCTTCACAGCAAAAGAAATTCACCACCCCAAAGTCACTGGAATGGCTTATGGCCATGTTGTGGGCAGGAAAGGAGGGTATTTTTATGACTATTTTTAAAGGGACATTTGATTAATGCAGAATACTACTTTAACTTGCTGTGTCAAATAGGAGACATTGATGGAAAACAAAAAAAAAAAGTTCAGCTAATCTCTCCTCATAGCTGAGCTCCTCCATTCCTTTTATTAGTTTAGTTGCCCTTCTCTGCACTCTCTCTAATTCAACAATTCAATTTAATGTCCTTTTTATGAACTGGTGCCAAAAACCCACACTGCATATTCCACATGAGGTCTGACCAATGCTTTGGACAGGGGCAGGATTATGTCTCCATCTCTGCAGTCTATTCTTCTAATAATACAAGAAAGTACTTTGCTAGCTTTAGATATTGCAGCTTGGCATTGGATTCTGGTATTAAGTCCATGATCTACCAGAACCCCCAGATCCTTTTCCATTTCTGACTCCCCCAAATGTATTCTCCCTAGACAGTATGAGGCACGTATGTTGTTAGCCCCCAAGTGCATAATTTTACATTTATCCATAATAAATGTCATTTGCCACTTGACTGCCCAATCAAACAGTACATCCAGGTCTGCTTGTAGATTATAGACATCCTGTATGAACTTAATTCCATTACATAGTTTGGTGTCACCTACAAACACAGAAATGGTACTTTTAATCCCAAACTCTATATCATTTATAAAGATGTTAAACAGTAAAGGTCCAAACACTGAACCCTGGGGTACACCACTAATAACCTTAGACCATTCGGAGTATGAATCATTAATTACAACTCTCTGGATGCAATCTTTAAGCCAGTTCTCTATCCATTTACAGATTGACATTTCTAAACCTATTGACCCTACTTGCAAATGAACCGTCTGTGGGGTACAGTGTCAAATGCTTTAGCAAAGTCCAGGTACACTATATCAACTGCTATTTCACTATCTACCTGTTTACTTACTTCCTCATAAAAAGAGAGTAAATTTGTTTGAGAACTTCGGTCTTTCTTGAAGCCATGCTGACTATCACTTAGAATAATATTTTCTAGCAGAAACTCCTCTATGTGGTTCTTTATTAAACTCTCTAAGACCTTTTAAACTAACGGGTCTGTAGTTACCTGGTAATGACTTTGCTCCTTTTTTGAAGATAGGAACCACATTTGCCTTTCGCCAATCCATCGGTACCTTGCCAGTGACTAAAGAGTCTCTAAAAATTAGAAATAATGGCTTTGAAATGGCTCAGCTCAGTTCATTTCCGATACTTGGTTAAAAACCCTTTGCTGGCAATGACAGCCTGTAGTCTTGAACTCATGGACATCACCAGATGCTGGGTTTCCTCCTTGTTAGATTTTTTCATTAGAACACCGGCGCGTCATCTGTGGTGGGCGGAGCTATCCGCACGGGACTCAAGGGAGTCCCTGCTGCTGATAGGAGTCCTGTGTCCCACGTGTTCCCGGGTTTTTACCCGGAAACAAACATCAAGGCGCATTATTGCACCACGGGCCTGGATACATATAAGGAGAAGCAGCTCCTTCATCTTACTCGGCACAGGAATGCTGATACTAAAGCTGGAGACACATAACCTCCTGAATGGGCAGCAAAAGTCAAATGTAAGTTTTTTTAAGATTTAATACTACAATATAATATTTGATATACATAATTGTGTGTGAACATTTGATATACATAATTATGTAGGCTATATATTATATTTATGTAACCTTATATTATATATATTTAATTACTTAATAATCTATTTATCAATTACCAAATAAATTACCTAATAATTTTGGGAAAACAAATTATAATTGCTGGACTTTAAAATAAAATTTAAAAGAATATACATGAGCTGATTACTTTAATGAGTATATTTATATATATGAGTATATCCAGTGAAATACAATAACTATTGCACAAATTCATAAAATAAATCATGATACTCGGGGCATAGTTGAGTGTTTAATTTATTTAAAAGTAGGCCTAAACATGCATACTGCACTTGTTTGTTGTATTCTGTTGTTGTAACAGGTAAAACTTTTTAAAAATTTATACGCTGTGGTATGTTTTGCGGCTCAAGACTATATTTCTCTTTAGTGGAAGGGGGGCAAATAGGCTCCTTTGATAGTAAAGGTTGCCGATCCCCGAGTTAAATGGTTATCTAAGATGGAGCAGGTGGATGAAACATCTGCATATCTGGTATTGTCCACATGTATTGGTAATCTGATAATTTTTGGTAATCTAATTTTCCTTCAATTTAAAACAATTTTATATGATTTACATCCAATTCTAGGAGCAATAACAAAATCTTTACCTATGTTAATATTTCAGATGGATTTTTCGTGGCGGGACTTAATTTGACAGAAAACGTCTCCTATATACTAAAACACCCATTTGGATCCATGAAGAAATTGACTTTGCCTAAACTGCCATTTCTGAACAGCTGGGTGGAAAAGCAATATCCTGGGGATAGCAAAGATGCTACCAACATTATTGCAGAAGACCTTATAGGCTCCGGCCAGTTTGTGCCTGATGTTGTTGACCTCAACAACAAGTTATTGCTGGATAAAAACTAAAAAAAAAGAAAAAGGTCAATTTTTTTATTGTCAATTTACTAGTTTTCAAGTTACGATTTTGCTGCTAACAAACCAGGGCCAGTGTATTTGGAAATGTGTACATCTTTATTTTAGCAAGAACATATGAGGTGTTAGAACAACTAACATTTAGTCCTGGTGTCTATAGCTGAAACCTCATAATTGTGTCACTTGGGTTGGGAATATTTATACTTTGTCATACAAAACAGATTTTTCATACTGTGATGAGCGAGTAAAGAGGCTATGCTAACTGTAACTATTCAGCAACATGGTATTAAAATGACAGTAACCTCTTGTTGATAAATGTCATGTGTGCCAGCATTGTCTGAATTACAAATGTGATCTTGTACATTATACATTTCAAGTAGGCATAAGAATAATCAATTGTGTAAACATTACACAAGTACATTCAAAAGGTTACAATCAGCGTTGCCCTGGCTGATACTGAAATACAAAAGTAGAGAGCCGCAGTAAAGCTGTAACATGATTGACACTGTATTGGAGCCTAAAATGTAGGCACCCTGTTCAGCTGCATCATAAAGAAGGCAAAGCCGTACTATGGAAATGCATGGAAAGGATGCAAAGAAAGAATCACATAAAAGTGATCCCTATCCCTTCCCAATGCTGCAGCAAAGTGATAATTTGTAGTTTGTCCAATAAAGAGATTTTCCCCACACTGATGAAAACATTAAACGTCACACCATTTGTATTGCTATTTAAGGATCAATAACAATGAAATACAAGTTATCACAGTAGAATGTTTCTTAATTTCAGTTACCAGTGTTGTATCACAGAACTGACAAGTGTGCAATTTTTGTTTCTCAAATCTCAGTGACATTTTTTGAATATGTATTTAGGTCCACCACTGTCTGCCTTCATTATAAGCACTAAAGACTGTTGTAATAGGAAAAAAATCAATGCAATAAATTGGTCTAAAGATTTTGCAACTATCATTAAAAGTGTAAATCCTCATAAATTGTAAATCCTGTTACATTGTTAGCTTTGTTCAGAACTCTGTCTTGCAGCAAGGAAATTCAGTTTCTGGGTGCATTGTGTACACAAACAGAAGAACGGTCATATAGTTGCAACAAAGCAATGTGTTAGTTTAGGATAATTCTATCAGCTTTAAGTTGTGTGGACCATGGCTGGAGAAGAGGAAGGATCCATGACGCCTAACATCTGCTGCAGTTATTTTAGCCCTCATGGTATAAATAGGCACAGAAACATTCTTAATAAGAAATTTGATTCTTACATAATACACTGAAGATAAACCACACCAATACTATTATGAAAATATGTTTTATTTGTATAGGACAATGCTAACAATATAGCTATGTCATTAAGTTACCAAAGCTTATTTTAAGAAGCTTTCTACACATTTGAACGCAGATATTCTGTTGACAACATTGAAATGGCCATTGAACACACTAAGTGCACTTCCACAATATTTTAAAACAGCAGGAAAACATTTTAAGTGCACTTCAAGTTTGGAGGTATTAAAACTGGTGCAAATATTCATTTACAAAACAGTTTTCTGTATTTTCCATAAGCAGCATTGGTTATAATCACAACCACGTCAGCAGCACCATCTTCTGGCAATATTTTTACTTCTTGTACAGAAGCTTCTTTGTAAAGCCAACTGACAGAAAAAAGCATATAAAAAGATCAGAACAGGTAAGGCAGCCACACCAATTCCTAATCATAACTGAAGGAGGACAGAAAAGAACAGTGAAAACAGAAAAAAGCTTCCACTCTCCAATCAGTAATATAACATTAGGTCATAGACAAACCATGCCTAACTGCATTCAAAGATTGACTATTCTAGATGGAGTATCAATTTATTAAAGTGTGTAGACTAAAATCCATTGCTAACACACGTAAAGAAAAAACAACATAGGATAGAATTGCTACTCCTTTTTTATGACCCTTTGTGACCGCGGACATTGATAAGAATAAGTTCCTTTATCACTAATGTAATCTGTTAAGTTTACATTACGGAGGCGTTCATTTTTATGGATCTCTTAGGCTAGGTACACATGTGCAATGGTTCTCTCAGAGCTGATAACAGACGAGAATCTTGCATGTGTACAGTGCTCATCGAACGACCGTTCTGGAGGATCCATAGATAGTGGACGACCAACGATAAACTCCATGAAAGTGAAATAATTGTGATTACCTGACCCCATTACATATCTTGATCCTCCACCCTGCTGGTCCAAGTGGGCCATTTCATTTTTTAATTTGGATCTTTAATGGAAAAAAAAAACATCAAAATGAATTGACAATGCACTAACATCTATGCTATTACATGTTAAAAGATAAGGGTAAAATCAAAAGTTAATCAATAACTGTAAAAAGTGTAAAAGAAAAAATTTTGATAAACTTACCCGTCATAGCATTACCACACACACACTTTCTGATGTGAAAAAGGGGTTCTTAAAGGGCTATAGATCATTTGAAACTGACCTGACCCAAAAGCCTAATAGAACAGTGGTCGCCAACCTTTTCAGTCCTGCGGACTACTAAAATTACCGGCTCCTAACCGCGCATGCGCGGGGAGCTAAGTGTCATCAAAGGGGGTGAAACCTCCCCGTAGTGACGTCATCATGATAACTCCGCCCACTCTCCCATTGAAGACCTGAGCATGTGCATGCGATGGGAGAGTGGGTGGATTGTGTCCAGAGACACATCCCGCCCACTTCCCTAAGCCTGGGATTTGTCCAGGGGTCATGGTCCGCGGCTCTGGCTGGTGCGACTTGCCTTTGGATGTGAATGGTCCTTCTGCATCCCCTGCTCAGAGACTGTGCAGCTAAAAGGAATTGTGCCAAGACTAATGAACAGAGTAGTTCCTGATTCAGTCCTGCACTGCCATTGGCTGCTGGTGCTTTATAACCTCTCTGCTTCCACTGCTCTGTGCCTGCTGTAGCATTAGCTGGGCTGATCTGTGCTGGAGAGATTTGTGTGTTTTCTGTTGCTGACCTTGGCCTGTTTCGTGACATTTTGTTGAACTCGGACTCTGCCTGTGCCTACTCCCTTGTACCTTGCTTGATGGACTGTTTGACCATGGCTTACATTCTGGATCACCTGGTATTTTTGTACTGTTTATCTGTGGGCAACTGGTTTGCTGCCAGCCCATCCCCAGACACCATCCCTTGCGCAGTAAGTCCTGGGGCAACCGAGTGCTGGGAGACGCAACCTGTTGCCAGAGGCTGAGCGAGAGCTTACTAAAGGTGAAGACAGCGGTGTAAGATCGGGGGACTGGTTGCTGACCAGGGCCTTACATATGATATAGCAATCATTTTAAGTTAGGCCCACATTCTCTTCCACATGAAGAATAGTATTATTGAAAGATTTCTGAGAGGTGGAATAAAATTGTAGTAGAATTCTAAGCTTCAGATCTGCCAAGTTCCTATGAGGCTTTAATCCCAAGCATACAAACTATATACAGAGACCTCACATATTGTACTAGAATACCATGCGTTAAGGCAGCAGTCACCAACCACTTCATCTTGCTCTACCCCCCGAGTCAAAAAGTTTGCCCACCCCTGGTCTAGATAATGAGAATGCCTATTACAAGAACAGTGGGGAAGCAACAAAAGAAGGAGAGGTGGATATAACGTTAATGTTTGGAAATAAAAGTAGAGATTTTGATGCAGACATATCAGTCTATGTATCTGGATATTGCCATACTTACAACATGCATGTTTTACTTTTTTCATTATTTTGTACTGGGGTTAAAACACATTCACATTTGTAACAGGTTTACTTTAATGCTGAAGATACACAGTTGCTTAGCCAGTAAAATATTTCAGTACACAGATATACCATTTCATAAAAGTCAATAACATATGAACACAGCACAGCACAGAAAAATGTAAAACGTATCACTTGTCTTTGGTTTAGTTATTAGGAGTTTCATAAAATCCAACATTACCTCACTCAAAGCAGACAGCCTTTCAACATTCAAAAACACTGCAGTGATATGAGGAGTTCTTTTAATCTTTTCTACAAAAAAAAAAAAGACATTACTAATGTACAGCGCTGAGTAATATGTTGGCGCTATATAAATCCTGTTTATTAATAATAATATTAATAATAATAATAATAATTACTTAGCAAAAAAAGCTTTTTTTGACATTGCTATGCAAAGTGGAGATAAGACATTTTAAAATGGAAAATTATTGAGGTAAAAAAGTATATTAAAGAAGAAAGAAAGAAGAAAAGCAGGTTTTTTTTCCCCTCTGCTTGGCTTCATACTCTGCAACATCCACTGAATGTCACAATCGTAATTGGCTGCACGCTCTGCAGTTTTGTCCCTATTCTACCACCAAGAACCTTCAATGGAACTAATTAAATCAACACTGCTTGCCCATCTAATCACCACCGGAGGGCACCCCTCTGCAGAATGACACATATATATATCCCCTGAGGAAGCCAGATGGTGAAATGCGTGGGGGTAAAGTCATCTTCTTTCTGAACTATTTTAAGAAATGATGTGTCTAGTAAAAGGGTCAAAAACACCCCATGACGTTAATGGGATAGACCCAATTTGTGGAAGCTTTTTGCTGTACATAATTGTATGTGTATTATTTCACTTAGCTGAAAGTTTGCCTCTAAATGTGACAACAAATATACATTTGGAGTGCCGTAAAAAAACCCTGCTTTTCTTATTTCTGCTTCCTCTTTAATATACAATTGTTGAGGGCGTTGGCAGTATTTGATAGTTAAACAGGAGGAAAAGGAACCTACTACTTCAACAGAGGTAAAAAAAAGTTCTTTACTGCAAATAAAATGTATAATATATTTTCCTTTGCAATTCATACCAAAATGACATTTCTAGTCCAAAGTGTGGCAAAGGTATTTGCGAACAAAGAAAAAAACTGGGAGAAAGTTGTGTTCTGTGTATGGTCATGAAAACAAATCCAATCGGAAGCTCCTATCTGTTGCAGCATTCTCAGAATGGTTTTGTGCTGCACCTTGCCCCAAGGACTGGAAGGGAAGAATATTGTACATGTGTGCGCCTTATTTTATGGCTGATGATCAAGTCATTACCATCAATAAACGAAGAGGATCGGGTGGTCGAGGACAAAATTGGCAACAAATCTGTTTGTGTGGCATAGGCCTATAATATAGTCAATAATTTTTCAGCAGGACCAATACTACAAACAACATTTTGTGCATACTACCTGTGAGGGCCTGAATGTTTCCTTTTCCAAATATACATTTTTTATCGGGTGCTTTTGTAGATATGATAAGTTTTTCCACAACTATCCACTCAGGAATGCTGAGTATTAGAGCCTCTGCTTCAGCAATCAGAAGTTCAGCTGCAGAAAAATAAAACAAGGCCATTATTAGGAATAGTTAGAACATATTTCTGACCCCAACTTCTTAGCAATTACCTCCCATAAACCCTCCCTCTGCTCCTCCACAGACAATATTTTACTCATCATCCTAACCCATGCATCTCTCTCTCATACATCTATTGAAATGTATATATATATGATGATGGACAAATCAAATCTATTGTAATGCCAATCATTTTAGCAGCCTTGCTGATATAAAGGAACAAGCAGTGTTCTAGCTGCTGCTTTTAGAAAACAAGGCCATTATTAGGAATGGTTAGTATGTAAATTGAAATTGCACCCTGAAGTGACACATTTGATTTTAATGTCTTGTAAAGGTTCATAGACTCTGACCTGAAGGTGACGAAGAGTAAGAAGAGGCTCAATGAAGAATCTTCGCACCAGGTGTGAAAACATTTTAACTGCTTTTTTTTTTATTACTTTGTAAGAAGAGGTTAGAGACAAGGAAACAAAACTCTATCAGCACAGCCAGGGAACCTCAAAAGTCTTTGTTCTTAAAGCGTACCCATACTCAGAATTTTCACTTTACATAAAAGGGTAGAGAACCCCTTTATGTTGGGTAAAAATTCAGTTTTTTTTTAGGTGCATACGCAGTGATATCGGTAAATTTTATTTTCATCCCATGTCACCCGATCTATCACCTGGGTCGGGTAACGTAGGATGAAGAACCCAGAAGAGAAGACGAAGATGGCGATGCCTGGAGTGCCGGCTCCAGGGAGGATGTAGTGACGACGCGTGACTCGATGCCGGACACCCCTGGAGTGATCGGACTGCCCTGCGGGATTGAAGGTGTGTTTTTTCCCCCCCATTTTTGAGTAGAGTTCCTCTTTAAAGTTGATATTTACATTGATTGACATAATAAAATAATTTGTTACACATTCAGAGCTAGTTACATGAGTTACGTGAGCTTTATTGTAGCAGAAAATTAAATGTATAATATGGTTTATTACTGTTTTGCATAGTAATAAAAAGCAGTTGATGTAGGAGACTGGTGAAAGAAGAAATGACTCTCAGGTATATCAACACAAATGTTTGTTCCAAGGAGCACATCAGAGGTGACCCCCTTGCTGCTACCCTATCAATAAGAAAAATTGCTTCATATATTTTTTTGCACTAGGACTCATTCACATCATATGTATTGTGTTGCTCAATGTACTCCCAAACCAATAACAAGCCAAAATCCATTTTGAACGGAGTCTGCTGGGAACATTGGGCCTGATTTATTAAAGCTCTCCAAGGCTGGAGAGAATAAACTTCGCTAGTTAACCTGGGTAATCCAGGAAACCTGGAATGGATCTGGTCTAGGACTGAAAACATTTGCTAACAAATAGCAAAATACTTTTAAGAAATCCATTGTAGGTTTGCTGGATCACCCAGGTTCACTGATGAAAGTATATCCTTGTCCAGCCATGGAGAGCTTTGATAAATCAGCCCAATGTGTTGTGTGCCCTGGGTAAAAGTAACGCATGAGGCATTTAGTGTGTGAGTGTGAGAGTGTGTGTGTGATCATGTTAAAAAAAAACAAAAAACAGTATTTTGACTTCTGTGCACAAATAACTACTAAAAGGAACCTGTGTATTGTACAACAAAAAAGTATGAAAGTTATTATTTCCTAGATGTGTTGGTGGACTATGAATATTGATGTACAATTAAAAAAACCTCTTGACCCGGTCAGTCCTTTTGATTTTCTGAGCACTGAACTGATTTTTAAATCTGGGTCTACATGGATGGTTTTAAAAACACATATAAGCATCCCTACTATGTGTATATACGTTTTAATGCACTTTTACAATCGTTTTAAAGCTTGACTTTAAACACTAAAAAACTTTTATAAACCCCTATGACGCGTTTTACATCAGCGTTTATAAAAGTTTTACTTGTAACCCCTTCAGGGAATGAGTTCAGGGGTACATAAAACCCCTTACTCATTAACTGAAAGGGTTAAAATTTGTGTAAAAAAAATGGACGAGGCTTTAATGTTAAATTATTTTATTAAATGTGTGTTTGTGTAACACAGGTTATTCCAATAACAGGATGATTCCCACGGCTGCAATCATGACATGACACAGCCCTGGGAATCCTCCTGACAGTGAGGGATCCCCAGGCACTAGGGGTTAAATGAGGACAAGGCTCTCCATTCAACTCTAGTGCTCAGTGATTGGCTGAGGTTTTACGTTTCTCAGCCATTCAGCACTAGACTTAAATTGGGAGACTTGTACCCATTCATCTCTAGTGCTCTGTGATTGGCTGAGTTTACTTCAATGCTTGGGGAAGACCCCACCCCCATACAATACAATACAAGGCTCCTATACATAAGTATAGCACCACCAATACTGCACCTAGCAGTACACACATAGGTAATAGGAAGGTTTCATTAATGAGCGGCCACCAATCACATGAGGCAAGTAGGCACACATGACAGCAGGCTCCAATCACATGAGGTAAGTAGGCACACATGCCAGGAGCCACCAATCACATGAGGTAGGTAGGCAAACGTGCCAGGAGCCACCAATCACATGAGGTTAAGTAGGCACACGTGCCAGGAGCAACCAATCACATGAGGTAAGTAGGCACATGTGACAGCTGCCACCAATAATATGAGGTAAGCAGGCACATGTGACAACTGCCACCAATTACATGAGGTAAGCACACATGACAGCTGCCACTAATAACATGAGGTAAATAAGCACACGTGACAGTTGCTTCAAGTTCATTCTATGGTTTTCATTACCAGTGGTGTCTCGCGGTTTCTTTATCCCCCATTTCACGTCTGGATGTATGATTAAAACATTATGCGCTCCTTGGAGGGCGGCCGACTCAGAGACCAGCAGCTCCTCCAATTCCTCGTCCTCCTCGTCCGAGCTCCACTCCCCGTTATCCCCTCCATCCCAGCTCCCTGCATTCCTGCACGGCGGGCTACTCCAGAGTGTGCGGAACCCGAGGCCTTGTAGCCGGGCACAGCCGAGGAATGGCAGCACGAGACTGGGGTACCGAGGGGCCACACTGAGCCCCCGCACGGTGTGACCTGCCCTCACCAGCCTCAGCAAGCCGCGGATAAACATTGCTCACAGGCACGGGCTCCATGTGGTCACATGACCTGCCTCTGAGATCACGTGTTGCGGAGGGGGCGGGGACTCGCGTCTCAATGTCAGTGAGAGAGGTGGGAGGGGCACAGTGTCTGATAACACGCGATAAAATATCGCTGGACCTATGGATGCCTTTTGTGCACTGGAAATATAGGGAAATCATAAAACATGTTAGTATAGGACGTGTGAATAAACATAAACTTCAACAATGACCCAATGCCAACATGGGCCCCTATTAGAAATAAGCTTCCTAGTCCTTACATGAAGTGTATAGGCCTGATTTATTTAAGCTCCCCAAGGTTGGAGACAATACATTGAATGGAATGGGAATGGGTCTGGTCCAGGATTCAAAACATTTGCAAGCAAATAGCAAATGACTAAAGAAATCCATTCCAGGTTTGCTGGATCACCCAGCTTTACTGATGAAAATGTATCCTCTCCAGCCTTGGAGGGCTTTCATAAATCAGGCCCTATGTGTCCTAGTGGTATCTTTATATTGAGCTCCATCAGCTGTATTAAATCACATTCCTCCTTATAGAACACACAGAGCTGTGACTGATATGCAAATACTGACTTTTGTAGAAAGTCACCAGCTAACCCTCATTTCTGCTCCCCTATATGATCAGAGGTGTGCTATCATTGGCAGGCAGGGCTTACCTTCTCTATACTGCACAGGGGGAATATTCTGGTGTTTGGGGACAGACCGGTGCAGAGGTATTTAGGTTTATAGTGGAAGAGTTTCTAAACACTGGCAAGGTTTTTGCTAATATAATTGCCCATAACCTTCGAAAAAAGCTGTTCTGACCTATACGATGGCTTCTCTGACCTATACGTTTAAAAATGTGATTGGCTGACCTCGCGTACTGCCGAACACAGGGTGGATTTATTGAAGGAATTTATTTGCATTTCAATTATTTTAATCATGTACCATGAAAGACAATTCTTCTTTTTTATTATCTCCTTGCACATGATTAGATGTTTAGGGGTGAACACAAATTAAGTAAAAAACGACTTCTTTAGTAAATACTTCAATGACATTTTGCACAATCTTTTTAAAATACCTATCAATGTGTAGATTGCTCTACATTTTACCAATCATCCAAAAGCTTTAAAAGGAGTAAACTAAAACTACAACCCCCCCTCCCTCATGCTGCACTCTGTGTCTGCTGCTTCTCATGCATCCTTTAATAGAACATGTATTCTGCACATCCTTTTCAAAGACCAGCTGCTATTGGCTGAGCAGAATCCATTCAGCATCATCCTGCTGTTTCCACAGCCTTGGAGAAGAAAATAGACTTTGCATGCTTTGTTCTCTGCATACATCTCAGCTTTTAGAAGAATCCTCCCTTTGCTTGGTGGATTATGTAAGGATGGCTGCTGTGAGCCAGTCTCAGCCCCTGCGCCAGCCATGCCTCTACCATTCACATAGTAAAGGTAGTGTATTGGTACAGGTCAGCATGTTGTGTACAATGTAAGGATTGGTGTCTGTGTGTTGGGAGTTATGTCTGCTGAACAAAGCACCAGGCAAATTATATTAATAATATCATCAGTTCTATACGAGGACAAATTCATTTTTTGAAGAATATACAAAAGCTTCTTTAGATGTAAATAAAACCAGCAAGTCTTGTGCATTATTGATGATCACAAAGAGCAATCTGCTTAAATATTTTTGCTCTTGATTTCTATTTCCAGCTTGTCTGCATAGATTATCTGCCATGTGATGGTAATATTCAGCTTTTCATATGAATTCACACACTCTACACATGACTGTGCATTATTGACACATTACTTATTTATTAAGGCAAACTATTTATTTGGATTTTCTGCTTATTTCATAGTTGTTATCAATGTGAAGAAACCTCTATGGCCAGTACATATGAGCTGCAAGCAGGTGGCTCTGGAGATGTTCTCGCTGTGTTCACAGCTTGATGTTGTCATCCGAGGTGAAGTACAGCAGGTAAGTACAGTGTGATTCCATCTAAAGCTATGTACTGACTCAGACTTACAGTATTTAATCATACACAGTTTAATGACTGTTTTAGATTTAATACCCTATAATTATGGTCCTAAACTGATCTGTTAGACTTATTTTGGTCAAACCAACACAGACTTGCTGTGTAATAATAAAAACAGTAAAGTACAATCAGTAGGCAGATCATATATAAACATTTACTTTCAAATAAAATATTATTGCATATTTTTCTGACCAGCTTCAAGAGCAAGTTGCAGATGATATCAGCTTTGGAGAATCTGACATATTTCACACTCTGGGTGAGTTTAAATAACAAATCTGATACTTTTCATGTTTGTAGTCATTAACAGTAAATTTATTATTTCTTAAAGCAACAGAATAGTTCTAAATTCAAGTTTCGCTTCAGTACTAGTTGTAAGTGACACGGGCGTAACTGTAAATTAGTGAGACCCCCAGAAAAACATTGATAGCCCCCTGAACAAAAGCATTTATCAGATGGCCAATAAGTTCAGGTTGCTTTTGGTATGGATTATTCCCTAATTAATTTTCATAGAACATAAAACCTTTACAAGACCTTAAAATCAATCAATAAAAAAAATAATCAATTCTTACTTAATCTTAGGTTCAGAAATTCTTGAAAGCATGAAAGAATGTTTGACCCACTTACCTGAACCAACACCATGTCTCGAGGTAAAGATTCATTTGAAATATTTGTCTTTTTTTTTTAATAAAAACTGAAACATATTAACCACAACTTTTAAAGTGACACTTTGGGCCTTTGCTTGAATCTGATTTAAATTAAAATAGAATAAAGCTGCGTACACACGTCCAATTTTTATCGTTGGAAATGAACGTCGAACGACCGATTTGCCAAAAATCATTTGTAAAAAAAAGTAACCAACGACGCCGACGAACGAGGATAGTCGTTGGAAATGAACGACCGGACCGGCGGATCGGATTGGACGACGATCGTTGACCATCTATCGTGTGTACGGTCGTTCAGTGATCGTGCATGTTCTGAGCATGCTCGATGAACGAACATTTGATTGATACAGGCTGTATTGTGTATGTGAGTGTATGTGTGTATATATACGTGTGTACAATATCTTTGAACGATCGTGTCGTTATCTGTATGTACAGGATCGGTGCTATACGATCGTTCGCAGATATCGTGCAGGATCGTTCGTCGTTCGTTTACAAACGATAAAAATTGGAAGTGTGTACGCAGCTTAACACAAACAGTAAGAGGTACTCAAATGGCTGACGGTCACACAAGTAGGCAGGTGTAACTTTCAGTCATCTAAGTACCCGTATTTTATGTTTTGGATTGGGATGTGGTAATTTTGAGTACAGAATAAGCTGATGACCAGCACATTTTCTCTTTCTAACTCAAACATTTGTTTTAGCTTTGGTTTGAGTGAGGAAGGTTTAGAACCTGGTTAGGTTTCTATTGCTGTACAAGTCCCTATAAAAAAGACCTGCCCTAGTGACAATAAAAAGTGTCTCTGATGGAGACACATGGAGAAGAGAGAGGAAATATCTCCAATAGGGCACATACAGTGATAAAAAATTGATCTAAACTTCTCGACTTCATCTTAAGTTGAAAATGATTAAACAATAGATAAGAACCCTTCTAACTAAAATATGCCAATTTCTTGTCCAAACCAATCCATGAAAATAGCACATTGGGATGTGCAGTCCACAGACAAAACATGTAACTGATGCTTTAATAAAACATACTGTACATCAGTGGTCCCCAACCTTTCGCAGACCATTAATCTCACAGACTCCGGACCGCGTATGCGTGTATCTATTAAAGGGGAAGAAACTTCCCCTAAGAGTGACTTCATGATGCCAGAACCTGTCCACCCTCCCATCGTAGGTCTGAGCCTGCGATGAAAAAATGGGTTTGTTGTGTGCAGAGACACAACCCGCCCTGAGCCTACGATGCATACGGCTGACATGGTCCTTCTCCCAACCCCGCTGAGCAGCGCCCCGGCCAGAAGGGTGGGCCGTGTACATGACTGAACACATGTATGACTTCCCTAAATAGTATTTCTTTAAAACTACCATTGTTATTATAGTGATAATAAAAATAATAATTAATAAGGATAATTATACCCACAAACAA
The DNA here is from genome assembly GCF_032062135.1 of Pyxicephalus adspersus. Lineage (NCBI taxonomy): Eukaryota > Metazoa > Chordata > Amphibia > Anura > Pyxicephalidae > Pyxicephalus > Pyxicephalus adspersus. The sequence goes on along the minus strand of NC_092858.1, from coordinate 66,753,028 downwards.
AAATGATATATATTTCAGCTTACTAGCACATGGATATGGTGGATATTTTCAAAACAAATGGTAATCGTCTATGCTTGTCACTTTCTATGAGCCTAAAATAAAGCACAAGTGACCTTTTCGTAACTACTACCGTGTTTCCCCGAAAATAAGACCTACCCTGAAAGTAAGACCTAGCACTATTTTGTAAACCTGCCCTAATATAAGACCTACCCCGAAAATAAGACCTAGGAGAAAAAGAAAATAAAAGCATACATAGCGGTAAAT
>NC_092858.1:66706852-66752125 GCF_032062135.1 Pyxicephalus adspersus | reverse complement strand
GATCATGAGTGACTTTCAACAATAAATGTGTACTGTAGTCGTCTTCATGGAAAAATAAGACATCCCCTGAAAATAAGACCTAGTGTGTTTTTGGGAGCCAAAAAAAAATATAAGACAGTGTCTTATTTTCGGGGAAACACGGTAGTACCATCAATCCATCATCTGATGGAAATAGAGATGAACGAAGGCTGACGTGTCTAAAGTCCAATCTATCAATCAAGGCTGTCCCAACAGATACAATTGTCTAATGAGTGTAGACGTGAAAGGACAAAAAATATGTTTTAGCATAATTACCAAATAAAAATAAAGCAAAAACCTTCTTGCCTACTGCAGGACTACCTGGACACTTCAGGCTTATCTCTCCTTTTTCCAAGGGTGGAAGTGTACATTATACATGAAAGACCTATTGATATTTTGGAGAGACCTCCAATGGATGGTAAGAGATTTTTCTTTGTCTACGATACTTCAAATTATTAAATAATTTCATAAAATAACAATTACTTTTTGCTTTTATTTCTTTTTTTTTTAACAGATTACTTTGCTCATATAGGAAAACTTAATCAGCTTCTGGTTTTAAGCCAACAGCTGGAAGATGATGTGAAGCATCTAGGAAGTCATAAATACGTAGCCCATCAGTTGTCAGTACTGTATGTAAGTAGCTTAGAAAGCCTGCATACTTTTATTTACCCCACACAAGAGATTTGTCACCCAGAGCTTATATGACTCAATGCATTTGGAAGTATTAGCTTTTAACAGGTCACCATATCAGCCATATGCCTATTTGGCTACATTACATACCAAATTTCCAACATGGACAATCTGCAGCAATAAACCAGTAAGCCTTACTGCTTTCTTCACATATTGTTTTACATTTTATAGTAATTTTATTTACATTTACAGTATACTGACATTTGTATGTTTGTCACCTAAATACTAGCGGGTTTAGGAATCCTGCATATTCTCATCATTGTCCTTGGGGAAAGATTTAAACTGAACTCAAGCCTTGCAAATTTGTACAGATTCTGATGAAACTTCAGCTAATAAACCAAGGATTGGTAGCTGAAAAGTAGAACAGGAGTTGATGGAAAGACTTTTCAAATGTTTTAATGAGTTTTTTATCGCATTGCTGTCTTGGATTGAACTATACTCATTTTTATATTTTATTGTATGGAAATTCGAACATAGAAGTTTATAAAAGTCTGTATTACCATGTGGCCAGTGTCCTGATACCTTGCAGAAATCATGATATCATAATATACTGTTTTCTATTCTTTTACCCTAGAAAGTACTCAGTTATTTTAATGGGTGCCTCTATCTAGACGTCCTGAAGAGAGACATTGAAACCAACTTTAAGTCGGTAAAGACTGCACTTTCTACATTTGATGGCACAAGACAAGAGCCACTTTTACCAGCATATTTGCAAACGTGGTAAGGTTGTTAACTGACCAGTTAGTCAGAGCTATACAAAATATTATTTAAACTGCTTCTTGAACAATGTGAACTTGTCTTGACCAAAATTCAGGTAACATCTCATAGTTATCCAAGCTTTAAGTATGAATGTGGCCAGGTCTTCTGGACTTTCTGTATCCTTGGCTCACATCATCTTTATATGAACAATAAAACAAACAAACAAAAAAAACAATATAAAAGTGAGAAATATCACATCATACATTTCTAAATATTTAGGCATGTTGGAAACTGAAAATTTGGCATAAAAGGGCAGCAAAGGGCAGCTTCTTACAGGTTTAGGCACTGATGAATAATATTTAAAAAAAACATAATCTTTAGTTGGTTTTTATCCTGACCTGGGCTAAAAAGTTTTATCACACTTTTTTTTAACAAATATGGAAACCTAAAGTTCTAATTTCCATTGCTGCATGCCCATTTATGGTCAGGGACTCAGAAAGTACTGACACAACAAAAAGCTAATAGAGCCACAGCCACTCTTATTTCTGTTAGTACTAATTTTTTGTAAGGAAAGTAGACTTAATTTAAAGACTTTACATTGCTTATACAATGACATACTTTATACCTGACATCAATGTGTAGCCAGACATCCACAGCTGATGACTTTCAGTCGGGCTTACCAATATCCAATAGAACAGCGGTCGCCAGCTGGTGGTCTGCGGACCACTGGTGGTCCACAAGAAAATTTTGGTGGTCCACAGCTCTGTCCCCTGTATGGACACAACCTGCCTAGTCTCCCATCGCAGGCTCAGACCTGCTTGATAAACATCCTGGGGGAACAGTAGCGCAGGGGTGTGGACACTTTTGTTACGTCCACAGCCCTGCGCTACTGTCCCCCCAGGATGTTTATCAAGGAGGTCTGAGCCTGCGATGGCAGAGTGGGCGGGTTCTAGCATCATGATGTCACTCTGGGGGAAGCATATTCCCCTTTGAGTGACACATGCCCCCCCGCACATGCCAGACTCTGTGGATTTAGGGGTTTATAAGCTCCAAAAGGTTGGCGACCACTGCAATGGAATAATTTACCAGTTATTAGATCCCCGAAAGAGCCAGGTGTCTATCCATCCCACCCACCTTCTCAAAAGACCCAGTAACAAGAGTGTGCATGGTAGTCATTACAGAATGACATTCTTTCATGATGAGTAGATTAGTGAGGTCAGTGCCTGAAATACACAGCCTGTACTGTGTATTTTCCAACTATAACTGTGGCCTGAATTAGGCAAAAAATGTATTGTTATGTTGTGGTTTGCATACATAGCCTAATAGATGGTGATTAGAACTTGATTTATCTGTGTTTATTTTACAGGTTGCTGGGCTTAACACAGACAATTATTACAACTGTTTCCCTGCTCCCTGAAGAACTAACGAGTGAAATAATGCCAGTTCTGGCTTATTCTTTGTCATATTAATAGGTTTCATTTATTGCTGCTGTAACCACTATTATTTATTAGTGTCCTCCTGCCAGATAACAATAAACTTTTGTTAACGTTGCCATTTGGATTTGCAGTATAGTGTTTTTTTTTATGGGGTCATTTTTGAACCGCTCTGTTTTGTATGTCTTTTATAAAGCACAAATAAAAATATTTAAGAAGAAACTGTACATGCTGGTATAGTATTCCTTTACTATAGTGTTCCTTTACTGCGTCCAGAGACCGGATACAATAATTACTGCATCATATTCGCAATCCCTGGTAACACAGGTTTATCAGGTGTCACTTCTACTACAAACTAGGGACGGTATATTAATATTTGGTGTATCCAACAAAGTAATCAGATCCATGGTTTGAGATCAATAGGACTAACACCTGATTGCACATTGCATGTCCCTGATATGTAAGCACATAATGATCCCTCCTCATGGTCAATGCCCATTTTAGGAGCTAAATATATTTTTGTTTGTTATATGTAATATTTACTTGATCAGTTCAGGTTCAGCTTTAGTCCTGCACCATGAAAAGTAACATTTTAGGCAAAGTTTTTTTTTAAACTAAAGTCTTGGATTAGTAATGTACCAACAACTACTCAGAAAGCTTCTTCTTACTTGGAAGGGGATTTTCAAACATGCCTGTAGTTTGTGCTGTAGAAGTGCTGGAATACATTTATTTGTACACTAAACCGGAAATGCTCAGCTCTGAGTTTTTCCAGGTTCATACCTTGCACTGAACATCCAGCACAAAGTCGATCAGTCTCTTTCTGTCCTGTATCAGCTGGACACAGAGGTGGTATTGAGACTGATTTATTTACAGAGCTGAGAAAGTTAAATTGTGCGAATATTAACTTCAATTATCTAATCATGTTCAGATAAAGGAACAAAAAAGAATTAGTATTTCACATTATTGGATAATTACAGTGAACCTGAGCAGCAGAAGTAAGGTATTTTTAAGGTGCTTCGTACTTGCGGTACATTCCCTTTGCTACAATGTTTTTTCTTCTTTTTGCACCCCCTCCCTCCCCATTTACCATGCAGTGCTGTGCAGTCTTTGTTCAATAACCCCTCATTCCATATGCAATGCTGTAGAATCCCTGTGCCTCCAAGCCTCATTCCATACACCATGCTGTATATCACCCTATTCTGCCTCCTCTCATTATATCATTATTATATCATTACCAAAAGTGCTACACTACACTAAACCTTTCACCCAACTGGGGCTGGTTTTAGGGTATGGTAAACTGGGTAGTTTCCCCTAGTCACCAATCAACAGAATGGCAAGGGGTGCGGGGAGAAAGAATGCTGTGCATTTAAGCCCCTCGCCTCCTGTTTTCTCCATTTTCTCTAGAACTATTTGTCTACAGTTTTATTTTGAGTTATATGACTGCTTGATCTTTTACATTGTTTTTAATGCTTATATAAAAGTAATAATTCTTCGCACTTCCAGGGTTCTTGTACAATAAGAATGATTGATGGGTACTCCCACAGCCTCCTGTGATCCCCATGTCACAGATCTGGGTATGTGTAGAATGAGATATGACATTTGTGACATGGGTACCCCAGCAGGCTGTAGGAAGGGAGTGGAAGTGGCCGATTACATTCTCACATACATGAAATTGGACGCTTGGTTGTTTACATTTGGTGCAGCACCTGATCTCACACATGTGCAGAAAAGGGTCAGGTGCTTAGCCCAGCACCCTGTGTAGAATGCCACGGCTTCCTGGGATACCTGGAAGTCACATTTTTCAGGAAGCTGCAGGATTGGGTTGGCAGACTCACCGGATCTCATTCCGTGCATGTGTGAGATTGGGTTCTGCACCATTTCTAGGGCTCCACAAATGAAAATGACCAATTTTCTGGTCTCATGTATGTGCAGAATCAGATTGTTGGCTTCCTTGTCCCGTAATCCCTATTTAATGTACAGCGCTGCATAATATGTTGGAGCTATATAAATCCTGTTTTAATAATAAATAATAATAATCTGCAGGGATGTCACAAATCATTGGGGCAGTTAGTGAAACCTACCCATCTCATTCTGCACACACACGAGATTTATTGATCACTTTTATATAAATATTTAAAAAACGGGAAAATAAAAAATAATTTTTGACAATGTAATGAATCAAGCAGTCCTATCACCCCAGGTCCACTTTATTTTATATATATCCCCAACAAAAGGAGCAGAGGCCTGGGTGTGACAGTCCCTCCGTATCAGGGACATGTGGGAGGTTTGCCCCTGGGGGGTATACTATGATCACTGTCCTCCCCAGTCCTGGATCCCTCCATGTAAACAGATGTCACCCTCCTATACCAGCTGGGCCCTGATTGGCTGACGTGTGTGTGTGGTCCATGAGGAAGGAGGAAGCAGGAAGAATGAGGGGCGGGGATCGGTGCAGGGATCGGTGCCCAGACAATACGGCTCAGGGCTGAGCAGTGCGGGGTGTCCCACCCTGACCAGCCTGTCACAGGTAATGCACTCGGCGAGGTGTAGTAAATATCGCGGGGTTTGGCCCACACAGCCGTCATTGCTGTCACCATTTAACCCTTGCATGTACCCGAGCTGACACTTCGCTGGTCGCCATGTTCTCGGCTGCTGTGCATGGGATGGGGCTGTGGCCATGTTTGCAATGTGTGGCCCCTGGATGCAGTTGTCACTGTAATGTGTAAGCTGCCAGCTATGTGCACTGAAGAGAACCTGTCAGCACACAGCAGGTGCAGGCACACACAGGCAGACTCTCACAAGTCTAATCAGTGCCACCCTGACATGTTTCTCCATTGTGGTAACACTTTCATTGGTTTACATGGCGTCTCTATACATGTTAGAGAGCTGGCACCTCAGTATATCACCAAATACCCCGCTACAATTACTGCCCGTGCTGGCCCAGCTTTTCACCCCCCACGCCCTTCTGATATGTAGTAGTCAGGGACAGAGCAATGAGGAATGCCTGCCGGGGGCGCCGACACCACATCCAAGATGGCGGCTCTCCTCTCAGGCCTGTGTTGTGTTCACACAATGGAGGGAATACAGGGGAATAACACAAAACTCAGCGCACACACACACATATAGGACTTTGTGCGACGTTTGTTATTGAGGTGAATAATCTGGGGAGAAGTCTGTCAGCGGGTCCTGAATAATAACAATGCTCACACACATTTTGTGCTACATTCAGTGCCTCTCTCCATCACCTCTAACTATGGTTGGCGTCACGACCCCCGGCGTCACTACAGGAAGAGGAACCACATCGCCTCGGGGTACACAACCCAACACATCAATATGGCAGCCGGGATAATAAACATTTACTGCTTCATTCTAAAACACAGGAGATATGTGCTTGGTTATTGGCATCTGGAAAGATTCACCATCTCTTTGTCTTGGTGAATAGTGACGTGTGAAAAGTGAAGGGGTATATACATTTATACAGAGGTTACCAGAACAGGAAGTGACCTGCTTTTTTGGGGACACCCGTTCTGATTTCCTCTTAGGCAGATTTCCCTTCATTTATTTGTTGTTGTGATGGGAAATCTCCCTAACAGACACAGAGGAGAAAAAACTTTTTTTCTTTCTGCAAAAAGGTTTTGGCTAGAGATACACATGAATACATTTTCTTAATTGTGATTGCTTTATGGTACAAAATGGTAGTAAATCACAATGTGTAAAACCAGTCATAGAACAAGAAGGGATTTATAATGGATTGATCTGTATTCGCCATGCATGGCACATGTCACATGACACCTACCAGGTATAATAGCCCCCATGACCCCCGGCCTTTTTTAGCCCCCTAGGTGTAAAGGCTAATTGTTCTTTCTAACAAAGGGCAGTCATTCAGTGTTGCCCAATTCCCTCGCCCTAAAATAACCCAACCTGTCTCTCTGCCGAAGCATTCTTACTCTTTACATTTCAGCACCTTGTTTATTATGGCCCCATAGACATCTATAGGTCTGATAGATGGGTCGGCATTGACCTGTCTTCCAGCACCACAGATGTCTATAGGGTGCTAATATGCAGGCGTATCTACAAGGAAAGCACTGCTAACTGGGTAAGTGTATATCTGTGGGGAAAGGGGGGCTTATTTTAGGTCAGGAAACAGGACCAAACAAGATATGTGCACTTTGTATGGGAATATGATAATAAAAATATATTTGTAATATTAATATTTTAATAGGACTGCATGTGAAGAGAAAGGCAGATTTTTTACATACACCGATGGCACCATACCAAAGATGATAGCTGTGTCTAATCCAGCCACAGACCTTTGTCAAAAGTAAGTATTAAAAATCCAAATATCTTTTATACTATAATACCTTTTAAAGGTTTCTTTCTTGGATCCATCCCATAATGGTCTATTTATAAAGCAGTGAATCTGCCATTCAGTGAAACATTGCCTGGTGGAGAATTTTTAAGGTCCATGTGTTTCAATGGCAGTAATTGATACTTCACCAGGGTATGTTTCAGTGAATGTCACTTTCACTGATTTATAAATAGACATCCTAGTATTGAGTCCTTCTTTCCGCACAGTGAGCATGTAAAGTAGCACCAAGTAAAGCTGTGATATAGGTACTACAGATTCCACAAGTAATTGTCAGGAGGTGGACGGGGGAACAGTGAACCTTGTGCTAATCCCATTTAACTATAAGCGATGTACTGCTCATGCTTGGAGGGTTGCGGTATACTGCGTACATTGGATGCCCCATGGTATTTTATACTGCACAAGCATGGGAAGATGACTTTGGGGTGCACATGTAAAGGGACACATGCCATTCATCTGTAGTCTTTAGATCAGTGTTTCTCAATCTTTTTGACATGCGAGAACCCTTGGAACAACTTTCAGATCTTCAGGAAACTCCTCCTATATTTACTATATCCACAGCTCACAGTACATTAGTGTGGTGATCAGTGGGAAGAATGTCTCTTACATTGCTGGCCAGTTAGAAGAATGCCGCTGTTACAGATAGCCAAAAAAATTGGTGTCACTTATATTGACCTGAGAAGCACACTGCTGATAAGCAACTACTCATTGCTCAAGGAAATCTTAGCAACCTATGGAGAAACCTGGTTGAGAAACACAGTTCTAAAGGCAGCATAAGGGTGGCTACAGTGAATTTTTACAGCACCCTGCACAGTGATGTAGCCACCCACAAACAGAATTTTACATTTGGATTTATTTGTATTGCAATCACAAAGCAGTAAACAGTACCTCTCTTACTTCGTAAACATTTTTTCCTGGTCCATTATATAAATTGCAAGGATTTTACCAAACATCCTACTTGTCAGCATTTATATTGAACTAACATATGTTAGTGACACTCAGTCACTCCTTCCTGCAGGTAATTTACATCCCCTACAGCGGGAGGGTCTTCCTGTTTCAGCTACATGATTATTCCCAGTATTGTAATAAAAGAAAAATTGCTGGAAACAAAATTGAGCCAATCAGATGATCAGGAAGTGACATTTCCAGGCCAGTTTTGCTCATAAATATTGCATAGAATGCCCCAAACAAGGACGCCATACTTATGTTTTTTTATTTTAGCTGGCTGTGGGTTGAACTAGAGATATGAATTAATTACAAAAAGCCTTGTATGCATATGTTATAATTTTTAAAACAAAATTGGACCTACCATTTTGATATGTCACTTTTGAGTATGAACAAAATCTAGCAAATAAAGTCTATTCTTATTGCATTGCAATTTTAAAATTATGTGTTTTTTCATTTTTTTTAAAGTTTGGTAATAAGTGTTTTTTAATTATACTTGTTGGCATAGTATAGGTAAGAGTAAACATTGCTAATCTTTGTTTTCTAAAAACAATCCTAAATCACTTACAGATATGGTGAGTTTTTGTTACCTCCAGCAAAGCTGCACTTATTTATCCTATGCAGATACAGCCTGCATGTGACAAAATCCTATAATTTATAACTCATGTGTTCATGGGTTATAGACTATAGTTATATATAGTTCATTTACAAACCCTATCCTGAGGGTGAATTGTTTGGCAGCCCATGTGCTAGTCTGCAGGCCCACATAATATTGTTATGGTGCCCTGCATAATATTACCATACTAGTAGACATGACTAATGATATACCTAATTTCTCACTTCTCACAATATAACCTTCTCATAACCAGTTCATAATAAATTCTAATAATATAATGAAAGGACACCATTAGAATGACAGAAAATTTTCACCTGTGGATTTAATAATACTTATGGGTTATGTCTGATCTGACAGCTTCATCCACCATTGGCTTTTATGTGCTGTATACCTACCTACAGTAACTACCATGGAAAATGCTCCTTGTATTTATACATTTATTGCAGAATTCATCACATGGGTGGCTGGGATTCCAACAAATATGAGGTGGGAATGTATAATGTTGTATTGGTAAGAATAAAGGGGATCTCACTCCATCTGTACAAAAGTTGTTAAAATTGAGTTGGCAAAAATGTAATGACTCCTGCTCCAAAACCACAGCTCTACCAACAATACCTTGCTGCATGTGCATATGCCTGGGGCAACATGCAATATTGATAGAATGGGTTGAGAAATATGCAGGTGTGGGCACATTGTAACCTTTCCAAGTGTAAAGACATCACATTTTGTTAACTCATAAAGGCAACGTGATCTGTACATCATTTTATCATTCACTCCATCTCCTATGATATACCGGTAGGTCCACACCTTGCTGTGGCTGTCTATTAGGCTATAGATATGGTATTGTGTAAACATAAATCCCAGAGTGCACTGTTTGTGTGCTGAGGTTTACTATCAGTCTACCCAATAGTGAAAATAGACATTTATTGTCTATAGAGCTTTAGGATTATTTTTGGAATTAAACCTACATATTTGAATGTGGGAAATGTGGAACAATTTTATTCTTGTGACATTTTATCTCTGCTTATCAGCACTCTTGAAAGTCAGTGCTTATTCTGCAGTCATAGACCATATAGCAGCTGTATCTACAGTGCATAGATGGAAATGTCACAGTCTTAAAAGGAAAAGGTTATCTAGGCATATTACAGCAAGCCATTTGTGAAAACATTCTCTAGGTCTCCTGAAACAGACTGCACGTTTTCTCATTTCAATTTTCCATTTACTCATACTTTGTACCAGTTCTCCCTTTAATACATAATTCTTATAAAGCTAAATACAAAGGCATTGGCATTTTTCAGTTATTACTTTTACATTTTCAAAAGTTATTTTCTGCTTGTGTATTGTAAACTCTTAATATATAATTTCAGGGAGAATACACATACAAATTCAATTCCTAGTACAACCAAGGAGAATGGATCGCAGGAACTCTCCACCACTCTGGTAGGTTGTTATTAAGGTTTTACGGGTTGTTATTAGTTTGCTGCTTTGCCTACTCTAATTTGTGGAAATTGATAAACTTTTTGAATTACCTTCTTTAAGGTAGATGCTAACTAAATTCTGGATGCATACAGTATAGTAAGCACATCATGCATAGTTTTTCAGCTTTGCAATATTGCACCAATTCATACCAGTTTCTTATGCTACCATGACATGAGAACCTGTGCTGGTGATTCATAAGTGAAATTTATAAACTGCTGACATCTTGCTGTCTCTTACATACAGAAAGCTTTGGCCTTAGAAAATAAGTTTTAAGGTTTCTCACAGGTTGAAGTGCAATTTAAGACTTTGAAAAATCCATAATCAGGCGTTGTCCCTTTTGCTATAACTGTTCCTACCTGCCTGATCGCCACCCAGCTATCAAATTTTGCCAAACTGCTTTGTTTGTTGCCAGTGATACCCAGCAATCCCAGCTTCCCTTGAATATGCTGGGAAAGAACTCCCACGTACCTACATGGGAGTTACCTCGTCCCGGGCTGGGCCAATCTAGATAACCAAAGATAATTTCCAGGAAGAGAAGAATGAGGAAGATGGCATCGCCATGCGACAGAACAGGGACAGGTATGTATTGCGGGTTTAGCTCCACTTTAAAGAAAAAGTAAAATGTGAATGCTGACATTGAGAGTAAGTTACAGAGACCATGCTTCAGGAAATACACTTTCAGAAACCACACAGTGCTCGCTGATATCTTGCTGAAGTAGATTGCATACTAATACTAATAATTTATCTCTTACAAAAGACAAAGAAAAGTAGAAAACAGTCTGAAAACCTCTCAAGAAGGAATTCTTCCAGACGAAGCAGGGACAGTCACATATCTGATGGAGGAACACCTGAAGCAGTGACACTGTTTGAAGTTGTCAGCATTGGAAAAAGAGCAATACAGGTAAGTTCTAATTCACTTAGCAGTCTCAGTATGTGTTTGTCCTACATATAACACTTAAATGCCCCAACAGGTGGTAGGTGCTTTATGCTAATGCAAGCCTGTTATTGTATTGTTTACCATTTTTAAAAAATAATTTAATAGGTTTAAATCATATTCCCAGACCAAAGCACATGTTTAAACAAATCTGGTTCTATTTGTCATTACTATTCTATGTAAAAATTTACAAATTTGCCTCAATTAGGAAAAAAAACAATATTGCACTCCTTAGGGGTGCAGATAGGTATCAAAGGCCAATGGGACGTGTTAGTGGTTTTATAGGCTTCAGTTTATTTTGGGTCACTGATCTTGACAGAGTCTGAAATTTGTTACCACGTTGGTGACAGAAGGAATGTCAGAGAATCCTGTATCTCTTCAAAGTTCATACAGATTTTCTTAACATATTCCCTAGTTTAGCAGAACATGCTTGCTTTATTTGTGTAATAGACAGTCATAACAACTATATATTAGTCAACTTGTTGACTTATTGATCTTTTTGACAAGTGTCTTGTGGTTCTGTAGATAAAAACTGCATGTATATTTGCTTACACTTAGGCATCTGTATATCCTTAAAAAGCTACACATGGCCCCATGATTGCTTTGTTTTCTTGCAGTCTGTTGTTGATGATTGGATTGAAGCTTATCAGAAGGACAGGGATGCAGCTTTACTTGACCTTATTAACTTCTATATCCAGTGTTCAGGATGCCAGGGTAAATTTGTTTATACATTTTTTGATTTTTTTGCAATATGTTTTAATGATTTAGAAAATGATTTAGTTGATATTAAACATTTTATTTTGCTGAGCATAATATTTAACATTGACTGTCATAATTGATTATGTTTTATTGACATGTACAAGTAATGTCAGGGTGTAAAAGTGACATTCACAAAGCTTTACCACCGACCTAAGTCACTCCGAAATCACAGGAATAACTCAAAGGTTTTATTAAATAGATATCTATCCATGTGTGTTGGATTTATCACTCTAATTGTATTTCTTTATTTGCCCCTAGGAGTGGTCACAGCAGAACTATTTCAAAATCCAAAAAACAGAGAAATTATGCAGAAACTCACTGAGGAGTTTGATGAGGTAGCATTGTTGTACTTTATCTATTCTTTCAAGTTTGTTTTTGCACAAAATGGAAAAAAATGAAACACATGTGTTTTTATAATTTGTGATAACATTTATTAAAATGTATTAAGCTTAAAGAAACCTGTATTAAATAAACTCCTGCAGTGTGGAATACACCCTCTGGTGCCTTTACGGCTTCTATAGTACACACAAGGGCATTTGTATTTGTTTACAATACTTACAGGCTCTTCACATATCTTCTGTTGTGCATGGTACTAAGACAAGTCAACCATCCAGAGCTTCTGTACTTGCTTTAGGAAAGTTATGCTAACTACTTGGCAAAGATTATATGTTTTAAATTCTTGTATAATATTTGTTAAATTCTTTAACTTGTAAATTGTACAGTATTTCCTTTCTGTAACTTGTAAATTGTACAGTTGTTCCTTATTAAATAGATTGTATTTACACATCATCTCCCTAAACAAATCACCAAAAATGGTGTTTACTCCTGATTTTGAGATAGTTGATAAAGCCAAGGAAATCATTTATTTTTCACCATGTAGCCCACTGTATATTCAGAACCTCTGTTACTGCACAGATTTACTTTGCACATAGATATTTTAGGCTTTTTAGCCATCAGTGGTGCACAGTAAGGGAAATATGGCTCTTTGAAGAAAACAAGGCACCTAACTAGGAAAGCTATTCAGCTCATAGTGAGGTAGGTCAAAGAGAAACCACAGACACAAAAAAGGAGAAGTAGAATATATTCACATATCATCACTACTACTTTTTGGAAAGAGGACTGTAATACAGTGAATTGAATAGTTTGTGTCCATCTGTGGGCACAAAAATACAATGGTGCTAGTAAGTTTGTTCCACTAGTATGAGATGCTATGAAATTAAAAGTCACATCTTATGGTGTCCTTGAAGAACTATTATTCCTTTAATCCCTTTTGATCACAAGATCAGTATTTCTCAACCGGGGTTGCTCCAGAGGTTGCTAAAGTTTCCCTTAGCAATGAACAATTTGTGCCTCTCAGGTCAGTTTAAATAGCAACAGTGACCCTTTTGGAAATCTGTAAGGTTAACATTCTTCCCACTTGCCAGCGTTGAAGAGCTATTGTTCATGCTGACCACCACACCAATGTACTGAGAGCTGTGGATATAGCACCGGTTCTCTATAATCTAAAAGTCATGTTTTTCCCCTCATGTTAAAAAGGTTGAGAAAGGCTGTCATATACCATTACAATGTATTGAGGGTCTAGCTTAATGCCTAATTTCTTGTTTTCACAGGAAACAGGTTTGCAGTTTAAGAAGTTCATGGCATTTCCTTGGATCCTAACCATTACTTGGCCTGTAAACATGGTAAATTGATTTGTGTAACATGTATGAAGAAGTATCTATTAGTAATCTTGAACATTCAGACTTTTCCATATCACATTTACAAATTCAGAAACATTATTTACGTTAGTTTATGGTGCTTTTTAAAATAAATTATTGTCAAAAAAGCTTTGCTAATTGGACCCCGAAACGGCTACATAAAATTTATCCCAGTGTGCTGGATCACTGTTGGTAATGTTGAAATAAGAGAGGAGCCTTCTTCACTTATTTTGGTCGTGCCCATGACTAAGGCAGTTATAGGATGCTGTATTGCATCATCTCCCAAAAGTTTACGGAATACAGAATCTTGAGGGCTCCAGCCTTCTTCTTGCTACATCTAAATAAAATGCGATCAATACCAGTGGTCCCTGCTTAAACATTTGGTGACAGCAGATAAATTCTGGATTTTACTTTTCTGGAAGCAAAGTTTTCTCCCATCTGCACAGAGTCTCCGGAATGATGCATATGGAGGACCTTACTTTGAGCATTAATCACACCCACGCACAATTCTTTGACACCTGTATGAGTGGCTACAGTTTGTGGGGTCATCGGAGTACAATAGATTGACTGTATGGGATCTGCTCACACTGTCTGAATAAGATCTACTTCTAGTACTTCTGATATTTTTGGTTAACCCAAGCTTTAGGAATCTTTTATCTTCAAATGTTTGTTTCACAACTAAAGATTGTGTACATAAAAAACAGATATAAAGCATCAGCTTAAAATCCAAACCATTACAGTTTTTTATTTTATGTTTTTTCTTAATGAAGTATTTACATGTGATCCTATGTAATATATTCCTTTCTTTTTACCTTTATCTAATACAGGACAATGAAGATTATCCTTTAATCAGACATGGATCATATTGGAAAAAATTTCGATCAAACTTTTGTGAGTTCACATCAGTTTTGGTCCAACAGTGTCAGTACAGTGTGTTATATGACGGTTATCTATTCAACACCATCATATCATTACTCCTTGGACTGACGGATTCCTGTGTTAGAGCATTCCGGCACACCAGTACATTGTCAGGTGAGTGCTAATTGCTCAGCATTTGTCAACCTCCTATCTGCAAGTTAAGGTTGTGAGGTGTTATGTTTAGTTCAGTAGCAGTAGCATCAGAAATGGGTATAATTGAACTGTTTCAGGACTGTACTACTTAAGAATAAATAGTGAGATGACATGCACTGAATTTTAACCCCAGGTTAAATTTACATACTGTCTGGCAGCACAGCAGTGTTAGTTTTCTGTGTTGTTAATAAATATAGCAATGATTTTGGGTGTAAATTCACTATATATTGTGTACCTTTGAATCAGCCAGTTAGCTGGTTCCTTCTTGTTACTAAAGATAAAGGGCCTGATTTATTAAAGCTCTCCAAGGCTGGAGAAAATACAATTTCATCAGTAAACCTGGGCGATCCATCAAACCCGGAATGTATTTCTTTAAAGTAATTTGCTAGCAAATGTTTTGAATCTTGGACCAGATCCAGTCCAGGTTTGCTGGATCACCCAGTTTTACTGATAAAGTGTATCTGCTCCATCCTTGGAGAGCTTTAATAAATCGGACCCTATGTACATGGTGTTTTTTATGTATAAGCTTCATTTTTTTTATTTATTGTTACTTTGTGGTCATTTTGTTAATGTTCTTCAGCTGTTAAATTGTTGACTGCACTGATAAAAGTTATTCTAAATCTGGAAATAAGTAAAGATAATTCTGAGAGGCTGTACATGGTGGAGAAGAAACGTTTGTCATTAAAGAGGACCAACCAAACACTTGAACAACTGGACAAGAAAAGGAAAAAGGTAGGTTACATATAACCTAGTTCTGTGCTCAATTATTACTTTTATACTGTAGTTCTCTCTACATATATATTTTTTCTCTCTTTCCATTCTGTCTAAACATTGTGTTTCCTATCTCATAGCTGCAACAAAAGCATCAAGAAGTTGAAGACATGATGGATGCACTATTTAAAGGAACTGTTTTGCAACGATATAGGTAAGTGAGCAGTATATATTTCATGTTACATTTTCAAACATATTTATGAGGGGTATATTACAATTACAGTTTTAGAAAAGTAAAAACTAGAGTTGCAGTAATTAGAGGCTAAAATATTTTAGGTAATTGTATTGCAAAACTCCATTAAAAGTCTAGTAAAGGTAAAAGTAGCGGCTCTTACTGTTTGTCCCTATCTTTGATCACAGTCATTAAACACAATATTCAATAAAACCTACATGTATTGTATAGATAAGACTATTTCTGCCTGTTTTTATTTATGAAGAGAATGAAATTAAAAAAACAGGCTGAAGTAGGCTGAATGTTAAGCCACAGACACTGCTGTGTGTTTTCAGTTAAGTGATTCTGTCCATTCATTGGTTTTTCTGTTATTTAATGACCAATTGAATTTCAATTGAGTTAAATTAAAATTGAGTTTAAACAATTTTGACAATACCCCTGATCACTATTTTCTATTGAGATTCATTACTGATATCTTTTTTTATGTTGTAGTCATGATAAGTTTGTATTCATATTCTTTTGATTTAAAGTAGAAAAGGCAATAAACTGAAGGTTTTGTTGTGATTTAGAGATGTGGTTCCAGAGATCAGAGCAATGTGCATAGAAGAACTTGGTATATGGATGAAAATGTACCCGCCAACCTATCTGAATGATAGTTACTTGAAATATATTGGCTGGATGCTGTATGATAAGGTAAAAGTGAGAAGTGTTATGTGGGTGGCTTTTGGCAGATCTAATTTATTTTCAGTTCCGAGTCAATTTGTAGCAGATTACAACACTTGCACACAACATTTTCTCACTAAAGCTACGTACACACGTCAACTTTTTCTCGCCCGATAATCGGCAATGGCCAGATATCGGGCGAGAATCTGGCGTGTGTACAGCCCAGGTCGTTCATCGTCCGTGGATCTGTCCTGGCAGATCCACGGACGATGAACGATGAGCGATCCTAATGCAATGGAAGGGGGAGAGCACGCAGCAGGGTGCCGCTCCGTCGCTCTCCCCCACCCCTCTCCATAGAGCAGAACGGTGCTGTATGTACAGCACTCGTTCATGCATCTTGCAGTTCCTATTGTTGGAAAGGATCGTGAAAGATCCTTTCCAACGACAAGAATTGCACATGTGTATGCAGCTTAAGACTTATATAGCTACATTTTTGGATGAATATTTTTAAACTTCTCTCCATCTAAAAAGTGAAATTCCAGCTTCCAGCAGTGACAATATAGCTCTGAATTCCACAGTAAGTAGTGTCAGGATTACCTACCTATTTCGGTTGGACTTTAAAAGACCTAGCCCTCACCTCATCTCAGTAACCTCTTCTCAAGTAGAAGACAAAGACAATTATCAGGTCAATGGTTTTCTGACAAAATCAATAGGTATATTTGGAACTTACAAGATATTAACATAACATTTTTAAGGGTATATTTATCTGACCAAGCAGGACAAATAAGAGGGGTTCATTCCTAGGGTTTGCATACACTTTAAGTGCTGCTTAACACTCCTCTGCTTGCAAACTAAAAGCAATAATTAGCCATTATTATGTTTTCATGTTTGACTGATAGATGACATTGTATTCAGTCAGGAGGGGTGACTTGAATGGGCATAGATAGATGTTATGATAGACTTTAGAATATATTGTCTTCTCTTAATACTAGGCATAGGGAACTGTTACATTTATGAGTGATATGTTCATTTAACATGAAAATATGTGTCTGTAACTTGTACAATGTATTCTGGCTTTCAATGTCACATCATAAATTCATGTTTATTTGTATTGTACTACAATAGACATTATTTCTCTAGGTTATTCTTTTCATTGTTACTTTTAGATCCCAGATGTACGCTTGAAAAGTCTTATTGCTCTGCAGGGACTTTATGAGAAAACTGATCTTGTTTCCAAAATGGATCTTTTCACTACAAGGTTTAAAGTAAGTTAGTTTTCTCAGGTTAAAAACTGAAATATAATTAAAAAATTGCAAGCAGACAGGTTCATTATAAAATAAACTTCCTGGCTTGTTCACAATCTTTTCTGTAATGTATACTGAACTGTGTATGTGCAGCTCAGTGTACTGCCTGGCTGCCAGAAATGAAGGAATGATTCCAGCCTGGCCAATCAAGATGCTCGAAGACCCAAATCGAAAAGAGGACCTGGTGAAGATACTGGAACCTACAAGAGGAGACTGTGCCTAAAAAAATTGAAAACGGGAAGGCATTTATTACAGAACGGACATTGTCTGTTCCTTCTGCAGTAAAAACCTGTCTGCTCACAATTTTTTTTATTTTTCAAGTTTGGTGGTGTGTAGCAAAAATAGATATCAAAAGAACGACAATCTCTGCAATGCTTGTTTCCACTATAAGGTTAAAGGTAAATAAGTTATATCATATTTAAAGTGGTATTTATAGACACCACAAGATTACAATTTCTGTGATGCTTGTGTTCTTATTTATGTCCCATAAGGAAAATTCACTATTATTTCATTCATAGTGATCTTCGTCAATAGAAAGGAAAGTGAAGGTCAATCTAAAATGTACAGTTGTCACCAGAACAGGAACAGAACATAAACCTTTGCCTAATAGGATAGCTGTTTTTGTAACTGTCAATGGTTGGATTTCCCTTCTTTTGCGAAGAAGGGACACCTCTGCAATAGGGGCACACAAACCTGAAATATGTTTCATATTCTATTCTATTTTAATTTTCTGTATTTACTTTGCTTTTATATTCATCTTGTTCTTACACACATTTTCCCATGAAAGTAAATAGTAACAAATTCTACGAGTAATGTCCATCTATTACTTTATACTGTACTTTTTAAGGTTCAACAGTGCCATAGTTACATGGGTTGAAAACAGACACAAGTTCAGGTTTAATACAATACCCATAGAAACTTCAAATAAATTACACAACTGAATGCCTGCAAATACAGAACCCTAAACCTACAGCGATCCAGAAGACATCAGCGAAACCCTTCATGGTCCAGTTTGCTTCAACATTAAATTTCATTTCTGACCTCCTAGAGTAATCTGATCTAGATCAACAATCTATGGTGTTGTTAGCCTGTATATAGCCAAGTATATGTTGTTCATTAAGAAATACATGCACCTCACTTATATATCCATGAAGTCTTTGTGTACATGAAACTTTTGTTTAAATTTGTCTTCTAGGATCGCATTGTATCCATGGCTCTGGACAAAGATCAGGACGTGTCTGTCCAAGCGATGAGGCTACTTGTCCACATGTCAAAGTACAGAGTTTATTTACTATATGTGTTTTACTAAGTGTGTATTTGCTACATCAGATCATTTATGATAACATTTTGGTACTTGTTAGTGCTTATGTCATGCATTTTATGTAGAAAAGTGTCCTTAAAGCATAAACTGTGCAAGGCTTCCTACTATTCCCTGAAATGAGGTTACCATAGTATTGATGTCTATTAAATTTTATCAATGTATCAGAAATGTTGAAAATTTAGGGTAAAGTCTTACATTGCAACACCTAATTATTTCCTGACATTTTATTGGTAGTAGACTGTTACCTGCCTGATGTCAGATTCACTAGGAGTGACTTGTCAGCCTGGAAATTGCATTGTTGGTTTTTGCTCCCTTGTAATACTGGGTCTTAAACACCCAAATATGTATTCCAAGTCCATTGTTTGGAGTAAATAATAATGGAGGAAATAATGGAGTAATTACAACAAATATTGTGGTATTCCTTGCAACCAATCAGAATGTAGCGTTGATGTCTTTGTATACTGGATAAAGTTGTCACGTATGATGACCTCACATTTCCCAATCGTAAATCTTGTCATGGTAACAAGATGTATCTTTTAACTGATGGATGGGCCAATCTAATAACAGGAATTGCATAGTTCAATAAATATATGCCAAGTACAGCAACCCACCTTAACAAATGATTTCATCTTTCTTTCCCGACTACAGCAAATGAAATCTGATTGTCATGGGTTACTTCTTTTTTTGGATATATTGACAGCATACTACAGTACAATAAATGTTATTTTATAAAATGTGATGACTGGGTTACAATTTGACCTGTTAACTTCTGCAATATCTAAAAATCACATTTTATTCAGTAATTTATTACAATTTATGTTCTCAGTGCTGGCAGTTCTATATAAATAATTTAGGGTGATATGCACAGTGTGAAATTATCACTCAATCTAGCTGATTCTGTCTGTGTGTGGACCTTTGACCAGGAGACCGTGGGTGAAATAATGATCAGAAAGTTATAAACATTTTCACTTCCCTCTTCCACTTCTTATAGCATACACATTAATAATCGAGTAAGTGTAGAGTTTGTATCCAGAAGTGAACCTTACAACTAATTTATGGCTATATTTAGTTATTGGCTACATTTGATTTGAGAATGTGTATTTCACATCATAGCTGAAAATGCTGAAAACAAAAGCAAGCTTATATGTGGGATTGTAATACATAACACTAGAGGGCAGCACATGACCTGTCTTGTATTACTTTAATGCTTACATGCTTACAGGCTCTTTATTTGCTCATTCGAACCTTTATAGCTTTACAGACACAACCATGAACAATAAAAAAATCACTGTTTTCCCCTCTGCCCTTAAAGTGTAAGGAAATTTCCCAAATCAGATAACAATCCCTTACTGTTATCATGCAATAGCTCTTTAAAAAAGGACTTTACAAATTGTTAAAAAAGAGCCGGATTCATGAAATTATCCCAAAAAGTTGCATGGTTTCTGATATTTTATTTATCTATTTTAAATATAATTTAAATTGTGTACTAGTAATGCAGATGCTCTAATCAGAGTTCAATAGTCTACGTTTTACAGATTTTTTTGTAAAATGCTTTTCTGTTACCTGAAAGGTCGTGCTTTGTAAATTCCTTATGGATTGTACAGTAAAAATAATCTATGTTCAGCCATTAAACCTTTGTAGAGTACAATGTCGATTTGGGTGGAATGTTCATCACTTATGGATAGTTTAACACATGGATTTTCCAGTAATGTATAACTGAAGGTATTACAGGGCCTCAGTTTTGATTTACCTATATGGAACGGATTTATAAAAACAACAGAGAACACCAGTGAGGCATGGCCAAAGACTTTAAAGGGGATGTCTAGGAAAAAAGCTAAAACATGTTCAGCTCTCAAGTGCTTTCATTTACCCAAGTTATGTACATTTACAAATACTACAAATAAGAACAAAATACCTAATATTTTTGCCATGTCAAATGAAGTAGCTCCTAATTTTTTGGGCTGACAACACTGCTAATTTGCACTGAATTTCCAAGCATTGTTGTCAGCCCTGCTTTCTAATTCTCCTCTGCTAGATTTGATCAAATAGTCCTTGATTTTTGGTGCCACTCCATGCTAACTTTCAGGCAAATCAGGGCAGCAAATCAGTGTAAATCATTGTTTTACTCTGATGTTTATTTTTCATGTTTATATAACTATTTATCAGGCAGTGTCCTGGTTTCATAAGTGATTAGAAAGGATTTTGATTATCAGTAATATATGTTTGACATCTAATATTAGCCATAGTATTTCTGTATGTCCTTGACCTCTCATATACAGTAATCCAGGGCCTGAACATTGCTGAAAATCCTGATTTGTCTTTTGCATGACATTGCTGGGAGCTCTGTATTGGAAGCATTGTGATGATTCAGTGCAGAACTCCTACGGGATTTTAATTAAGAGTGCAAAATGCAGTAATGACTAATAAGAATGAGAATAAAGTGTCCAGTGCAATACTGTAATATATACTGTAGTCACTGCACTGCATTATATAGTTAGACCCATAGTATTACCAGCTGATTGAATGGTTTGGGAACTTTACTTTCCAGATATTTAAAATAACTTCATTTAATATTCATACTCCTGAAATATTGACACATTTCAAACTTATAAATGAGTAGAAACTCACAGAAGCATAGGAGATTTATTTACAGATAATAATGGAAAGGAAGGTACATGATATAGGTCAGCATGGCACAGACACTATAATAAGTCGGCAGAATTTTAATGTAATCTCAGGACGCATTTCTCCCCAGGGCACCTGCACTCTGCCCTAGCATAAGACAGTATTACATGTTACTTCTGACAGCATTTAAGAGTAGCAGGGATAGGCTCGTCCTACATTTTTGGTGTCAGATTGACACAAAAAATATTTAAATCAAATTAAGCAAAATTAGGCTTTGCTGTACATTGTAGAATATTTGCTGAAGTTACCTCTCTGCTAGTGCTGTTAGGAAGCCCAGGTATTTCATACTTATTTCTGGGGGATTGTAGATCGAGTGATGGATCCTGCAGAGCTATCATTCAGTCTTTCGGTAAAAAGGAGACAGTTCTTCCACATCATTACTGACAAAGTAGCTTGGCTATAGCGATGGTCTCACGTTTACACTGTAGAGTTTAATGGCTGCCCATCATGCAATGGCTTGTCACCAGTTGTCACTAATGACATTTCTCCCATGAATGAAAGAGCTGTCAGATATTTCATCACAAGTAAGTCGGTTGTATATCTCAGTTCAAGCAATAATAAAGAACAAATATCTCTTTAAATAGCAGTTTATATTTATGCAGAATATGTCATCGATATTGAGAATAACAGATAATACCAAATGGTCATTGACACTGACAATATCAGATGACCATTTAATAGTACTTGAAATATATTACTCTTACTGTTTATACAGAAACAAATGTAAGGAAAATGCCAAGCTGCTATGTCTAAAAAATGTGATTAATATTTATTATTATTATTATTATTATTATTATTATTATTATTAATAATAATAATAATAATAATAATAATAATAATAAATAAAAACATTATTTATACAGGATCAACATATTATGCAGCACTGTGCATTACATAGAGGTTGCAAATGACAGACAGATACAGACAGAGACACAGGAGGAGGAGAGGAACCTGCCCAAAGGAGCTTACAATCTAGGAGGTGGGGGAAGTATTATTCATGAATAAATATATGAATGTTTTAGAATCAGAACAGTAAATATTTTAAATTACATTTGTATAATGGACAATTTGATTTTGAGTCATATAGGGTAGCACGGTGGCTCAGGGGTTAGCACTCTGGCCCTTGCAGCGCTAGGTCCTAGGTTTGAATCCCAGCCAGGACACTATCTGCAGAGAGTTTGCAGGTTCTCCCCGTGTCTGCGTGGGTTTCCTCCGGGTACTCCGGTTTCCTCCCACATCCCAAAAACATGCAGTTAGGTTAATTGTCTTCCTCCTAAAATTGACCTTAGACTATATTAATGACATATGACTATAGTAGGGACATTAGATTGTGAGCTCCTTTGAGGGACAGTTAGTGACATGACTATGGACTTTGTACAGCGCTGCGTAATATGATGGCGCTATATAAATACTGTGTAATAATAACAGGGTGAGCCCTGTAAAGTGTATCTAATAGAATAAAAACAAATGTAACATATTACCCTGGTTTAGTTACTGCATTCATTTTTTTAGGCTTTTTTCCCTTTAGATCCACACAGTATTCTCAGGGAATACCGCAATTCATATCCCTTCATGCCCACTAAAAGCAAAGGCCCATACATGTGCAATTACAAATCAGGCAAAATTCAGCAAAAAAAGGTCTTTTTTTTTATAGTATAATGTTCAACCCAGAACTTAAGTTAATCTGGTGGGAAGAGGCTGTAGGCAGATGCCAGCCCCTGTTTTGTGACCCAACTCTTCAGTAACCACCAAGAAACAGCCAGGTGGTTACTGAAAAGTGCCGGGTGGTGCACCCAAATAAAAGGGGCTGGAGAGAACACTGGTGCTGCTTAGAAATACTTGTACACATTCTCTATAACATATCGTTACTTTTGTGTGTAAGTCTGTTTAAAGTTCAATTCTGTTCTTTATTATCACAATTTGTACTCTATTAGCCTTTCTTGTATGTACATATAGGAGGATTTTCTGCTGTTCATTACAGTTCCTTTTAGAGCTAAGTTCAGACAGGCAGTGGGAATAGATGGTTCTGGGTAGCTCTTGTTAGTTGGCATTGTGTTAGCTGCTTGGCCACCCCAACTGCTATGCAGGTTGCAAATGAACCAACACTTTACAAACTACTACCATCCATTCATTCAATATGGGTGGCTGCGGGTGGGAAGCAACATTTAGCTTCTTAGGCATTATAAAGCCATAAGTGCACTGCAAACCTTACTGCCTGTCTGTACTTGCTCCAAGGAATACATGTGTCCTATTGTGATGTATTGAATGTCATTAAATGAAACATTCTCTATTTTTTAAAACATCTGATTTATTAATATTAGATGTGTTTTCATCTGAATATTATAGCTGCATTAGGATTAATGATATTTGTGGTAATTTGTCAGTCATTGAAAGCAATTGGTATACACTAGAAGTATAAAATCACTTCCTAGTACTGAGGATGGAAGAATCTCTCTAGAGGCATTGTCCTTGTGGCACCACCAGTAACACTTTATACAAAGGGAAGAATCACTTTAATTGTGTATATGTACAATGAACTAGTTGTCCTTTGTTGAGCTGAAATAAAACTGAGCTCACAGAGTAAGCCCTGGTTTATCTTCTTGCAGAAACTGTGAAGATCTGTTTAGCAGTGAAGATTGTGAGATGTTGTACCAGTTTGTATATGCTACACACAGGCCACTGGCAACAGCAGCTGGAGAGTTTTTGTTCTCAAGGTAATTGAAATCCACATAGTAAGTCATAAATTCTACTATAGCTACAATAATTTCAAATATGGAAGCTTCTAATTAAAAATTAAC
This sequence comes from Pyxicephalus adspersus, assembly GCF_032062135.1. Classification (NCBI taxonomy): domain Eukaryota; kingdom Metazoa; phylum Chordata; class Amphibia; order Anura; family Pyxicephalidae; genus Pyxicephalus; species Pyxicephalus adspersus. Next base: position 66,727,707 of record NC_092858.1, on the reverse strand, counting down.
CCATCTTCACTCGAGTTAAAGGTACAGAGCTGTAGTAGTGCATGACACTTTTTAGGTTCACCTTATGTAACTGATCATATATAGTTTGCTGTAAATTCCAATAGCAGCTTGGGGCCACATTAATGAGAAGGCGAGAGACTGTAAGTGAACTCTATTGCACCTTATGCGAATTACACTACTGCAGTGCCTGCACTGCCAAAACTGTTTCCCCACTTCATGTTGCTACCACAGATAGAACCGGATCATAAGCTAGTAAAGGAAAAATATTCAATATTATTTCAATAAGTTTCAATAAGTTTTTATCACATTTCCAAGATTACGTATATTGCACGATAACCATCTGAAAAAATAGGAAAAACATACAGACATGAAAAAAAAAATTAAGACAGAGGGGGAAACCCCCTGACATCCTGACCACAATGGTATTGAATATTAACGGGTGCATTACACTGGTATATTAACCGTAAGTATAAACAAATGTAAAGGTAGAATATTTATTAGATCGTTTTTTGCTGGCGAAGTAGTTTTTTTTTTTGTGCTGTCCATTCCCATATCTCTTTTTATGTATTTTTATTATCCTTTACATTGGTTTTTTTTTACCCCCAGCACATGCTAAATCTCTTCTGCTACATCTTTTCTGCCACATTCACTCTTTAGCCATGTCTTCTGTTGTAAAAGTCTTCAGTGGCATCAGAGATGCTTAAAAAGTATGTATGGCCCTTTGATAATCTCAGGGGCCATACTTAAGGACTTATTTATCTAGGAATTTGACCTCCGCGGGTCTAAAGAGATGCAGGATGCATTTTCTCAAATGTAATATAATCTGAAGCAAGCTGGAATTGTGCCAACATATTGCTGGAAACATGTTTGATTGACAACAGGTTCCCTTGCAAATTACTTTACCTGTCAAAGTTTTCCAGAAACATTCTGTCTGGTTGTCTAACTCAAAAACAAATCAGTACAGTTTGTGTCGAGACTTACAAAAGCTCCACTTTGCAGAAAGCTTATTTTTTCCTTATTGGCATTTTTGTGGGCAATATAGAGCCGGCAGTATCCTACAGAGTTCTTTCTGTATGATGTAGAAGTAAGATTTCAGTGATTGGAGAAGAGTCAGTTACATGTCACTGGTATGTTTTTCTCAATTCAATTACATTTGTTTGTTTGGAAATACTGAAGCCAGTGAAGTTAATTGTGTTTTGTAAATGCATGATAATCTTTTTTGATGGTACAAATGGAATGAGGCTACATGAGAAGATCCATATGCACCAAAGCTGCTTGACATTTCTTTTGAAAAAGCTAAATAGAGTTTAAATTTTTTTCTCCTTGCTCCAGTTGTCATAGGTGATTCTAAATAATCAATGAAATCATAAAATAGGAGATGTTTGCTTAGTTATAGCTCTGATAAACATCTTATTTAAATTGCAGGTATCTGACCCCAGTTGTCAGAGAAGTAAGTTCACAGAAGATAAAAGGAAATGATCACAATGTAAGGCTGATAAAGAAGCTACTTGATTTCTTCCTTGAAAGTGAGGTAGGATTCAACTTTGTTTCCCTAGCCTAAAGGCATCATTCAGATGTAACAATTTTAGTCATGTGTTTTTTTTACTTGTCAATTTTTTTAACAGAGGGCATCATTTTTCCTGAAGAAGTCTTATGGAAAAAAAAGAAAAAAAGAAATGAAGCATGATAAGGGGTCATGGGGTGAAATCTAATAGTTGGTTAAGGTTGGGCAAGCTTTTAAAATAGGTTAGTTAGATTCTGGTTTATGGTTGGCTATCAAATTCTTATTGACGTCAACTGGTGTGTACAAAAAAATTGAATTTAACTAAGGTACCAAAGTGCAGTATCCAGATATCCTGCATTGGCCAAAAGCAAACAATTCATAATTATTTATAAACAATCCACACTGTCTAATACTGTACAGTGTTTTTGTTTTGTGACATTCTCACTTACATTTATCTCTAATGGAGGGGGGCAAATACCATACCAGCTTCCACTAGTTTCGTTAGGTAGATGTTCCTTTAGTACTGACATTTTTGTGAAATTGAAATTCAGTAACATTTAATGCTACATAACATTATAAATTATATTTTGTTAATATGTGCATTTACTCCTATATAAAGAACAGACTGAAATTAATATATATCTCTACCTTAGTAATTGCACAACCTCCTTGATGTTTCTACCTCCCCTGAAGAAGTCTACTTGGCGAAACACATTGGAACCATAATGGCCATCAACTTTGTATTGTAATAATTGGTCTACCATTTATTGCATGGTTAAGACTTGATTCTGTCACACATGTTACATGTGATTTGTGGATCTGTGTCTAGAATAACTGCATCTGCATACCTAACTGAAAAAAAACAGTAATTGATTTATCAACACAATGGCCATCAAGTCCCTTTCATCTTTTTTCTTTTTATTAATATTATTATTAACAATAATAATAATAATAATAATAATACAAATATTAAAACATTCACAAAAAATAAGTTCCTTAAGAGATTGACATTTATAATGAGTAAAAATCTCTTTTCTTTTCAGTTGCATAAGCACATAACTTACCTCGTTGACAGTCTTTGGGATTGCACACCTGGATTTCTAAAGGACTGGCAAAGTATGACATCAATTCTTCTGCAAGATAAGGAACAAGCTGGTAAGTTAGAAAATGGTCCCAATTAATTAAAAAAAACCACATATTTCTTCACAACACATAAGGTCTAATTTATTATTGCTCTCAGAGACTGTCATGGTAGCACCTGGGTGATCCAGCAAGCGGAGAATGGATCTGGCTCAGAATTAAAAAAAATATTTACCAACTTATAGCAATTGATTTTTAAGAAATTCATTCCTGGTTTGCTGGATCACCACAAAGTCTCTTGTGGGAGTCCATATTCCCCAGTTTTGAAGAGTGTCTGAAAGAATAAAAAGCAGGGTTGGAATATAACGGTTGAAATATTGTACATTTACAATGTGAGATAAACATAGACACCCACAATTTGCTAAATACACTTTTACCCAGGTAAGCTTAAAACCTGCCATCTTCTGCAACACACTTTTGGTCAATCATCATAATGGCTAACCTGTAGAGAAGTGCATAAATGGAACCCAAACCTAATTTTAGAAACTGAAATAGCTACTTGCATAAAATAGCACCCTGGGGTTTAGGACTCTTCATGCTCCCTAAAAATAATTTAACGGCATTTGCTTGTACTTTAAAGTTGCAGAGACACACTAGCAATGTAGTAGCCTGCAAGTGAAATTGCAGAGTGCAGTTAGGGGGCACAGGCATCCAACGCACTTGGAAACGTTGGATGCTGAAGATTCCAGAATGTGAGGTATAGCTTTGCAAAAGAGCAAGGATTGAATTCTCTTTTACAAAGTAACTAGTTTTTTTTTGTCAACAGAGTTGCTTCAAACATTAGTAAGTTTTATGATGAGGTGTTTGGAATGAAGCATCGGGTTATCATTTTATACTGTTATGTAATGTAAGATTTCATTTCTCTTTTTCATATGGCTTCTTGAATTTTAGGTTTGAATGTGACACAAGAAAACCTTTTGGTGGAACTAATGCTAGCAACTATTCGAGAGGCTGTCGAAGGTCATCCTCCCACAGGCAGAGGAGCAGCTAGAAAGGTCTGTACAAGCCATACACCCAAACCCAGCAGTGTGACCTCATATGCATATTTGATGAATAGAAGAAAGGAGAACTGCAGCATGTGCTGTGCCACATTCATCTGTTGACCTAGCTTATGTTGTATATCCAGTGTACTTCTCAGACTTATCCATGGATACAAACAGCTGCAAAGCTAATTATAGTGCATTCCTCTTTGTGGTCGATTCACCATTATGCTTTTATCATTTGGATCATGTTACCTTTACAATGTGTGGATTCAGAATTTAAGCTTCTTACATATAACAGTGTATTAATAGCACACATGTCAAATTCTTGGAAATACTGTGTAAGGGTAAGTATATTCTGCTTTTTTTGTAGGTTCTCTCAGCCAGAGAAAAAAAAGTACAAATGGAAGACAGACAAAGGATTACAGAACACTTTGCAGCCAACCTTCCCTTGCTGCTGGCAAAGGTACTGCACACTAATCACTCAAATTGCATCAGAGAAGCATGGGAAATCTTTGTATAGTCTGTGGGATTCTTAACAGATATTTTAAGCATTTAAATATCCAACACAGAAAAAAGTGCATACTAAAATTTAGATTGTAAGTTAGCAGTGTAAATATTCTTCACTAAAACTATTGCGGCCACGGGGAATGCAAGCCAAGCTAAGGCATGTTTTTGTAATAGTGGAGTATGGCCAAACACTGCACAATTGTTTCAGTGTGTATTAGTTTGTGTTAATTTATATATGGTTAACAACCCTTTCCCAGGCCCATTAGCTATATATCATGTTTGATACATGTGTGTTGTTCTGCCTATGCAGATTTTTACAGTTGGAGACTGGCTTTGCCTACACCTGTTTATCAAATGGTAGTCCTTTGATGATATAAGGTGCACAGCAGTGAGTGAGAATCTTTAGATGTTCTGTCAACAAGGTTTTGTTCTACTGGGATTTATTTACTGTTAAAAGTATAGTATTTGTTATGCATAGTACTTATTCACAGTCTGCTTTTATTTGACAGTTTTCATCAGATCCTAATAAAATGATAAACCTTCTTCAAATCCCCCAATATTTTGATATGGAGCTTTATTCTGAAACACATATGGAAAAGGTAAGCATAAAATGTACTCATTGTTCACTTACCTTGAGCCCTGAAATAGGTTAACATAAACCTGTTGTTTTTAAGAAAAGAGTGACCAGTGATTATTCCATTTTCTTTGTGTTTCATCTCAAGCTAAGCAGTAGGTGTAAAAAGAAAAAAATCACTTGCAAAATGTTTACATCTCCTCTTAATATGTGATTGTATCAATTGTGAGCTAGAAACTATCTATAATGACATTAAATATTCAGGTTCCATGAAAACAGTATTGAATTACAGACCTTGAAGCTGGGTGCATCCAAGAATGGATTGGAAAAACAGTTGAAATGCATTATACTTAAATAGCACTTTTTCTGTCACATGGTGAATTTACTGATAAGTAAAGATGAATAAAATCTTTTTTCATGTGCAAAGTGGATTTCTTTACATCAACATTTCTCATAGCATTTGGAGGCCTTGTTGAAGCATATGGAACAAGTAGCTGTTAATCATTCAGATTCAGAAGTGCTCGAGGTCTGTTCCAAGACATACAACAGCCTGAGTAAAAGCAGCCTGCCAAGCTTTAGTGTGGTCAACCTTTCCAAGAGACAACTAATTTGCCATCTCCTGGACACTTTCAGCCAAATGCTGGATGATATTCTGCAGGAGGTAAGTTAAAGGGGAAGTTGTAGTAGTGGTATAATCAGTTAAGTTCTGATTAAGCAAACGATATATTTGAAAAAAAAAAACCAAAAAAAAAAATATATATATATATATATATATATATATATACACACACAAACACACACACACACACACACACACACAAATGGATACTGTAGGCAGGAAATTGGCTACCTGATCTGGAGTACACCACTCCACCCTACTTCCTTTTGTTGCTGACCTGGTGATCTTATAACATGTTTTGTTTGCCTATTTGTAATACAGGAAATGTATACTTTTTTCCAAACACACCTACTGTATGTATGTGTCTTACTGTCTTTTGAGTGAAGAATGTGACAATACCTTGCATCTGCTAATCAAATTTAAACTTACATTAGATGTGTATATCTGACAGGTGGTTCAGTAGGCAGTGAACCAGTTCAGGATGTAGAAACACCTACCACCAAATAAAAAGTACATTAGGTGGCCTTTCTGTCCTATTGTATATGCATCACCACATTTTTTATGTATGTATTGCCTATGTTTTTAAGTTTTGTATGGTAAAGGTTAGGACCCTATCAGTTTACTTTTTGATGCACAGCATGATGTTGCAGCAGGGGAATTTCCTTTCATGTCTCGTTGCTAGAGAAGGTGAGAAGATGCTGGGGGAGTGGGAAGAAATTTCTACAATATGTAATTCCCTTAGACATCTGGGGGCCCCATTCTAAAAGCTTAGATTTTCTATCATTTTTGGTCTTGGTGACAGTTGTCTCCAGGCCAGATAACAATAAACTTGTTCCAATCAATCCCTGCATGATCCCAGATGGAGAGTTGTTGACTGTAAATAGAATTTTGCACAGTTGCAGTCTTTCAGAATAGAATATTCACTTCACTGAATAGTTAAATTTGTTGTAACAAAACTGTTACTTGATATGTAAAAGTTATCTCTAAATTTTTTGGATATACAATAGTTTTTATGGCATTATTTTGCCCGAATACTGGACACAGTCAGATGTGTAGAAAATGATTGTTTGCTTCTACTGTATCATTTAAATCAATACATTTGTACTATACTTGTGATCTTTTCTTAAAGATTGATTTATGTAACATGTTTATCAGTCAATTTGTTTTTTTTTTTTTCAAAATAAATGAGTTGATTTATGTATAAGATTGTACTACATACTACTATATATATATTATTTCAGGGAGAAGAGCCTTTGACTTCGGAAGATGTTCATCCTATGTCCTGCACATTGAAAAGACTTGCAGCATTTCACAAGTGAGTTAGAGTTACTGTGATACTGTAATGTAAATGTAATAATTATTTAGACTTTAGTAATGGGGAATGCAGAAGAAATGTAATGCTGTATTACTTTTATTTCAGTGTAGTATGTGCACCATAAAAGGAAAATGCAGGAAAACCATGTTACTTACTTCTGTATACTGCATTGGCAGGGCAGCAGTTCTATAAACAGATGTATTCTTTTTATCTTTATGATTACATGATTCACAATATTACACAGTGATAAGAGTTTTTGAATTCCACAAAGACTAAAACTAGTTTTAGGCATAAAAATAATTTTTTGTCTCTTACCTGCAGTGCTCATAACCTTAGTCAGTGGGATCTGTTTCAAAAGGCATTTCAGTTGTTGGGATTTGATAAGGAGCAGCAAAGATTACCAGTACAGGTAACATGCTTCAAAATGTATCAAAATTACAATGTCATATTTTGAAAGTTTTAACTAAATTAGCATTTAGCATACGTACTTCTTCAGTATTCAAAAAACAAAAATACAAATTCTCAGGACTATAATTTCTTACAGTGTTTGTCAGCACATTTCTGCAAAACAAGCAGATTTAAAGTGTTTTATTCCAGTAAAGACCCTGCAGATGTAGACAAATATCTGTAATATAACAGCATAGACACTAATCTTCCTGTACTATCAAGGTAACAACTAGGAGGGCTTCTTGAGTTAACACTGGAAGTGTACAAAAGTGAACACACAACATAGGGCATATTTTATGGTTAATTTATGAATGATTAGATTATGATATAATCATTAGGTCATTTTGCACCGATCAAACAGATATAATAAAACACACTTGGATCCAAAAGGGAATCTGACATTCCCTCCAACATTCTCTTGTGGGAATCTTCAAGATCCATGTGTTTTAATGGCAGTAATTGATTCCCATAAGGAAATATCTGGAGGAATGTCAGATTCCCAGTTTTAGAGCCCATTGAGTGGTAAATTTAATAGAGTAAACAATTAAAAAAAGGTCATGACTTGAGGTATTATACTATATTAACAGAATACCAACCTATTGTTACAAATCAATTATATTTAATTCACTATAAGTTAAATTACATAAAATAAACCATCTACAAAACAAACAAATAAGTTTTATCCTCTCCATATTCTGTTTTTGTGTAGCTTTTGCTGCCCGCTTTCCAGTGTCTGTATTATGCCCTCCTTTGGCAGCTGGTATCTGTCCTAGAGGAGCCACTTCACAAGGTACTTCTGTTTTAAATCTGTACTCCTATTCTTGAGTTGTACTTTGTACTTTGGGTGATTTTACATGAAAGCACTGTAATTCTTGGGGGACATAAAATATATTGTTTTCATGTTGCATTTACTAGCTTACAGTAATAATCCTCTTTTTAAAAAAGCCCAAATAAGACATACAAAAGGACGGCTGGAAATATAGCTTCAGATTACTAGTGGATCAGCCATAATGCATGTGATAAATAGATAAAACCATGTGACTGTCTGCTGAGTGTCCCACAAAGTTGGCAATTTCTATAGTGGACCCCATCTCCCTGCAATGAGTAAACTGTGGCCATTGTCCATGGGGAGAAGCACACGTCTGAGATTTAATGATGGGTAAGGGAGATTTACCCTCAATAAACCAATATATATATATATATTAGTTACAGCATTTTTTTTTTTTTTTAGGAGGAAGCTAACGCACTTAAGACAAAGGTAAATGACTTTTGTCAGCTTTGTAGAAAATACTTGAATCACAGAGATCAGTCGGTGAGGGAGCAGGTGAGTGTTACATGTAAAGTGGAATTAAATGTATTTTCTGTTAGAATAGTAAGCTAATGTCGTTTGCAATATGCAATGATAACTATGAATACCTTCTTTCAGTCATTCCTTTCCTTGTGTGACCTACTTTTGTTGCTAAGTAACAGAAGAGGCGGGATATTTTACCATGTGGATTCTGCACTGGAATCAGAGCTTCTCTCATTTATCCTTCAACATATTTTTCAGACCCGCCAAGCAGAGAAAGACAAAGGTGATTGTCTTACAGTGAGTCTTGTATTGAAGAAGATGTCATAGTATCCAAATACATAGTCTATCTACATTTCACTAATGCTGATTATTAATAATATTAATAAACAGGATTTATATAGCGCCAACATATTATGCAGCGCTGTACATTAAAAAGGGGTTGAAAATGACAAACAGTTACAGACAGTGACAGGAGGAGACGAGGACCCTGCCCTGAAGAGCTTACAATCTAGGAGGTGGGGGAAGTAACACACAATAGGATGGGAGATATGTAGAGGTGACAGATAGTGAGGGGTTCAAAAGACAGGAAAATTTGCATAGGCAAGTTTGAAAAAATGGATTTTGAGCGCTCTTTAAAATGAGCAGAAAGTAGGAGCAAGCCGAATAGGATGAGGAAGACCATTCCAGAGAGTCAGGGCAGCTCCAGAAAAGTCTTACAACCGTGCATGTCATGAGGTTATGAGTGAGGAAGTCATTAGTAGGTCATTGGAGGATCAAAGAGAGCAGCTAGAGGAGTATTGTTCTACCAGGTCAGAAGGGTAAATGGGACAACAACTGTGGAGGGATTTGAAGGCAAAGCACAGGAGCTTGAATTTGATTCTTAGGTGAAATGGAAGCCAATGAAGGGAACTACAAAGAGATGCAGCAGAAGAGGAGCGGTGGGAAGGATGGATAAAGCTGGCTGCAGTGTTGATAATAGATTGTAGAGACGAGTCAGGTTAGTGGAATACCAGAGGAGGATTTTACAGTAGTCCAGACGAGAGATAAGAGGGTGTACAAATGAGTTTGGTGGTCTCTGGGGATAGGTAGGGCCGAATAGTAGGGGCATAGAAGCCCACTGAATCAAAGTGAAATTCCAAGATTAACCCATAGTGCACAGAAAAATCTTACATAGGTGATGCATGGGGGTAATGCAGTTAGCAGTTTAGAATAATAAAGTTATTGATTATGAAAGCAGAACGTTTCTATTTTAAATTTGTGAATAAGGACTGTGAAAGGATCAGTGGCAGCAAGATTTTGTTTCCTTTGGAATTGCTGCTCTCCCCATAGAAGTCAATGAGAATGCAAAAGCAGCAGAAGCAGGTCAAATGCATCCGCAATAAGGCTTGAACAAAATAAACACAGCTTCAAGAACTGATATGTCTATTCGCATATACTTTCAGGCTCCTGAGGAGTTCTACATGCATGCAGTACCTTTGTCTGCAAGTTAGGCTACGTTCACACACTTCATTTTTATTGTTGGAAAAGAATCTTTCACGATCCTTTCCAACGACAAAATACTGAAAGATGCATGAACAAGTGCTGTACATACAGCACTGTTCTGTTCTATGGAGAGGGGAGAGGAGAACAGCAAGCGAGTTGCACCCTGTTGCGCTCTCCCCCTTAACTTGTATTGCAGTCATTTGTGCCAGGAGTAACCTCACTCTTTTATAGGCCTTAACATTAGTTATGATCTAAGTATGGAATAGTTTATAAACACATTAGGTTAAAATGGTCCTGGATTACAGTGAATTATTTGATACTTTATTTAATTTCTTCTGTATTTGCATAAATTACACCTTTATAATTTTTCTTGGAAAAAAATTAATTGCATTTGAACCTCCCAATCATGTGTGTATTTAACAATTATATTGGATGTTGTCTATTCCAGTCCATAACTATTGAACACCTGCCTTAGTTGTATCCTCACAGTTTTATGATGTGGTTTTGATATACCACAAGATTTTCAATGAAAAAATAAAAAATCTGTTTGGCCATACCAAATGTATATGTAGCTAGTACACACATCTTGCTTTCAAGCTTCAGTAACAATCTCCTAGATGTTTAGTTCCTTTAAAAGAGTAATACCAGTGTTAAAAAGGTTGTCACTAAATCATGTTCCAGTAGCACATACCAGGAGCCCAGGATTAATTATAAATGCTAAATGCTCAGCTAACCAGTTTGCTGGATCAGTGCTGATATTGTATTGCTTATTTAATGTTAAATAGATAGCATGTAAGAAATAATTATCAATTATTATTTTAATACGCAGCAATGTCAGAGAAAGATGAGGACGTGACCCTGGTCATTTTACACAGGAGGAGGATGCTGCTGGCTGTTTATTGCAAGCTGATAACCTCCAGTGTAGTGGAGATGTCATCTGTAGCAGAGATTTACAAGCAATATATGAAGGTAAATGGCAGCATTAGATCCTTACTAGAGTTTTCTTTCTTGGGCATATGAATGGATACTTTTTAGAATTCATAAATTTTTGGCAGGCCAAATACATTATAGGGAAGTTATTTATGTACTTGTCTGTGTACAATGGTTGCTTTTGCTTGATGTTTATACTAAAAATAAAGGTTTATTATTAACTTTGTATCAGCTGATTAGATTCATGTGTTAATCAAGTACAGAATCATCATCATCATAAATCAGAAACATAAAATCTGGTTACGGAGTTGCTGCATTGTGCATTTTATTATTGTATTTTATTGAAGAAGTCCTTAACATCAGATCATGATATAAGAACCAATCAGAACCCATCTTTTTCTGGGTCCAGAGCTATTTTTCTTTCTAACAGTTTTATCCAGGATTCCGTTTATATCAATGAAATCATTTTAATACCTATTATATTATCATAGGTATATAATTTGTGTGTCTAAAGCTGTGTGAAAGCTACAAACTAGAAATCTTTTTTGACTACTGTAGACCTACAATGACTTTGGTGATATCATTAAGGAGACCTTGAGCCGAACAAGACAGATCAACAGGATAGAAAGTGCAAAAACATTGATTCTTTGTTTAAAGAAGGTAAGTAACAAGACATTTATGAGCAGAAGAAGCATCTTACTGGTATCATGGCCATGGGACAGACCATTATAAAATCCTCTTGAGTTAGTTGAAGGCTGAAATAAATTAGGTTAGTCATGGATATAACAATATTGATGTAAGGGTATGGATAAATAGAATTTAGATAGCTACGCAAATATTTTCTTGACAGACGAGAAGACACACTATCCACCAGCTGTAAAAATAGGCCAGTGGATTGCCAGGTCCAAGTGTGATTCTTCCCTTTCTTATTGCCTTTATTCTTACTTCAATCTTTTATCATTTTCGGTAGATAATCACAATATCTCAGTACATATAGAGATATACTTATACTTAGATAGAATCGGTGTACCAAAAATACATTCCTAAGACTGTACCTGCATATTTTCAGGACAGTGATCAACAACATATAAAGTTAGCAATAACATATAAAACAGCCCACAATAAAAAAAACTAGCTTTAAAGTGGAGGAACATGAATGGGGTCAACACAAAACAAGTGAAAACTGAGGCAGTAAAAAGGTGAAAAAAATGCAGGTTAAAGAATACTCTGCTTAGTTAAAAATCCAGGACTTCTCATAGCAGACACAAGGGAAATAAAAGAAGCTAGGAGGTCTTTCACGACCAAACGCACTGATTCTTACCCTACTAATTATGTTTTAATGTTTTTTTCATTGACCAGTATGTATTTCATTGACCAGTAACTTTAGTGCTTGAGAACACAGGCTTTCATGGATACGATGAGTTATGTATAAACAGTGGGGATAAGTATTATGAATGTTGGCCCTGAACATTATATTTCTTTGGTTGTTTTTTATTGTGGGTTATAAAAACTCAGTTGTTGTAGGCCACACAATTCCCTTTTTCAGCAGTTTGCATCCAATTAGCTTGAAGTTTATATGCACATGGCTGACACTGGCATTTCTTATTAAAATGTAGTATAATAGTTTGCATGTTAACTATTTAATTTGAGGCCTTTGGACATATATATATATATATATATATATATATATATATATATATATATTTCTATGTAAAAAATATATTTTTTCAGTGAAGGATAACTTATTACCTACAATAACGTCTAGATGTTTGAAAACCGTCACTGGTCAACATTTCATTTATTATGTTGGTATAATACAGATCATAAATTGTGCATGTATGCTTTAGGTTTATTCCGTAAGGCAAAGGGTAAAGTGCAGTAATTCATAGCAACTAATCAAAATTCATATTCTAGTCATCAAACTTCAATAAATTGTATTGTTACTGGCTGCTATGGTTTCAGCACTTTGGTCTTGATTTTTTCTTTTTGCAGTGCCTTGCTGAATAACCCTGCACTAGTGTAATTAGTTAAAATATGTCAGCTGACATTGAAGGTGAATGCCATTTACATTATGTACCATGTAAGGTAATAGATAATGATTTCTCTGTATAAATGTCAGCTGTATGTCATATATGTAGAAATACAATGTACCTGGGAAGATTATCAGTTATCAGATTTGGCAGGCAGCTTCTATTTTGCAACTTTTAATTGAAAGCACCAGAAGATAGAACTGCGTGCGATTTGTGACAGGATTGCATGTTTCTCGGCTGATCTAGAAACATAATTGAAAGAATGACTTATCATGTTGCCATGCTTGTTATTAGAGGAATACAGATGAGTGCCATTTCATTCTGTGCATTGTAAATAGCCACCTCCCTTGACAGTGTGGAAGAAGGTCATTGAGAGACAGCTGAAAATGAACACAAATTCACAAAACTGAATGTCCTTGTTCCTTAAAAAGACATGACCCGTCACAGCTCTGCTTTCTTTTTTCTCTGGCATGGTGTTGTGATTGCAGCTGTTTCTGGAGTACAGAGAAGCACATGACAGTGCCACACCGTCCCCTGCGTCATTCACTAACATAAAGGAGCTGGCTCGTCGCTTTTCTCTAACGTTTGGCATGGACCACGTGAAATGCAGAGAATCTATTGCTATGATGCACAAGTATGTAAAGTGGAGGTTTTCCCCTTACATTCACCATGCTATTTATACCATTAAACAGCACTACAAACAAAGCTTTATTAGGCTGAAACTTATTATAAGTACACTAGCCCTCATGTATAAGAGTGTCTAGGGTTTATAAACACTTTTTGTTGCCCATAGCAGCCACCCATTTAATCTCTTGTCTTCCCCCATGTTTATCTTAAAACATTAAAAAGAGCAAGAAGAACTGTTCTGAGCTCAGATACCTTTATGCATGAGGTTCTTACATTTTCTAATTGATTAATGTTTGATAGCATTGAAAAATGATTTTTGCATAAAAACTACACAAAATAAAATTTTGTATATATTAGTCCAGAACAAATATCAATACTTAGGCCCATTTGGACTCATTTGTAATGTTACACATGTATCACTGTACATTGTGTAACTATTATTATTACACATTATTTATATAGTGCCAACATATTAGGCAGCACTTAAAATCCATAGTCATGTCACCAGCTGTCCCTCAAAGGGGCTCACAATCTAATGTCCCTACCATGTTTTTGGATTGTGGGAAGGAAACCCATGCAAACATAGGGTAACCTGCAAACTCCATGAGATTCAAACCTGGGACCTAGCGCTGCAAAGGCAAAAGTGCTGCCCAATAATTTTAGTTGTCACCTCACCCATTGTACAGTAGTTGAGCATTAGTTATTGCACCCAACAAAGCATATGGTGTGTAAATTGTGAATGTCCAGCTTGTGGTGTGTAAAAGTGCTGCCTGTTTAAAAGTAATAGACTTGTTAACACAGCACACCACAACACAGTTGAAGGGTTTTATTGTTTTGATGATTTGGGTCAGAAAAACTATTAAGTAACATTAGAACTCCTTTTATCTCTGCTGGGCAGGTGTTTGACAATTTGGTCCATTTGTTTGGCATATGTTGACATGCACTATGCCATGAGTAACTTTATTTCCTTGTTTCATTTTAAAAGTCTTCACATCTAAAATTGATGTTTTCAAAATTAAGACTTAAAACCGGATTTGTTTGTAGGATAAAAAAAATTCAGCAGTATGTTTTTCCAGTTAGAAAAGTAAATCCATCTTTACAGAGGAGATACTTTGTATAGAAAGACACTATGCATACACAAATAGGCATATTTAAAACATATGTCAGGCATTATTATGTGGATGTATTTCAACCATATATCAAACCTTCTTTTTAACCTGATCTGACTACTGTAAGTTAAAAGCTAATTGCATTGTGTTATTCGATTTGCACTTAATTTGCTATATTTAATCAAGCCAAATACATTAATGTAACCCTGATTTTATTCATTGTGTATGGATGGGTGCCTTCTCCCAGGCATAAAAAAACAGAAAATACAGTTAAGCACTGACATCTTATGCGTGCTCCACAGAATTTATGATCATGTCACTAACTGTCCCTCTGAGGGGCTTACAGTTTTATGTCTCTAACATAGTCTAAGGCCAGCCTAGGTAAGCTAATAAACCTACCTGTATGCATTTGGGATGATTGTCTGGAGGAAACCCAGACAAACATAAGGAGAATACACAAACTCCCTGCATCCTTGCTAAGATTTGACCCTGGAAGTCTGTTGCTGCAAAGCAAGACTGCTAGCCACTGTTATCCATGCCTCCCTTAAAGAAATTGCTGCAGTTTGGCTTTAAACAGACACCTAAACTTCTCACAAAAATAATAAAAACAAACATCCAGGGTACCCATGATTTAAATTTTTCACTCTTTGAGTTTGGGTAAAACATGGGACAACTTGGCTTTAGCAACTAAATCTGTGTACTAATTATGTGTCATGAGCAAGCTTTGCCACAATTTTTTTCCTTGTTTTTTTAGTTTACTTTTATACATTTCTTCTGAACAGAGAAAGGTTTTTTTTATATTTACTTGTTTTTCCCTTTTTTTCACGTTATAAGGCAAGGGATTGAGTTTGCCTTCAAGGAACCAGCAAAAGAAGATGCCCTACCACCTCCTAACCTGCCATTTCTCATCCTTATCAGTGAATTCTCCAATAAACTGCTTAGGGCTGACAAGAGGCTGGTGTAAGTAAAATTTGAATTATGAAATCTGAACTTCTAATATGTATATGAACATTATGACTTTTATTTATACCTTTATGTACTTTATTATACCTTGGCACAATGCGAGTTTAAAACCTCATTACATAATGTGCCAACTGTACCTATTATTAAATCCGACTATGAAATTGTAGTCATGGTATGTTTTGGGTTTAAAAGGAAAGTGTTTATTACATTTGGCAATCAATCAATTCCATTCAATTGTGATTGCTAGATGCAGCAAACAACCCTTCCTCAGCTAAATTGCTCTTTGCTAACTTCTCCTTTGGGTTAACACATAACTCATACAGCCATGCAAACCTTGCTAGACATACACTGAACCTCGTCTTCATTCAACATTGGAACCTTTCCCATCTAAACAACTCAGCGTTTCCCTTTTCTGACCACAACTAGCTTACCTTCATCCTCACTACATATTGCCCTCCCTTCTAGACTAGGTCAGTAGAGGACAGCTGAACCATATCTCTATTCTCAGATTCATTTGCCTAATTACTACTTTCTCTAAAAATATCATCTCCAGACCAAGCTACCTCCCAATATAACCACACTCTATTTTTAGTTCTAAATCGAGTTGTCTTGTCACCTTCTGCTCCCCCTTGTCCCACTAACCTCTACCCATGGTTGAACAATCTTGCAGGAAGATCTCTACAAACTGCTCATGCAGCTGAATGGAAGTAATCTGTCCTGAGGAGCAACTTTAGTTACTTAAATCTATGCTTTATCACTGTAACATTGTCTTACTGTTGCCATGCAAAATCGGTTCTTTGTTTCATACCTTTAGAAGTATCCAACCCATGCTGCCCCTTTGCAGTATTTGACACCCCTATACACAGTACACCTCCTCCTACCACTATTACCTCTCTGCCCAAAATATTTTTAGCCTAAGGTTAGTTTAGATGAGGTTGATCCACTTCTCCTAATTTCTCCCTCCACTAGCTGTCCACTTAACCCAATCCCCTCTCCATTCTTAATAATTTATGCTGGTCCCTGCACTGACTGAACTGACCAACTTTATCAACTGGTACTCTTTATCAACTGGTATTTTTCCCCCAGCTTTCAAATGCAGTTGTCCTTCTGATACTGAACAAATTGCTACTGTCCCTTCTTTCATATTCTTCTAAACTGGGTTCCTGTGCTTGCAAAAGACTAACAGAATTTCTAAACTCCTTCCTGCACACTCAAATGGCTCTCACAAAGTTTGCCACTGATACCCTCAGAGCAAAGTTACATGACATTTCTTTCCTACTTTTTTTCTGGACCTTTCACGTGCATTTGATGCTCTTGATGACCCACTTCTGCTCCAGACCCTTTACTTTTATGGTATTACCCTCTTTTTATTACCACTGCTCCTTGTAAATCCCTTTCAATGATAATTCTCCCTGTGTTCTCCATGGCTCAGTGCTTGAACCTATGCTGTGCTTTCTTTACACCTCCTCCATTTGCCAACTTATGTTTTTATTTGGCTTGCAATATTTTATATTCAGATAACACACACATTTACCAGTCCACCCCTGACTTGCCTCCTTCTGTCCTGGATAAAGTTTCATGCTACCTGTCAGCCAACTCATTGTACTTGATACATGGTAACTAGAGCTCAACCTAAATAAAAATGAACTCATCATCCTACCCCTCACCTTCGACTGTACTTTCTCTCAACCTCCCACCTCATGAGCATCTCTAGGTCCTACCATTTTAAATTATGCAACATTTCCTTTTGCTTCAACTACTGCAACATTCTCTTCTCTTGGATTCCAATAACAAGATTTTGTTCTCTACAATGTTTCATGAATGTTGCAGCTAGGCTTATCTTTCCTCAGCACTACTTCTCTTGTGTTGCTCCTTCAGTTCTCTATTCTGTCTTCCATTTCGCCTCAGGAAAAAATTCAAGCTACTGTACTTTGCCATTAAATCACTCTGCAGCTATTATCCCACCTACATTTATGACATGATACATAAATACACTCCCACTCGTCCTCCCCATTACTCCAATGACCTACTATTGACATCCTTGCTCATAACCTCTTTCCAAACAGCTCCAAGACGTCTCTAGAGCAGCCCTGGCTCTCGAAAACACAGTCCCTTCTCCTTCCTTAGACTTTCTTCTACCTTTAACACATTAAAATAAAACTTGAAAACCTACCTTTCAAATTTGCCTACCATCTATCTCCTCTTTATCCTAATTCATTGCTAATTAGCCACCATTCAATCGTGTATACCTCCATATCTAAGGTTGTAAGCTTGATTGGGTAGGGTCCTTTTATCCTCCTGTGTCATTGTTTGTACCTTTTAAGTACCGTATTTTTCGGACCATAAGACGCACTGGACCATAAGACGCACCAGTTTTTAGAGAAGGGAAATGAAGAAAAAAATATTCTGAAACAAATAGTGTCCTAAAATATTTTATGTGCATTAAAAACCAACAGCACAGTCATAAACACATGTAATCAACCCTGTAAAGTAAACAGCAGCATTTAGAACCATTATTAACATTATTTATATTTATTTATTATATTAAAATCATAAATTATAATATAATACATAAATATAAATAATAATTTAAAACAATAATGAAATAATAGACAACAATGTAATCTAAAAATAAAATCAAAATGTACGGTACTTTTATTTTTATGTTGTGTGGTGTTTTTGTACTGTAAAAACCATTTAAAAGCAGATTACATTGTAATCTGCCTTTAAATTTCCCTCCCTGACACACCCCCATACTTCACCAATCACATCACTGGAAGATGACTCATCCTCCGGAGTGATGTGAGGGGGGGGGGGATTTCCCTGCGTGCTCACACAGACAGAGACAGATACGGAGGCTGGAAGCTGCTGGCATGTGTGGAGAGATACATAGCATAATGCAGGATTTCTGCATTGTGCTATACATCTCTCTGCAAGATGCCAGCAGCAAGCAGAGCTGCGGACACCTGGGTGAGTATTTCCTTTCAGTTGTAATCCGATTGTCATACTATGTATGACAATCGGATTGCAATATAACATTTGTTTACTTTGTGTTATGTACGTGTGTTGTGTATGTGTGTGCTTTCCTGCTCCCAGCATGACTTTGTCAGCCAATCATGCTGAGAGTGGGAGGACGCAAGATACCAGAGTGACAGGAGTCACAGTCACTCTGGCCGCGCTGGACAGGAGAAAAGCCGGAGGGGGGCTACACAGGGGGGACGGGACAGCGGCTGGGGAGGATACCGGAGAGACGGCCCGGGCACAGAGGCTACGTTTGGACCATAAGACGCAGGGACTTTTCCCCCCCACTTCTGGGGGGAAAAAAGTGCGTCTTATGGTCCGAAAAATACGGTATGTAGGTTTGTCCTCTGCATCCCTTGTTTTGTGTTCAGCACTGTAATAAATGTTGGCGCTTAATAAATAAAAGGTTCATACAATAAATGTTCCTAAAAGTTCAATACAACAATGTTTATATTCCAACCATCAACTTTATAGACTTATGGTGTCTTTGCTTTTAGGTTAGACAGTAAAAGTTACTGCGGTATCTTTTTTTTTGTAAAGCAGTACAATGATCACGATGCTATGCAGTACAGTAGGTCAACCAACTATAAAAACACACTTGGCTTGGCTGAGCACCCTTGGTGATTAGATATAAATGAGTCTTGACAAAGTGTTGGCAAGCATGAAACAGCTGTCCACTCCCTGCACCTCCCATGCCTCTCAGCCTTGGTATTTATAAATACTGTTGAGAAAACTTTTTTTCATGTTTTATTTTGGTTTATCATTTTGGCTCAACCTTTCTCTGTTCTCTACTTTATGAGAGAATCTCTTTTTCAAACTTGTCCCCTAAAGCCCCTGAGTACTAACCCACCAATCCATATCCCCCCTCCTATTGTATGCTGCTTCCTCCCCTCTTCCTGTGTCACTGTCATTTGTGAATTATGTTGGGGCTATATAAACACTGTTTAATAATATTATTATTATTATTAATAATAATAATAATAATAATAATAATAATAGTAATTGGTTTTAATGCATTTAAACATTCAAGACGAAATATTGTGCAAAGAACCAAATATTGCTGCATCGAATATAAGAAAGGATCAGCTATCCTGTTTTCCTAGAAATATTTGTTTGCATAACTGTAATTAAGTACCTGAACACTCATGCCATAAAGCTCGCTTGTTCTCCCCCCTCCCCTCTCCATAGAGCAGAACAGCGCTGTATTTACAGCACTCATTCATTCATCCTTCAGTCTTTTGTCATTTGAAAGGATCATGAAATATCTTTTCCAACACCAATTATTGAACATGTGTACGCAGCCTTATTTGTCATGCTTACCTGAAATATGCAGCTTAACCTAGTACAATTCTAAGACTATATGATGGGTTTAGTCTCACAGGTTTTGCACCAACGACACATGCATTCTAAGCAAAAAATACAGAATTACCATACAATAGTAATATCAATTCAGAATTCAATTCCTGTTATAAAATAAAGACATTCACAGCTGTTAGGACTAGTTGTCAGATATTAAAATACTTAGATACTAATTATACAAGTCACACTTGGTAACAAGCATCATGAGAATTAAGCTAAGGTGTTTAGTTGTCATTGATGGTGCTGTATTCTTTCATAGTATGCGTGTGACTAATGCTTCAAATGTAGAGGAGCATATTCTCATGACTCATATCTGTCATTCTGCAGTGATAGTTGTATTACTATTGAATATCTTCTCCCCGTGGAAGACATCTGTATAGATTCACTCCGACATCTTGTGTGCTACTGACTGCTATTAACAGATTTCTACAGGAACATATGTACTGTGTGATATGTATTGATAGTGATCAGTGTAATGCTGAACATTTTTAATGTGAATATCTAGCTAAATGTTATGACCTGGGGGAAGGAAATCCTTTTTTTATTTTAGTTATACTCACGCCCCTATTTTGATGCTGAGGTAGGAGCACACAGCTCTTTTATTACCCTTAAACTTGCTGCATTGTCTTTTTCCTTTTTTGCCACATGGTTTGGTGCAAATTATTGGTGATATGAGGGGAGGTTAAACAGATGACTGCATCATGTCACATTTTGAAATGTAGTTGAAATGAGTTGGGACTAAAATGACACTGGAACGACTGAAGGAAACATCATAGGAAAAAAAAACTAAAACAAATGTTTTGAGAAGGTCTTGGGGGACTTAAGCTGCGTACACACTTCCAATTATTATCGTTTGTAAACGAATGACGAACGATCCTGCACGATATCTGCGAACGATCGTATAGCACCGATCCTGTACATACAGATAACGATACGATCGTTCAAAGATATTGT
>NC_092858.1:66658788-66705637 GCF_032062135.1 Pyxicephalus adspersus | reverse complement strand
ATCCGCCGGTCTGGTCGTTCATTTCCAACGACTATCCTCGTTCGTCGGCGTCGTTGGTTACTTTTTTTACGAACGATTTTTGGCCAATCGGTCGTTCGTCGTTCATTTCCAACGATAAAAATTGGAAGTGTGTACGCAGTTTAAGCAAGGGAATGACTTGATGGAAAAGTCATGGAAGAACTTGAGGGAAGTACCAGTGGCAGGATTTGAGATAAATAGAAATGAAGGGACTTCAAGTGAATACCAAGTCTGGGGAAGACTTGAGGGAAATAGCATGGGAACTAAGGTAAATGGCATGGGAAGGACTTGAGGGAGCTGTCATGAAAATGATGAAAAGGATACAGCATTAGAAAGACTTGAGGGAAATAGCAATAGAAGGTGTTAAGGTACATGGTATGGAAAAAACTAAACGTGAGAGCATGGAAAAGACTTGAGGAATATAGCATAGGAAAGACGTGATAAAAATTGCTTTGAAGAGACTTATTGGAAACATCATGAAAAGAAATCTGATCGGAGGAAATCTGAAAGACTTGTGGGAAATGTCATGGCTGGGACTTGATCAAAAAAGATTCATAAAGATTTGTTGGAAATATCATGGAAAGCACAAAAAGGAAATTACATTTGAAAGACCTGAGGGAATTGGCATGGTAAGGGCTGAAGGATGTAAAACGGAGAAGGCTAAAAGAAGAGGTATGGACAAGGGTTGATGGAAACGTCATAGTAAATTATTAGAGAACATTATTCATGCTAGGCTGTAAGTTATATCAGCAAGGATAGGTATGTTGTTTGTCATATATACTCTCTGTGCTTATGCTAACTTTCCCTTTGGCAGGTATGGATACCTACAGAGGTTTGCCAATGGCCAGATGCTTCACAAAGGGTCTGAATGGAATCCCCTGGTTGTGTACAGTAATTCTTTGTTAGATAATCATGATGAGGAAAGTTCTCTAACAGGAAGTGTCTTTTCTAGAGATCACTTAAGTTTGGGCACGTCTCAACATTTAAAAAGAAAATCAACATATGGTAAGATCCATTGACTGATTTTTTTATGTCCTAGCCTTGAGTGTTTGTGTATGTATATATATATATATATATATATATATATATATATATATATATATATATGATTCCTTATTCAGTTGTACTCTTACTTATGTTTTGACTTTTTTTATTTGAATAAATCTTCAAGCAGAGCTGTCTGATAATCCACTCCTCTGACCCCTTCTGTTCTTGTAAACATAGAAAAAGGATACCAATGTTGCACATGTCTCAATCAATATCATATACATTATTTTATATGTGATATTATTAAGGTTTTGTTTTCCGAAAAAAATCAATAAAGATCAGAACATCAAAACCATACCATATGTATTCCCTTTAAAATACAAAAATTAAAGTTCAGTAATTGTTATTTTATGTAAAAGCTGGCTGTTGTTTTTGGGTGACTAGAAGAATATTGGTGAGGTTTCTGATCTACACCGGAAGGCTGATTTTGACATTATACCAATCTTGTGTTCTGTGGACACTGACTAGCAGTGGTTTGTGTGTTTACAGTTCTCTTTGTGTTACAGAGTGCATTCCAGGAAACAGCATGGGAGACAAGAGTGATTTTTCTGAACAGAACTCCCATTATTCTGCTAAAAACAAGAGAGCAGGAACATTTCCAGACCAGGCATTGGAGGACTTTGCATCAGTAAACAGGTAACTGGATAGTGCAGGAAACACATTTGCTGAATAATAATCCCAGAAACAAAAGCAGCTGAAATGACTTTAAGTGAAATTCCTATGACAATGCCCCAGAGGTCTTGTGGCAGTACATCTTTAGCCTGATCTGGTGCTTCTTTCTCTGCCCAGGTCATTTCCTTACTCAGGCATGTTTTCTAAACCCCACTTTGTCACAAAACATGTCACCTTTAAATTAGGAATAAGGCCTCTTTAACACTTGTGGTGTAAAACCATATAGTTAGCCTCTCCTAGGTGCATCGCAAACTGCTGTTACACAACCACATGCAAGTGTGTGCCCAGCCACCCTCGTTTGGTTGTATTGCCATGGTTGCAGGAACAACTTCTAAAATTGGTGTATATGGTCAATACAAACAGCTACACAGGGTTCTATGTCAGTCTAGAGCGGTTTTGTACATGTTTGCTTTGCTCAATGAAAAAAAAAAAAGTCTCTTTTTTAATCTTGTGGAGCTCCTGGTTGATTTTTTTGTTTCCTTATCTTGCTAAAGCCTGTTGTTAACAGAGGTCAATAGCCTAAGCTCAAAAGAATTAATAATATACTATGGTATTTTCTCTGAAAGACTCAGTCTAAATATTAGACAGATAAAATCGCATCAAAATCACTTTGCAGTTACAGATTGCTTCTCTGCACCCAGGAGTGGCAAACCACACTGCCGGTTAGCGTGTTTGCATGTGTTGCAGTGAGGTTCTTCCTCTAGTTACGGCCAGAAGTAGCATGTCTCTTCCAGCAACCACAAGGCAACACAACTGCATGCACAAAATGGTTCCCTACCACTCCAATTCAGTTAAACTCTTAAAAAACTTAGATACATTTATTTTGGCAACAATAAATTCAGACCTTGGAGCTAAGCTTACAGCAATCTTCTATCACTTCAGTTGTTTAGGGAGATATTTTTCTATAAACAATAAATGGCATAACAGAGCACAACATCTAAAATCATTGAGAGTAACATCTACGTGGCAGATAGGAGAAACGTGAAAATATAAAACAGAACAAATTGTTCTCTGAAAGTCCATCTGAGCTGAAGAATAAAAAAAGAATATAGTGCAGCTTTCTGGTAGCTGCATTCACTTTCTTTGTTCAAAGGACACCTATTGATCTTGCCAGAAATGCAGAATTCCTGTGCACTGAACTGAAATCTCAGTGTCATTGGTCTTATATGAGCTACAAACCACCCTGTATACCTGAGATAAGGCAAGGTGATTTGTGTTGATTTTTGTCTGTGCAAACTATGTATCTTGTTTTTACAGATATGAGTGGTCACAGGTTTACTATTTTAGAGATGAAAAGAGTTGAAGCAGACAGAATCAACAGAGAGACAGCTGAGGAGTAGAGAGAAGGGTACTGATACAGAAGACAGCTGGTATATATTCTTTACAGGAAGAGACAGCTGTGCTAATGGCATGGAGTGAAGTGGGGGAGAGGAACAGCTGAATGGGATTGTAACAGATACACAAAGGATTCCAAGCTGAAGTTTTTTTCCTAGTTTCTTCTTCATAAGAAATGATGGGGGGGGGAAGCATTTTTTAAAGTTCAACTTTCACCTTTTAGCTAAAAACAATTCAGATGCATCAACATAAAAAGTGTGATAGAGCTTTCTTTCTTCACAGCCTTTAAAGTAGAAAAGCTTGATTTGTTAGCAAGTTGAATTATGGGACCCATAGTTGGAAGCAGAGAGCTTTCTGCAGTGGTCTGACTTTTGTCATTGTTTGAGTTACAGCAATCAGCATAACTTGTACTCCCTGCCCATCGCAGGACTTTCTAATTCTTCACAACTCTATTAAAATGTTTCATAGTTGTCCGTTGCCACTGGGAAGATTACTACTAATTTCTATTTAAAAAGACCAAAAAAAATCTCCCAAGTGGGGGCACCTTTAATTGGGCAACAACTCTAACTCTTTCTCTGGTCTAAAGTATCATTTTATCCTGACATTTAAGGCTTTACATGCCATTGATAAAATGACTGCATTTTAGTACATGGAACTGAACAGTGTCACAATTGAAATGTAAATGAACCCAAAATATATACAACATCCCAGAGTGTGGTCCTGTTGGTTTACTGCACTGCTTGCCAAGAGGAAAGGATAGGTTTACTGATTTTTTTTTTCTGTATCTTCATCAAAGTCTACAACCTCCAAGCAAAGTGAAAAATTCAAACACACACGTGGATGAAACTAATGAAGATGTGGATGTCGATGAAATGGACACAGATGAGGTAAGTTTATTACTCTGTTTGAAATAGTCAGTCTGGTGGTAGTATAATTCCAAGTACTTCAGTCTGTGACTGGTCAGTGAAAGAGCAGCAAGACATCAGCAAGGTCATCCCTGTGCTCTTCTATCCTTTCAGCATTCTTACAGCTAAAAGTGCTGACTTGTTCAGATTGCTGCTTTGTAAAGAAGACTCAGGGTGGAGGGCAGAAAATACAATAATAGAATAACTATTTAAATGACCACTTCCTAATTGTTAAATGACCAATGTTAGGCAAACGAAAGCAACTAGTGAGTTACAAGTTTTGTCACTCATTTCTGAGACTTTTTATATGAGCAAAAGATAGAGTAAGGGGCCTGAAGTGGGTGTGTTTGAGAACAGCTTTCTTGCATCACAAGCAGGGAGTTCACAGATGAGTGTTGTGGATCCGCACCCCATATTTTTCTCAAAGTTTAATGAAAATGTATTCTTACATTTTAACCAGTCACCACTGTGCTGTCCTATATATAAACATATTTCTGTATTTTATCTTCTAGGAGTTTACTACATCTAGAATTACAGGAGGGGAAGATTTTTCAGAACACAAGTCATCTGTGTAGCACCCAGTTTTCTGTCTTGTAAAATTTGAGTACGTTATTTATAGGAAGATGTGTAGATCAATGAAAACATCATGCTGCATTTCTACTAATCCCAGAGACTTGTGTATTCCAGGAAAATATATAAAACTGTAATTTGTGTGACCACAATGACTGTCAAATATTTGTTACTGTGTACAGAGTAATCTACATGTATTTTTATACTAAACTCTATACTTTTTGCAATAAACACAATTCTTAGATTATTCTGGTCTCCCTTTTTAAGCAGGATTTACACAACAATATTTAGGATTTGGGGCTCACAAAGCTTGAGATGAACTGGAAACAGTGATGACACTGAAGGGGTTTTAAGAGAGTTGACAGCATAGACCTAATTTCAGGTTAAACCTGTAAAACCAAAAATGATGAGCTGCACCTAAATGAAGCTATAGATGAAAGCTGCTATGCTAGGATTCCAGGGATTAGTAACAATCAACCTTATTCAATGGTCAGCAGAGGATTTCAGGGAATAAAATATTGATTCCTTGTTAAAGACACCCCAAGACTTGAGATAAGGGATTGCCAATCTGACTTTTATACTGAATCTCTAACCCAGTATGACAGTCATATATTGGTGTGTTTTTATACCAATGTTCAAAATGGCAGTCAGAGTATTTATCTCGTCAGGTTCCTTCTATTAGTAAATCGTGCTAATAAAAAATAAAACCTATTCTGTCTCAATACAATTCTTTTTCATTGGGATTTATCATTCTCTGCATTAGGCCCAAAACCTACACACTGGGGCTATTGAAAGTGACAGAGCAGGTCTCACAAAAGACTTTGTAATAACATGACAATGTTTTTATAAAAGCTTTGCAACTAATAAAACGTAAAGATCTTTCCATATTTGAGTATAAGACATTTTGACTGGGAAAATGAAAGAGTGGGAAAAATGACAGGTAATTTGGGAGGATACAATCTGAGTTTCTTTCATCTCATCTCAAAAGTTTTTAAGTTTCTAGAATATATGGAGAATGGGACCTGGGGCCTTCCCACATCTTCAGCAAAATGTAGGGAAAACACGGTTCAACATCAATGGTCCTGGATGGTCAATAGACCTGGATAAAGATGATGTCAATAGAAATATCCATTCCTGTGATTTTAATCTTCTGAGTTTGAAGACCAAGTCACAGATTTCAAGTGCCCGGGAGATTTCCAGCTTGAAAATTCTGCATAAATTTTCTGGACCAGTGATTTTTGCATTTAAACAAGATGATCACCAACACCAGGCATCAAACATTTTAGTTGGTCATTACCTGTTATAGTTTGATTCAGAAAAGGATTCTAATGAGCCCAACAATCCAATTTACCATTTGCTTTCCAATGCCCAGCAAATTTTTAGCCTATCTTGTGGCTAGTTTTCAAAAGCATTTTAAAATATCCTAACAAATTGTGTGCATGCCAAGCATAAGGGTCCACAGCAACATCTACCCATCAGAATTCCTGCTATAATTACAGAACACAAATAGAAAAGCCATTCTGCCACCCTCTCAAGCAGGACATGGGCAACTTCTATTTTAAAGTAACTGCTTTGTAACTTGTAGACCCTGAAAAGGAAGGAACCACAACCTCTTTATCAAGTCAGTTTCTGTTTGTGTACTTTGGAAGGTGTAAATCCTGGAACAGTTTTCTGTGTGGAAAAGTATGAAGTTGTTCCAGCATTTGGTGGTGTCCTGGCATTTCGTACACACATGGAATCTTCCTCCAGCAGCTTGATTGAAGTAGCAGGGTATGAGGGGGATGCAATCAGCATCCATACCTGAAGGTTTCATATCTTAGTTACAGTAATGCAAATAGACATGACCGGAGTGAATATACAGTACTTGGCTTCTTCAATAATTGCCATAACATCACACTGAAATTATTCACTTTCAAATCTTACAAAAATAAAAAAAACCCAGAAAACAAACTGTGCAAAATATATTTTATTTCAAAATACAATATATAAATTATTTTATTGTTTCTACACTGCAAACATTTACAAGTTTTTATCATTTTTATCTAAATTTGTAATTAAAATAATGGAAAATACCACAATTTTACATATGTACATGTAAAGGCACTCAAACAAATCTGTTCCGCTTTCATCTGAGAGACTGGACGCAAGGCTGGTCATTAAAGGGATCTGAGAGGAATGGAATGTGATACCTATAGAAACTAATGGACTGCACATAATTTGGCATTTAGCACAATGCTCATTTTTCGGCTTAACACATGCTAGTGCAAACAAGGCAGATATAAAAAATGAATGAAGAAATGAGTTTAAGGCAATTTTAGCATTTTCTTAGGTTAGTGACAAGGTAGCTCCTGGTAAGGAGGGATCAGTAGGTGGTGGTGCCAGGAGCTCTTTGAGGTCAGCACAGGACTTCAAGCACTTAATAAGAGGCAGGTATGAAATAAAAATTATTGTCCAGGTCAAGGCTGAGGACAAAAAGCAGAATACCAAGAAAACCGAGTAGGTTGGCGTGAAAAAAAGCCATTACCTCGGCGTCCCTGATCACCGATAATACCACAAATATTCTGGATCTGCAGACTGCACCTCACCTTTTCCAATCTTCTGTCAGCCCAGCAGATCCTTGTCACCACTTGATCAAAAAATATGATCCATCAGCAATCTTCTCCATCAATATAAACATATACAGTTGATGACTCCACCTAAATAATGATTTTCTCAAAGTCACTGATAAGACTAGACTGGTGGCATGGTAGCCCAGAATCTGTTCCTTGTTACTGTACTGCTCAGGAATCTGAGCTGGGTGATATATAATGAACAGCAGGCCAAGTATAGACTGGGATGGAGACAGAAGTACCATGTATACATTCTGGACATTGCTAGGCCACAAGTATTTGTGGGAATACATTGTGACAAACCTAGCAACATAAGCAGAAAGACCAGTAAAAGCCCCATTTATATCTACCAATATGATGTTGCGGCAATATGGGGAAAAGTTACTTCCCAGCTTCATTTGTAGTCACATTAAAATCAAAAATGTCTAGAAAGAATTCCTCTTAAGCCACTACAGGTGTTACATGTATCAAATAAATTTCTTTAGCAAGTGTTATGGTTAATGATTAGGTCCTCTAGACAGCATTCTAACACTAATCTGTTGCCACTTTTGGTACACAGAAATGATGAAAAGCGGAATTGAGGAATTCACATTGAAATACAGGACACTTTGAAGGTAGACAGCACAGCAAATGAGTGATACAATAAATATTGTTTTAGCAATAAATACAAAAATATCAGCTTAAATTGTTATGAGCAGTCTTTTAGTACATATGTAAAGCATGTAAAGTGCCGTCCACAGCCAATACATAATGACCGGGGGAAGTAACAGACCAGCTGTAGGATACCCCTCTTTACACTGAAGTACCATTTATTCAAAGTCATCTTCATATTCATATTCTTCATAGTCGACTTGTGACCGTTCAGAAGCCAGGTCCAAGTAGGATCTTTTATCCATCCCATACTTCTTTTCATGCACAATATCAGAATCTAAGTTATTTAATTCCGCATCATAGCTGAAGCAAAAAACAAAACAAAAAAAAACAAAACAAAAAAAAAAACGCAATTTAGTAAAACACGCTGTTTGTGTCCATATTTATATTCTTCAAGTACTTCAATGAGGTCAACAGGACCATATACATCCTCTCACTACATATACAGGCTTTAAATCTCATATTTCTGCTGCTGACTCCAATCAGCCCCCCCCCCCCCCAGAACAAACTATAGACTACCTCATTACTACTTACTGGATTTTACATTCTTTGTTTTTTTGGAGGGGGGGGGGGGGGCAGCTGGGGGCAAGACAATAAGAGCAAAAATGTCAGTCTTATTTTATAAACACATGAGCTTCTTTACCCTATGTGAACCCGTGAAATTTCTACATTACAGCAATAGTCGGGCAGCATGGTGGCTCAGAGGTTAGCACTAGTGCCTTTGCAGTGCTAGGTCCCAGGTATCTCAGCCAGGACACTATCTGCATTGAGTTTGCATCCTGCAGTTTTGCTTCCTGTGTTTGCATGGGTTGACTC
This sequence comes from Pyxicephalus adspersus, assembly GCF_032062135.1. NCBI lineage: Eukaryota > Metazoa > Chordata > Amphibia > Anura > Pyxicephalidae > Pyxicephalus > Pyxicephalus adspersus. The sequence continues at coordinate 66,697,014 of NC_092858.1, read as the reverse complement.
TGGGTAGTCAGGTTTCCTCTCACATCCCTAACACATGAAGTCAGGTCCATTGGCAATAACCATCATTCATTAAGGCGTTGAATGTAAAGATTTCCTCCAGGGCAAACCATACTCTTCTTTAGGGAATAACAAACATCCAACTTTTTTGCTACTAATAAAGTGAGCATTTTTTATTGAATATTGGTTCTTGTAATAATGACTAGAATATAGTTTCTCCTACAAAAGGGGTAGATTTAAAAAAGTGTATAAAACATTTTGTAAATTCACCTTTTTTTTTTGCACTGCAAAAACATACAAACAAAAAGGTTGCAAATATGCTTAAAAGTTAGGGTTAACCAGCTGCCTGAGGCTCTTGTAATAGAACGAAGTTGGTATTCCCTGTATATAGGGTACACAAGCTTTGTTCTATTACAAGAGAATCTCGCAGCTGGTCCCAGCCATTTCAGACTTTTCTAGAAGCAGAAGTGGAAGAGACATCCCAGTAATGCCCAAAATCCATAACTGGTTAAGATGGCCATTTCTTCTGTTCAATTTATATACAGGTAAGTACTGCCGAGCTGAATAAATTTAAGGGATATCATACAATCAGATTGTAATATGCTTGGTGAGCCCAACACAAACCCTCCACTAGTCCTTATTCTGCTTCATATGTTTCTCTAGTGTTTTTTGATGGTAGTGGGGGGAAGGGGGTGGATGATGGTAATAAACTTAGAAAGCTAATCTAAAGGGTTTTGCTACAAAGTGTGAGAACACCAAACATTTCCCCATGGATCAAAGTAGTAGCTGTCTACTACTTATCCCATGGAGAAAAGTTTGGTGATCACATGGTTTACAGTTTGCCTGGGTGCACGCATAATTTCTTTGGATGATTAGTTTTAGGACATTCATATCAGTTAAGTTTGGTAAAAAAGGAGCACTAGGCTTATAGCCTGCACAAAAAAGAAAGATGTAGTCAATCTTACCGGGAATTGTGTTTTAATGTAACCCCCATGACAGCACCACCAAGAGATAGGCCCAGCCCACCTAAAGGGACAGGAAGCAGAGAGGTTAAATAGCCTCTCCCTACCACAAAGGGTAATACATTACAATTAACATTATAGTACCACTTGCAAGGTATATTTGATTTGTATGAAGTAAATGGATGGTGTTGCTGCTGTAATGGATGAGGTTACATGGAAACAGACAAAAAAAAAAAAAAAAACTATTTCATTTTTTTCTAGTTGCACAGAATTGTGCTAAAAGCCAAGAACTACCATCCTAGGCGTATAGACCCTTTAAATCAGTGGTCGCCAACCTTTTAGACCTCACCAACCACTAAATTTACAGACTCTGGACCACACATGTGCGGGGCACCAGGTGTCACTCAAAGGGGAAAAAACTTCCCCCAGAGTGAGGTCATGATGCCAGAACCTGCCCACTCTCCCATGGCAGGCTCAGAGACACAACCCTCCCATGGCAGGCTCAGAGACACAACCCTCCCATGGCAGGCTCAGAGACACAACCCGCCTAACACATTAAGCCTGCAATCCATATGGGGGACATGGTCTGTGGCTCTGGCCCGTGCGCACTAGTCTGTATTCAATATCTTATTTCGTTTGCTTTCACCAAATGCTAAAAGGCTGTTGGATGCCTGTTCATCTTGCACCTTCTAAAAGTGGATAGATTTGAAGCTTAAAAAAATGATGTGTGAAATCAAAGGACAAATATTCCAAAAATCCAGACAGATATTTCTTCATTAAACTTTGAGTGAAAAGCATACAACATTTTCTAGGAAGATTATTCTTTCTGACAGCCAGTACCTATCAGTTTCTGAAGTCATTCTATTTTTATTCCTAGCTGGACCTGACTGACAAAAAGTAACTTCCCAGAAGTTAGCAACAATCTGACCAACTCTAAGCTTTAGGGAAAAAAAAAAGAAAAAAAAAAAGAGGTGGGCAGAGACAAGATTGCATAATTGGGGTCTGTGGTCAAAACCTGTGGTAGTTGCATCTATACCAGGCAAGAAGTATGCACCATGGGAGTTGCTTCTGAGGCTTAGGAGTTGGTCTTCAAAGTTCTGATTTGTAATAGTCAAAAATAAGCTAAATACATTTTAGGGGCATCAAAATTAAAAGGAGTGCAAAGTCTTAGAGATGGTCTTCTTTAGAAAGTAGTCACAAAGCCTGCTATGTGAAAGCAAATGTCTCTCTGCAGAGGTCAGGACTAGAGGTCTCCAATCCACAAAGTTCCTTCCACCCTGCTAAATTCAGAATGCCAACTGACCAAGTAGGGGGCTGGTTGGACATTTATAAGGCTACTTTTCCCCACTTGTATTAAAGTTTTAATGTCTACTATTGGACCTCAAATACGTCTGGGCTCTGCGACAGCCAGGGCTGGTAAAATTGTGATTATGGTATTCGTTATACCATTAGATGTACAGATCCCTGTCCTGCACACCAATAGGACTGGTATTTTTTTCCCATTTCCTTACCCATCATTCCACTGCTCTGTTGCAGCCTCTTCAGCTACTAAAATGGCATATTCCTCTGCAGCATACTTTTCCCAGTCTGTGAGTTCCTGTCCCTCATTTTCAACCTACAGGAAGAGAACAGTCAGTGAAATAAAAAGTTACTAATAAAAAGCAATAGTGGATTTACCACCCACACTGAAAATCACCTACCCGTCCAGTAGAAAATGGTTCTTTCTGCTCGTGGTCTAAATACTTGTCCAAGTTTAGAAAAGTGTCCAAAAACAGATTTGCCTGCTTGCATTTCTTTAGGTCATGGAGAGTTACTTTACCTGTAAAACATCAAAGTATTCTAAATGTTTGGCCCTCATGTGACTTTCGGGTATTTTTATAAAATAATGAGATATACCTTCACATTGTGGTTTGACAAGATCCAACATCTGACAAAGGCAGTCCTCAAAAGATAGGGGCTCAATGGCCATACTTTCCATTTTCTGGCACTGTTCTTCATAGAAATACTCCAGCTCATACATGGATAACACTCCATCTCCATCAAGGTCCATGCAGCGAAACCAGTACTCAATACTGAAACATGAAAAAAAAAAAAACCCCAAAACATTATAAAAAAAAAAAAAAAAAAAAAAAAGTAGAACACATTTCATAAGCCATATTTACAGACCTAACATGCTGTAAGCTGCATTGTGCCACTAACCAACGCCTCTAATGAACTTTCCATAAAAAGGTGTATAAGAAAAACAGGAAGTTAATAAAGGAAATGCCTTGTAGTAATATGAGCACGGTCCAGCCAGGAAGAAGAGCCTATATAAGCAAAAGGGTGATTTATCTTCCTTAATTGATTCATACAGAACTAAAACCTATAAACTACGCTGTGTGAATTTTATTATGAACGCCAGAAAAAAATCTTGGAATGCTTGTAGCTGACCACAGGGCAATAGTGAATAATTAAAAATGATGTTACACCAGGAATACCAATATTTGCATGGGTTTACTAGTAGTACAATATTGTTTAAAAGTTCTACAGAAATGTAAGCATACAGATGAAAAACAGGAAATAATTTCCTACGATTCCAGCGATTTCCAACCCCCCCAATGCTGATAATCACATTACAAGTCCATAATACATGTGCATTATATCCTTTCTGGATTGTGACATTTTGTCACAATTGTTTTTGGTGCGGTACGACTCTTGGTATTTAGTATAGAGTGCACCTTAGAGAGCAGACAGCTAGCATATTGAGGAAAGGCAGTAGGGGTGGGGGGTGGCTTCAACTTATAAAGTCAGTCTTAAAAGATATTCATGTTTTTGATACAATATAGTACTTGACGTTCATTCAAAAACCTTTGCTTGTTTTTGGTCCTGTAGAAAAAGTATTTACCTGGACTACAATAAGGACCGCTTGGGGGGTGGACAGGAAGGGTGGGGGTATTTAGAAGATCTACTTACCTTGTCTGTGTTTTTTTGTCTTCTTCAGATAAAAGGAACCATACAAAGTCAGCGTAGCTGATCTTTCCCTCCTTTTGTGCTTTACGACCTCTGGCAGAAAAAGAAAACCATGCAGGAATAAGAAAGCTGTCTACTTCCTCTAGTAGCAACATTACACAGCACATTTTTAATATTTGCACTATTATGATGAATGCAAACTATTTCTTTACTTGCTCTTGGTGTCTTCAGATGACTTCAAGTATCAGGGGCTGAATTATAAAGCAGTGAAAAGGTCAATCGAAAGCATTTTCTGGTGAACAACGTCCCAGGTTGATGTGTTTTCAATGGTAATTCAGGGACTGATTCTTCACGAGAAAATGTTTGATGAATGTCGGATTTTTTCAGATTTACTGCCTTATAAATGGACCCCTAGGAATAGTTCACATGGTCACTGGCTACCCTACACACTAAATGCTTTACAATCTGGTCATCCAATTTCTGTAAATCAATCTTTGGATTCATAAAATCTTTGTACCTCAAGAAGCTACATAATCTATTATTACTACTACCACTACACAGTATTTATAAAGCGCCAACATATTATGCAGCACTTCTTCCTAGTCATGTCACTAGCTGACCCTCAAAGAAGCTCACAATCTAATGTCCCTACCATAGCCATATGTCTTTAATACAGTCCAAGGCCAATGTTAAGGGGAAGCCAATTATTCTAACTGCAGGTTTTTTAGAATGTGGAAAGAAACCGGAGTACTCGGATGAAAACCCACACAAACAGAGGGAGAACCTACAAACTCCATGCATATAGTGTCCTGGCCGAGATTCAAACCTGGGACCTAGCACTGCAAAGGCCAGAGTCTTAACCCTGCTATCCAATCAACATGTGTCCAATGCTGCACTACATATGTATACAAGTTTGTTATGTTTGGCAGATCTACAGTGGAACTGTGCATTTGTCTACTACAATTTCTTCATGCATAAGTAAAAACTTTACACAGAAACAGGATGACTAAAGCTGCTTAAAAAGCCATCAAAGGCTTATCTGTATCAGGGTTCAAGTATTGGTTGCAAAGACCCAGAATAGGAGTGTTTTAAAAACAGAACTCATTAAAAAAAATAAATATAAAAAGGATATTCACCCTGTCACATAATGTTATAAAACATGATTAGTCCACTTTAACCATTCTTTCCAAATATTATATTTTAGACAGCATTATGTTGCCCTGCTATAATATGAATGCATTTACAACACCACAAAATGTTCTATTTACCGTGTTACTGCTCCTGAAAATATTCTTTCAATAATTCTGCTAGATATGGCTGTAATTAAGAAAAAAATATTCATTTTATTAGGATGTCTCTTCCTACATAGGTCTTTATCAGCAAAACATAATATAAATGCCTTACAATCAAATATAAACTGAGGTATCTACTTTTACCTGAAAAACTAATATAAAATTATTTCTAGTTATATAATTATAACTAGTATTTATAGCACCAATATATTATACAGAGCTTCACAAGATCAGTCATGCCAGTAAATGTCCCTCAAAGGAGCTCACAATCTAATGTCCCCACTATAGTCATATGTCATTAAAACAGTCTAAAGGACATTTTTTTGGAGGGGGGGGCAATAATACTAATTGAATTGTGAGAGGAAATCCAAACTCCAGATAGTGTCCTGACAGATTTGAACCTGGGACGTAGCGCTGCTGGTGTTGAGAACACAAGCCATGCATTGCGCAGTGCTTAGTATCATATATAGTGATTTTTTTTTCTTTCAGTATTTCTATTTCAATATCTATACCACATGGTCCCAGCAGGAGTGTCACCATCAATACCCAGGATATGATAATACCCCAGCATTTAATAATGTGTGCTAAGAACAATACGTTGCACATAGGAATCAAGCAGATTCCTTTGCCATTTGGAGAGTGAGTGAGCATCTGATTATCTGATTAGTGGCCATGTTGAACACAAACAGTTTTTATTTAGAACACACTGATAAATAAGGAGGAATGTGCAGCTGTTCAGTGCTCAGACTGCTTGTGTTTATTCTAGTTTGATAGATGTGAACTTTCTGCAGAGTACCTGATACTTTCAAAGTAAATACACATGCACATTTAAATGGTACAGAATAATTAAAGGGTTGACAAACCATGATCATTGTGCTTGGATAGGTCCTGCTCATCAATGTACAAATCGTGGTCTGTGTCTAGCTCCCAGAATTTACAATAGATCACATAGAAATGTTCATATGAAAAATAATCTGTTGATTGGTTGATGTCTTCCTCCTCCAGCAAGGCTACATGCTACAAATGATAAAAAGTGAAATATGTTAAAGGATTTGCTGAGAGAACTGAAATCTGTCAAGTTTGATTTGGTATCTGTTCACACATTCAGCCAGAAGAGTGGCCTTTTAAGGTCTACAGGGTTGAATGATATTCTATGAAATCAACTCTTCAATTAAAGGGTAGCCATAATAACACCCAAAAAAACTCTTTTTAATAAAGACTTTCCTTATCAATACCAGTATCAAGACAAAATTAGTCAGTCCTACCTGAAGAAAGTTACTCTTCCTGAGTTCTCCATATGTAATGCGACCGGACCATGATCTATTTACGTTATAAAATATCCTCTGAACAACCTGTAGATAAAGAAAAAAAGAAGTTTTGATTACTGCAGATATGTACAGTTGGATAACGTTTTTTGTCCTTTTATGAAGAAGTGAAACCCATCAATATGAAACCGTTTTTCTTGTTTTTTTTTTTACTAGAACAGAAAACATCTCAGCAACATCTTAACCTTAAAGCTGAAAACCCTTCCCCACTATTAAAAAACAAACCAACAAAAAAAAATAAAAAAACACTACCTTTTCTGCTGGTGTGGACTTTACAAATTTGAAGTGGGAGTCCAGCCAATCTCTGCAATGGGATTACATTCAGCATTTTTCTGATGGTGATGAACTGTCTGGATTTTAAGGACATCTGTGTCTGAGCACTAGGCTTCCACAGAATTCTGTCTGAGAGTGTTTGTTCTAGTGTGTTTACTGCTTTAAATTTAAAGTTAAACACCAGGCAGATTTTAAATGCAAGCAATGAAGTTTTTGAAATTGGGTTCCTCCAGAGATTGGTAGGGGGGCCTTTCAGCAATGAGCAGTTTGTGCATCAGTTCAGTTTCTACTGATAGCAAATGATCATGTGATGATGTGGTCATCTGTAAGGATGACATTCTTCCCACTGACTAGCAATGTAAGAGGCATTCTTCCCAATGACCACCACACAAATGTACTGTACGTTGCGGATATATTAGGTGTATATTAGGTGTAGCAGGGGAACCCCAAGACCCCCCAAGAAACTAATGAGTTCCCCCATGTTAAAAAGGTTAGGTAACACTGGTCTAAAGAGTAGGGGAGAGAAGTGACCTGAAAATGCTACTGCAGAAGAGAAATATCAGGCTTCCTTCCCTACCCGACAGAACTGCTGTGTGCGGCTGTGGTGTTAGTTTAATCCTGGTGTGTCCCAGTGCTTCCCACGATGTCTGGCCCGAGTTGGGACCAAGCTCCAACTTTCTGAAGTCAGTCAAGATCTGAAATATAGACCATGACGATTTTCTGAAACTAGAGCTTTTGGGTAAAGGCTGTGGTTTAGGAGTTTCAGCATGAGTATACTTTATTAATATTTAGTTAGTGCTACGCTGCAGTGTGCCCATGTGAGGCTTACAGTACAACTTGCACTGAAGAGCTGATTTAGTGGTCTTGTTGCGCAAATTCTGTTTTTAACAAAAACGGTTGAGGGCAGGGGAATAGCATGCAACAATTTAATTGATTTTATTGGGAAATGATATCTGACACCTAAGATTTTCTCTTTCTTTTGATGCTTTTTTACCAGGATTCCAACTAAAAGTTGTGGTTCAAAAAGGCAAATAGAATCCAAATGACTAGTTACCAGTTTTGCCTGTGGTCTGAACCTGGACTCCCCTGCACCCAAAGTACACACTACCATGTCTTCTTACACACTGTATCTCTATGTAGGCAGCCAACCTTGTAGATGAGCAGGGCTTTGCTTCCCTGTGTCAGAGTTGCCTCTCTACAATCTTGATTACCTTTGGGGTAGTTCTTTGGCACAAGAGAGACACAGAAATCACTGCAGGGCCTCTGGCACAGTTCCTCACCAGACCTAACCAAATCACATGAGGACTATTAGTCCGACAGCAGCGCTTTGGCGCTCACACTGCAGATATACTTCCAGTAGTGCCTTGCTATTTTTTTCAAACCTTCACTTATGGAGTTCAGCTTCATTTTAGTGATGTAACAATATAGAAACAAATAGAACAAGTTTAGAAAATACAGGAAATGGTTACTTACTGTGGTAATATAGCGGGAATGAAATTCAGAGGCCTCTCGCAAAAAAGTTAAATGTGGGTGAGTGTTCACCACATCCTGTACAACAGAAAAGCAATGTAACCATCAGTCTGGATATACTCATAAAGAGGTCAGTATTCTGTAGTCTGCCATTTTATTTGCTCACTTCATTTTATTTCTAGGTCTTTAATGGAAAGTTTTGTTACTTTGTTTTATGTCTTCTATGGAGTTTTACAATGTTAGTATAGTGTCATCGCAGGTGCTATACAATACAAAAAAGTCTTGTAATAGGAGCTGCAATCCACAACATTTATATATTGGAAATGTAATGCTTACTTGTAAAAATGAAATAAAATCTTCTTGTTCCAGATAACTGCAGCCAGGCTTGGCAAGAAGCTGCATAAACTTTGCAGCATCGTCATGACAAGTGTGTAAGACTCTAAAGAACACAATACAGAAAAACATAAGGAAAAAGTAGATCACACATACTGTACATAAAGAACATTTATAGCTTTGAGGGAAAGTGGACAAAAACTATTGTTAGGAAATCTCACTGAAGTCTCAGATGGAAGACTATGGGTGTCAACCTAATACTTCCTGTCCAAAATGTGTATGGTTTTGGGTGAACTTGATCCATGGATGTGAATGTGGGTTATGGAAATGGTTAAAAAAACTGACAACATCTATTAAGCATAACCCTCAATAAATGCATCATTGTGATATGTGGCCTTTATACAGCCACACGTACCAAGTCTGTCAAACATGCACGCCACGCCCCCCCCCCCCCCCCCTTCAATAAGATGCAGAACTAGGCTCTGTAAGATTGGATTCACTATGTCCAAGTGTCTCTATGAGAGGAAAGGAATATCATACAAAGTCTAACAACAACATCATAAAGATTGGTATATGTTTAAGAGAATGGGAAGGACATGGGTCCTTTGATTATCATAAAAGCGTGGTGTGTTTTTAGGTGTTCTCTCTCAACTGTACCGCAACATTTTAAATGATTTTTGATTGGCTGAAACGGTTTACTGCACTTTGTAATGCTTACTGAATAAGGATGACTGATAAGGATTACGTACTTTCTCCACATAGCTACAAACTTGTGCACGGATACATATCCGGTCCTTTCTCCACCAGCTGCATAAAACAATGGCGCTTTCCAGTACAGTGGACATTCACAAGCCTAAAACAGAAAAAATAGGAATACATTTTTGCCAATTTTGATGAATTACTGCAGTTACTAAATAGGACATGTGTTCTTGCCCCAGTGAAAATACTGGTATGGGTTTGAGAATTTTCATTTTCAGTAGTTTCTTACCCTTAGTATATCTTGCCTGGGTGTAGCCTTAGAAATTAAATTCCAAAGATTTTGTTGTGACCTTTGAATTATGTATGTCAAAAACTCTTAGGGTTTCAGATAGAACGGGGAAAACCAGGAAAACCTCAACAGGAGTTCTAATCTTTTCCCAGTCTTATCAAAAAAAAAAAAAAAAAAGTTTTTAAATTTAACATTATTGGGGGTTTTAAAGCTTATACAGCTTAAGAACATATTAGTTTAGAGTTAACATTTAATGCACTTATATTTTGTCTTCTCAACATGCTAATTTAACTAATACATTTGTGTAAATTAATTATGAGACCAAGTGACAGGGACATCACAAGGACTTCTTAATGCAATGTAACCAGATCATGGGACTGGCAGAGCGCTGCAAACAGACTTCCTAAAAACTAGAAGGTTTGTGATATTAAGCCTCGAGACAAAAAAAGTGCTGCAACTTCTAATGCACTGAAAAGTTCAGTGTGGGTAAATCACGGCTAGCAATTTCAGTAATAGGAACAGAGCCTGCACCGTGCAAGACTGAAGGTGAAGCTTTCATGTCAGAAGCCAGGTGCACAATTTAATATAAGGCTACACCTCTATGTTTTTGGGGGGAAAATTTCTGATTGATACAAGTCTATTCAAAAGTGGTCTCAAGATTAAATATTGAATGTTAAGACTGCTTGCTACTTTATATTAAAGTCTGTTTTTTTTTTTTTAAATACCTATATAAAATAATGCATCCCCCTCCCCATTTCTGTTGTTGGGTATTCCCACTACCTCTTGAGATACCTTTGTCACATATCCCAGGAGATTGCCGGATGCCATAAACCCATTCTCATGTAAATGCAGAATACCAGAGCCCTTTGTGGAATCCCACAGAAGGGAATGCATGCTAAAATAAAGACTGACAGCACTCAGGGAAGCTAGTAGTCCTCCTAAAAAACATGGCACCTGAAAAATATTTATTGGGAGACATTTTTTGTAGCACTAAAGTCATTACAGGATCAGGACAGCCAAGTAAGACTGTGATTTTTAAATTTCATTTACTAAGCCTAGGTGCACGTTAAAGCTGGCCTTTAGGCTTGCCGCCAGTTTTGCACATGTCCATGCTCTTCTCCTCTACTATTATTGCACATTTGTCCACATTGCTATATGCTTTTATTGCACATCATGTCCACATTGTACATTAGATGCTGTAGCGAGTCAGGAAAAGTCTTGGCTTGAGGACTCAAATCGTTATCCAGGCCTTTCCTGTCCTCTCTAAAGTATGGAAACTTGGCATCACATGTAGGAATTACCTGGTAAGGTATGCCCACCTCTTACAGCCTATATTCACTCAATGCATTTTAAAGGTGTGTGTAACTATAGTACATGGTGATAGGAGTGGAGAAGGAACTGGGAAGGCTAAATAAAACCAGATTACATTTTTAGCTTTAAAATCCATAGGTAAAGAATTAGGTTTGTGCTTGTTTCTTTCATGATCCAAAACAGAGGTTTCATTTCACCAAAGAAATGACTGCCAGGATCAGATGAATTTATGATGTTGTAAATAATGTGATTTACCTAAATAAGGATTTCACAAAGCTAGCATGTTTCTAAAAACACAGCCAATAGTAACTAGTGAGGTGTTTTTTGAGGAGAGAAGGAAAAGCAGCACACTGACATTTTTCTATCATTTGTGAGATATAAACAGTTTTGAATGTTCCATAGCCATGTTGCGCAATACATTTTTTTTTTTTTTTTTTTTTTTTTTAAACATTCGGTTGGTAGCTGAACAAGTTGAATGCTGGTCTTGTGGCAAAAACAAGCCATTACCAAATGCCCATACATAGCCTTGTGGAAATGACATTCTGTATTACAATTACATGATAGAAGACAGGTCTGTACGGGTGCAGAGAAATCCTTCTATTAATCACATGAGCTCTATTTATCTTCCACACTATCTTGGGAATTATGTCCCACTAGGGAATTCTGGCACAGCCTGCAGAACTTTTAAACAAAGTACATGAAGACAAACAAAGCATGCTCATGCCTTTGTTTTTCAGCTGAACGCTTAAATACACCAAGATACAAATCTGAATGCAGGATATCTAGTCTAAAGAGGATTCCATTTAAAGAAACCTCCTGCAGCTGCTTTCCTCTTCAGAAAATATTAATTGCCAGTCATGTAGTCCCAATGGTTTGAATGCTTATGGAGACACCAAGTTGGTAGCTCTTGGTTGGCTTTTTTTCCTACATTTGACATGGTTTGAAAATACTTTAAATACAGGACAGCAAAATCTCATTAAATTAAGCAGTACACGAGGCAGCTCAGAAGCTACATTAGCCAGTTGTGCTGCATTTATCGGATGCAAAGTACCCTATTATGGTGCAATTTTACAAGTAAAGGTTGCGATTAGCTGCAGTTTAAACACTAGGTTTTCCATGTGATAGTTTGACATCATTTGATAGATTTGACATAGTTGCATATACTCAAAAAGAAAAAAAATCAGCGCTCCACCAGAATTTTGTTGGCATGAAAAATGTCAACCAGGATGCATGCTTGTTTCAGCACAGAGGTGTTCAAACCAGAGAAAGACAACTACCATTTTCAGAACAAGGCCAAAATGACAACCTTTTTCTGGAACAAGTATCCTTTTCGAAAATGCCTCTAGTAAAAATCAGCAGGCCGTGTAATACTGCTTAGTGAAGGAAGAACAAGAAGGCAACATTCACTATAGTGAAATTTGTATTGTACTGTGCTATGGAGTGTTGTGTTAGGCCATGTCACAGTACATGAATATAGGTAAAAAATTTTCTATCCCTCGAGGATGCCTTTTTTTGGTTAAATTTGGCAGCACTGCAGTTGAAAGTCAGGGATTGTTTAGTACAAGCCAACAAAAAACCACTAAGGTAAAGACAAAAAATTGCCAACCAGACGTTTTCAACTATTTCTTCCAACTATGGGCCTGATTTATTACAGTTCCCAAAAGCTGGAAAAGATACACTTTATTGGTGATCCTTGGTATTCCAGCAAACCTGCAATGGATTTCCTAAAATCATTTGCCATTTGATATCAAATATTTTTAATTCTGGACCAGATCCATTCCATGTTTGCTGGATCACCCAGCTTCAATAACAAGTGTATTCTCTCCAGCCTTGGAGAGCGTTAATAAAACAAACAGATCTTCCACATTGCAGGTATCTCCTTGCAGACAGTGACCTTAACACCTCACTCACAAAAAAAAAAAAAAAAAAAAAAATTCAGTTCAGTTGCCAGACTTTGGCTAAGATGAAGAAAATAAAGCACATTGATGAAGATACAGTTAACACAGTGTAGGCTGTAAGGAGGTACTTTGAGAGATAACTTTTGTAAACAAAAAGCCCTTCATTGTCCCCCACAGATTAAAATGCAAGAGTAATTTGTGAAACCGACAATCTAAAATGGCTTGCGTGACAATTAGATGTTGTATTGATTTTTTCCCTTAATAATAAAAATGAAATAAATATATTTACTAGAAATGGACAGAATGACTCAGAAAAGGTCAGTATACAAAGACTAGCAGTTCAATTAAACTAAATCCATTACTAATTTAACCTACGCTAAAACCAGAGGAATTTATGATGGTGTCAGTACACAGCACCAGATAAATCTAGAAACGCCCACATACTTGATATATGCATCTACAGATGTGGACTTGTCTGCTGGAAAAAAATATATAATATATATATATAAACATATATTTATGCTGCTTGAATTTCTGCAGACTAAAAAAAAGGGCCTAAATTGTTTGAAGAACACTTGCCTATACGTTAAGGGTGGGACATCTTTTTCCAGAGATCCTGCTTTTCAAACCCAGAAGCTGCCCAACTGAACATTTTGGGTTTTGTTTTTTAAAAAAAGCCAACTATTTTCCACCAACTGCAAAAAACAGCATATTTGACCCTACGATGGTTAGTAGTCTTAGAAAACATCCTTTAAAATTGTGTGCGCATCTCTAAGGTTAAATAATTTTTTTGTATTAGTATAGTTCAACATTTACCACCACAAGAATAACAAAGCAATATATTTACATAACACAAAGGCACAATACAGAACCAGAGAATAATGCAGAAAGCTGTGAGAAATACCTTTGCTACTTTCCCCATGTCTTCAAGTGTTGCCCTCTCATTTGGAAAAGCAGAAAAAGTTTTCTCAATCTTCAAAATGAAAGCATCTATATTGGGGTTCCCTTTTGGACATCCTTTAGGAAAGTAAAATTTTGGAATGTTCTGGCTTAAGACGGGTGTTCTTGGCTCTTCCCTACTTGGTGGTACCTAAAAATAAGATAAAAAATAAATATATTAATTATCCTGAAGAATAAACATTTGTTGATCTTTTATATAAACAAGCACCTGCATATGCATACAAAAACTATCAAGAAACAAAAAACAAACAAAAAAAAAAAACACGAGCCTAACACACCTTGTTATAACATTTGGCAAGGTCTCAAATACACCAGGGATTTATAATACAGATTTTTACAGCAGATTCTATTCTCCTACAGGATTGTTTTCCTAATAAGAGTTTCCCCACTTTATGAATCAACTATCCCTGGAGCAGACACTTTGATGGGAATAAAGATATTGCAGCTGAAGGGAGGGCTACTGTAGGAATATTATAGATTTTGCAGGGTAACGACAAGGTGATTGGAATTTAGGTTTTAGATTTAGACAATTTTCAGGCCAAAAAAAAAAAAAAAATCAGCCATCATGCTTTTAGAATGGAAGAGGCCAAATGTACTGCTGCACATTTACTGGCTTAGTATGGGCAGTGGAGTTCCTGACCAAAGCTGTAGTCCCTATACTTAGTGTAGGCTGAAGATGTCTAGAATGGAGAATTTTTGGTCAGGATTTGTGCATAAGAAAAAAAAGTTTCATTTGGCCGGTAAAACTGTTTACATGTGTATTTCAGCTGTATTTAGTAGTTTTCTTGCAGTTCAAGTCGCCATTTAGAATGATACGAGTTACTGAAAAGCTGCCTCATCTGTCCAACAGTGAAAGCCTTCTGGACAGAGGAGACAGAAAGGCAGCTTTTCTGTAATTCTCATCATTTGACTGTTTACAGAAAGCAAAAAAAAGCCTGCAACGTAAAGAACATGGTTCCTACAGTCAAACATGGAGGAGGTTCACTGATGTTTTAGGGTTGCTTTGATGCTTCAGGCACTGGTAATGTTAGCCGTTTGTATGGTATTAAAAAATCTGAAGACTACCAAAGAATTCTGGGGCACAATGTAGAGCCCAGTGTCAAAAAGCTAGGTCTCAGCCGGAGGTTATGGGTCCTATTGCAGGGAGAAGGAAACCTTCAAATCTGAGATACCTGGAGAAGCTAGCAAAGAAAGGGTGGTGCAAAATTCCAGTAGAAAGATGTAAAAGACTTATTGATTGTCACAGACATTACCATCAATTATTTCTTGCAAAGGGTATGCTATCAGGTATTAAGTTGAGGCTGCCAATTTTATCCAGGCCATTTTTGACATTTTGTGTTGAATGTCAGATTTTTTTTCCCTTCTGCTTTTTTGTGTTCTTCCTGTGCCAACAAAAGAAATAAAACATGGCAATACCAAAGCATTTGTAATTGCAGAAAATTTCTTGAAGTGGGGCATTTTCTGACAAATGCAGGGGTGCCAATATTTTTGGCAATGACTGTTAAGGAAGCCCATTTTATTTTTATTTAAATGGGCTGACAACACATCTAAGCGCACCTCAAACCCCCTTTTTTGGCAATACAATGGAGCCGATTCACTAAGGGCTATAGGCTGTTCTTCCATCTGTCCCTTCAACATAGTTTGCTCACTTTCCCTTAATTTATCATGTACAGTTTCAGGCAGACCATTCTATTTAAAATGATAGATAAAAAGGCTTCTTAGAAAGGCACAAAGATATGTGAAGTGCATAAAGGCATGGTGTGAATCAGCCCTATAACTCACATTTTGATTAAACACATTATTTTATTATTAAACAGGATTTATTTAGTGCCAACATATTACGCAGCACATTCCTACTGCAGTAGTAATGAAAGTAAAGCGTCCATTTTTAAAATCATACTTTAAAAAACACATTCACTCTAAAACCATAGGACAAAGCAAGTTGAAAATAAATATTATCCCTTTTATTCACCATTATCCCTATTATTGTTAGGTAATATTCTTTACAGGCCCATGTAAATTCAGTATCCATTCTATACATGAACCACAGGATATACAAACTAAAATTAAATTTAGTGATCTGATGTTGTATTTTTTAGAATAAGCAAAAGTTTACAGTTTATGGACATGATTAATGTCACTTTTGTAAATAAATGATATGCTTCACAATAAACTACATAAGATATGAACTTTTATACAGATTGATCAACCAGGTCTTACAAAGCTATACAGAGCAAGAACAAGATGACAACTACTTCAGATGTATTTTTAGGATTCAAATAAGTAGCACGACAAAAAAAACCCTGCTCCAATTTACCAATTAGTAGAGACCACAGACTGCTGGAAGAAGACATCTCCCGGATACGTTTAGTAAAGCTTTGACAATTTCCCATGGAAAGCAGAATTCACATGGACCTGCCAAGCTACAATCATTGTTCCCTAAAAATTGGTCTCAAAACTATGCAGGCATTTTGGTATAGGATATATACAAAGGAATAGACAGTAATGAATGGAAAATGGCTCTTAATTGAAAAATAATTACATAAATGTGTGAAAGATTTAAAACAATTCAGGTTTTATTGTGCATTTGTTTTCATTAGGGCAGATAGAAACTGTACCAGTAATCAGGAATGGTGGAAAGCCCTGCAATGGAAAACCTGTTTCTATGTCAAATACTATTTACCCTTACAATGAATTTAGAGGTGCACATGAAATTTTCTGGGCAAACATTTGCTTAAAGGAAGCACAAAAGTATGCAACTTATTGTTTTACACCACAACTGGGACTCCTAAGTGATATGCAGACTAGCTGAGAGATTGCAGTATGGTTACCACTTCCTCAGGCAAGACACTACATATGGTGTCTCACCATGGCAGCAAACTTTCAATGCCACTCACTGCCTCCCGCTGTCAGATGTGCCAGTGCTAGTTTGTTGGGCAACAGTGCTGTAGTCCAGGTGGTCGTAGGTGTGAACCTAGCTTTAGGAGGGAATAATAAAATGCTATTAAAAGTAACCAAAAAAATTATATTTGTTTTATGAATCAATACATTCCTTCCTTAAAAAAATGTACTCAAACCTGCTTGGTTTAGAATGATTTCAGTTGTAGCCACAGCGTTGCGTGGAAGACAGCCGAGACTATAAATGTGAACCCCGACATGATACACAATGCAAGAATTATAGGACATGTAGGAAGGATGTTGCAGTCTAAATATATAATAAAAATGAATAAGGAGGGCGGTGAGTGGTACTGCCCACTGGGCGCAAGTGGCTGGCAATGTGCCAGCTGTTGCTACCACCAGTTTAATAAAGCCCTTAACCACCTGTAAACTTTTGTGCTGTCCAGGTCCTTGTGTACGTGAAATGCATGACATCACCCCACAAGCCTACTGAATAGTTACATACAAAACAGGTGGAATCTTTCCCAGAAGCCATTTCATGAGGCTGCTGAATAAGGGTGTCTGAATTTAATACAAATATTTGTCTTGAAAGAAATCCACTAGCCAAGTACTATGGATTTAAAAGCATTTTTTTTTTTATTTGTGGAGAAGCAATGCTGGTTACACTTGTATGGTCTGTATATACTTTGATACCTCATGGCTGACAGAAAGACGACAACTGTTCACAATACACCTGCTTTTAAAAATCTATACATAATCTAAAAGGTCTTCATGTATTTAGTAAGATCGAATAATATGAAGGTGGACCTTATAACACATTGATTTGTTGTGCTGTCGAGTTGAACTAATGTACTATACTTTTGATTTTGAGCTCATAATAAAATAAAGGCACAACTACATATCCGTGGTGCTGTCTGAAATTTGTACAATAATTCAACCTCAAACATTTCCACATTGTAAAAGGCTACAGTTAGACCATTCATACAGATGCTCTTGTGTCTTTTCAATCACTGCAGAGTTGGATTATTTTTAAGGTTTTATGAGGCCTTTTTAAGGTCCAGTCAAATAGCTGAACACAGCCAATACAAGGTAATGCTTCTTCTTTAGTATACCCATTTTACAGGCTGGCAGGGACTGAACACTCAAGTGATGGACATTGTATGCGGACAGAGCTTCTTCTCTAGTCTCTGGTTCTGATGTTTTTTTTTTTTTTTTTTTATATGAATTTACATTTCTATAGGCAATACTTCTATATTTTTGTACATCAGTAGCTGGGCGAATGGTAAATTAGCTACCAAAATGACTAAATGATTTAACAACTGTTGAGGGAAGATTGGTAAAAAGATTGTCTCTTAAGACCCCTAAAGTACAGGAAAATAAAAACCATCGACATGCTAGAAATCCATTCCGCTACCAAGTTCTGATGTGGGCCGACAACCCAGCATTTTTATGGACTGTGCACTCCTCCCTACTGAGGTGGACAAGATTGAGAAATAAATAAAAACACAGAAACAAGCTTTATAGAAAAGTGTATGTATAGCTAAAATATTGTCCTAGATGTGGGTATGAGTAGGGAAAGGTAAAAAAAAGGTAAGTCTTCATTGCCGTTAGGGTCTTTTAATATGTGGTTTTACCCACTGTGAGCATGTGGCCATTCTTCCACTTTGAGACATTTTCTCCCGTTTCTCTTGAACAGAAAATAAGACACAGACAGCATACCGTATTTTTCGGACTATAAGACGCACTTTTTCTTCCCCAAAACTGGGGGGGAAAAGTGGGTGCGTCTTATACACCGAATACACGTTAAATATACCGGTAATTAAAAAAAATCATACTCACCCAATCCCCCGATGCTGTGGGCTTCTTCTTCTCCTCGCTCTCCTCCCGGCTGCAGCGCGTGTCTCCTCCTCCTCTGAGCGAGGAGAAGCCGACATGCATACCCCAGCGATCCCATAAGCAGGCTGATCCAGCCTGCTTACGGGATCGCGAGGGCACGGGTGCCGGCTTCTCCTGGCTCTCCTCCCGGCTGCAGCGCGTGTCCCCTCCTCCTCCTCTGAGTTAGAAGGGGATACATTGACACAGAGTGATTTTTTAGTATTTTGTTCAGAATCTTTTTTTTCTAGGTTTTTCTCCTTTAAAATTGGGTGCGTCTTATAGGCCGGAGCGTCTTATAGTCCGAAAAATACGGTATATAAAAATGGGCTCGTTATTTTTTTAATTCCAAATTTTAAAGCGTGTCTTTGCCATGATGTGAATACACTGTGTGTTTAAATGCATGTAAAGTTTGCCCATGGGCATTCTGCCCCATCAGAGTGATGAGCCAATAGATAAGCATGGAATAAAGGAGGGAAAGGGCAGGCATTGATACTACAAAATGTGTTCATCTTTGCAGCTGGACTTTGAGGCTGCTACTCTAGCTGCTTTTACCTTTTACTTGGTATTAAAATAAGTTGTTTTAAGTAGAATTGCAGTTAACATTGTTTAGTTGTGTACAGTAGTAGAAATCAGTGTCCCAAGCACAGCCAAATCTATTAACATGCTAGAAAAAAAAGGAAGGCACTTGGGGTTGGGAGGAATAATCACAAAATTGCACAGCTTGTACCCTTCAGAGCAACTATCTATACATAACACTAATTGTAATCTATAGCACACGTTTATGGGTCCACAAGAGTTCAGTGCAAACAACTGGTAAAACTGTACCCTGCAATACCTTAAGAGGGAATGTGTCCTCAAAATTAGGGTCACCAACTGTGCAGTCATAAATGTAGTATAGTGGCTAATATGAAACTAAACTCTAGTAGCAATTTGCCAGGCCCGTCTGCGCCATAAGAGCCAAAACCTTAGACACAAAGTATTTTACTTACAGTCCTGCTTTACCACAGAGCTCCACACTTCAATATGCACACCATGCTGATAGGATGAATATTTAGTGCTCTACAGTTCCCATATACAACAGTCAAGATACACAATACAAGTTTTTTCAGTAACCTGCACTATAATATATAACTGGTGCACAATAGGAGGTCTTATATTTCTCAAATTATTATTATGTAAGTGTACTACTAAAATAAGACACTAATTCGCCCATAGAATGGTCCTATTGAGAGCATGATTCATATTGGCAAGGAAGGTATACATAGGCAGGTATACAAGCCAGCACATACTACAAATCTTCCTATATTCCACAATGTACAAATATTATCAGTCTTGCTCAGTTCACAGTACATAACATTAAGTGCTACACTAAATGTAAATCCTCTAAAACAGACAGAACTATCAACAAAGGTTACAGAGTGCTAGGACTACTCTTGTGACAGCTACAGATGACTCTGGGCAGATGAAGATAGAAGCCGTTTTGGAGGGCCTGGATTTATTTATTTGCATTTCAGTTCACCTTTTGCCCCACTTCATAATTTATGCCAGAACAGCAGAAACAAGGTCCACACATCAAACACCATTGGATACCTCCTAAAAACTGCCTGTCTGGAAAGATTATGTGAAATGCATTTGTTTGATATAATTTCCCCCAGGTCAGAAGTATTTACTATTACAGAAACTAGAGCAGTGCACCGTGTTTTTGGGAAATGTGAATGAATAATAGTTGCAGAACTTGCTTCCTAAAATAAATTAAACAGCCTTTTGTTTAAAGGATCTGGGAAGACTGTATTGTGCTCCTATCTCTAGAGGCAGACAACTGCAAACTTTTTTTTTGTAACATTTGTTTTACAGTTTAAACTTTGATCAGCTTCATGGTAACCTAATACTCTTATGAGGAAATACAGGTAAAGCAGCCTATTATTGGAATGTATTAAAAACCTGTCAAATTGTGATAGCCTAAAGTGGCACTTACATGGGGATTCTCCAGAACTGCTAGCTAACATCAGCTACCGTATCTCCTCCACAGTGTGCTGGGGGATGCAGCAAACTTTCCTGTGATAGAACATGTTTGTGTAACAAAAAACAAGAAAGAAAGAGAAGGGTTTTTTTGTATTGATCTTGATTGTATTAAAAAATCTGTATATCAAAATACAAAACAATCTTGATCACATAGATTTTCCAATATCTGTAGGGTTACATGTTCAGATATTAGAACCAAAGGGCACTAGACAATCAACTATTGTCAAGGAATATAGAGATAGGTAATTAAACCGTGCCAAATACGTATGTCGATACCAGAAGCGTTTCGTCCAAATTAGGCTTCCTCAGGGGTGACTTACATTTGGCATGATTGAAAGCGATTGCTTCATACAACCTAGGTATATATGAAATGGATATAATCAGTAAAAAATATTAGACTATACATTTTACAACATATGTAGAAATGTAATAAATTATTCGTATTGATAAAGGTATATTCAAACAGAAATATAAATACCACAATCGGTCATGTCGTGCAATATTTATACTTCCTGTATGAATATACCTTTATCAATATGAATATATTATTACATTTTTACATGTATTGTGAAATGTATAGTCTAATATTCTTTGTCCAACCATTGGTTCTTCCATTTGCACCAAAGCACATTAAGTGGATTCATAATCAATTATACTTCTGGTGGATTGAATTGCCTTGCCAGGACCCGCGGCAGCGTGAATTCATCCTGGGACCCGCAACAGCGTGACGCCGCTGCAGGGCAGAACATCAATACCACGCACACCCTGTAGGAAGGCTGGAACAGGGCGTGGTCTGGTGTTTATAGCGCGTTCTTAGTGTGTGCAGAGGGCAGTGTGGAGTGCAATCATCTCAACAGGGGAGTGCCTAGAAACAACCATTTACCCCTTGAATGAATGAATGAAAGTGCACTGAAGCAAGGTAGAGGTGATTTGTTGCTATGGAAGGCCAGTCCATGTAAATTCTGGCTTAGTCTTATTGACAACAGACCAATGTTTTTCAAGTAGGCTAGCAGTTTGTACCTTTCAGGTAATTTTATCACTGAGACCAATGATCTATTTGGGTACCTGTAGAGCTGATATTCTTCCCACTGTCCCAATAACGTAAAAGGCATTCATCCTATTGACCACTTGGGCCAATATTCCATGAATTGGGCAAATCATAAATATTGACAGGGTATACCCGAGGCCTGATGTTATTTTAAGGGTTTGAAAGGTTAAACAGTTAAAAGGTTTAGTGTGTGCAGAGAGGGCAGTGTGGAGTGCGATCATCCCAGCAGGTGAGAGCAGAGATAGTCCTATAGGAGGGGGGTCAGTATATATATATTTATACATTTTTTACATTTAATAAATGTACTGATACCCAATTAATGTAATTTTATTGGTATTTATTTTGAATATTGAAACTTGCCAGTAGCTGCAGCATTTCCCACCCTCGGCTTATACTTGAAGTCAATCAATTTTTTCTGTTTTCCAAGTTAAAATAGGTACCTCGGCTTATACACGAGTATATACGGTATATATTACTGGGTGCTGCCAAATGTCAATTGGAACAGTAGTTCCAAAGAATCCTCATGCACTATTTTTCTTTAGAAACACAAGCGAATATTAAACAGAGGATGATGGCAAGATATGGTCCAGGTATACAAACACTGCAGAGTATTTTTTACATTAAACTATGCTGGTCTGTGGTCTCTCCGACAAAAAACCCAGCGAACTGTAAAAGCTTACCAATAATACATAAATGAGCCCATCATAAAGAAGCTATGTCAATATAAATATATAAAATATAATGGTAAATTACAGAACATGCTTCCCTTCCTATCAAAACTCCAGCTAATTTCGCCATCAATACAAAACATTACCAACATGGCCCTATCTCTCAGCGTTATCATGACAAGGCCCCAAATGCATGAAAAGCATTGCCGATTACTAAGGAATCAGGCTGATGTATTCTCTAGGAAGTTTTAGTATAGAAAAGTTGATTTCACTGGTGTCTTAATAAACAGACTTCCCCAACAAGTACAGATTAGGTTTCTCTTTCAAGACCTTTTTCAGGGTTTTGCTTATTTATTCCATGCAGCAATTTGATTTACTAAATAATCAGGGGTTATATTTATTTTTTGGATTGCAATAAGAACTAGGATATATTAAACTTCTAATAAACTGCAAAGTTGAGTTGAAAGTAAGAAAGCTGTATAAAAACAGTTTGTAAGAAATAACTTGTAAGCATGCAGAGTATGCCTGGCACTTATCCTTACTGTCCTTTCTAACTAGCGTGAGGGAACATCCCTATATAAGGCTGGGATTCTCAACTCCCACCAGCGTGGGACACCAGTCACTGAACATCTTGTCAGTTCTGGCATGCAACACTCTGCTAACAGTTTCCTTTCATATTCAGTCCAATAATGACAAGTTTTAACTAAGCAACAATATAATAAAAAAAAAAAAAAAGGTGATGTTCATGACCTTCTTAATAACCAAAAATGCATGACAAAACAAGCATGCCCACATAATATTCCAAACCATTGAAGACTTTTGTAGCGGTGCACAAGCCTACATCAAAGCAGAGTATATTGTTTTTTAACAAAACATTGAGATGATGGTGAAGTATAATAATAATAATAATAATTACTAATATCTGTACATACATTGTTCCTCTGTGGCAAACAGCTTTAAAAATCAAACAAACAATGAAGCACACAATATGACTGAACATGTCAAACAAAACAATCTTGATATGATGTATAAGGCTGTGTCCACATGGCGATTGTTAAACATGCAACTCAGCAACTAAAATTGGTGGTAATATAGTCACCTTCACTGAACACAGGAAAGTTCATGTAATCATGCAATAAATCTCAGGACACAAACACATGTTGCATTACAAGCAGTCACTGCAATTGCTTTTGGACTGTAGGTTATGGATTTCAATAGAATGCAGGATGATTTTTTAGGTCTATGTTCTGCAAAGCCTTAAAAAAATGTAATGACAGCAATGGCAGTCTCAATGCTTTCCTGAGAAAAATAAATTTTGTTTCTCTACAAGCATTACCAACAAAGGGCATCTAACCCAAGAACAAATATTTAATATATTGCAGTTTGCCAGTATTGATTCTGCCAATAAAAACACTTCCTGACCTAGCATGGCTCAATCACTGTACTGAAGCAGCTTTGTCACTTGGACTACAGAAACTTTTCCATAACCAATCATGGAGGAACAGCAAAATATTTTATAAAACATCACAAAATGTTTTTATTGGGAGTCTACCTTTTTTTATTTTAGTTCATATTAAAGCCGGAACTTGTTGGGCTGCATAGCCCTGGTAAAAAAATATTGGTAAGTGGTAATACAGCTTTTATAAAGATGCTCAAAAAATAACTACTCATTAAATATTACTTATTAGGACATGTTTTTAGAAAAGAAAACAAATGCTTTGTAAAAAATAAGATTTCAATCTCTTAGTTGGCATACATGAAATTGTAAGATTGTGTAAAAACAGTATTTTGCGTGCACGCTGCCTAACAGGGATGAATGAATTGATGCTTTTGGAAAAGGTCACCTGATTTAAATTGGAATAAAAGGAGTTTGTGAACATGAAACTCGTTCGTCATATACCTAAACAGGGAATACATGGTGGTCACTTCATGCAAGAAGAAACACGTCTAAGACAACTGTCAGGTTTCAATGCTGGAATGTGTAAAGTTATCAAACATTCAGCTGTTGTATGTGCTCAATCAATAAACTAAGAAAAATAAGGCAGAACTGATTGAGCCATCATTTCAGATATGCAAATAAAAAGGCAGGCAACAAGCAATGCTCACAGCACATTGCTATTGGAGTGGAAAACAAAGTAACAGCGTCATTTTTATTGGCCTCGCACTATATGAAATACAAAGTAAACCATAATAAATTTGGGAAAAAAAAAAAAAAACATTCACTACAGAAAGACTAACAAATGTTCAACACATGGGCCAACCTGGATCTGCTGAAATGCTTTGAGTCTTTTTTTAAATCTTGAAGGCAAAACAAAATCACATCCACGAGCCAGCAGTGCCAATTCTTTTCTAAGATCCGGATCTTGCCGCAAAGAAATCTCTTTCATTCTCATATTTCCAGATTTCATATAAATCCTTCAATGCCACAGGGAGGTCAATCCAAAATAAGTATGAAGCTTGTGATTCTAATCCGTAAACTTGCAGGGACAGCAGCCACTCTCTCTAGGTCAATACATTTACAAAAGCAGCAAAGTGTCAGGCAAAGACACAGCTTGTGGAGTCAGTGAGGGGGCTGCCCTTATCAGAAAGCATTCCACAAGCAGCCCTAGGGAAGCAACAGGTTGATTCTTTCCACCACTCAGCAAAGAACACAGTGTCAAGAAACAAATGAAAAAGGAAGCTGAAACAAACTTAGTAGCTAAGGTTCAATTTCCTGCTGTCTTTCTAGCTTGTCAGACCTCAGTGGAAGTGTTCTGTGAATGAAGTACCCAGGACTGTCAACAGGCACTCACTAGAGCATTCACATTCCTCTTCCCTTCAATGTGGCCTCTATCACATCAGCAAATATGTAGGGACCCATAGAGCCAGGCAGAAACAGGAGAGCCATTCAATCCACACAACTCAGCACTGCAAAGCACTGTGTGTTAGATTCTGGAGATACATTGATCAAACGTAGGTAGTAGAATATTAACAGAAAAGGAGATAGAAGTCTACACTGATCATTAAACACCAAGGATAAAACATGGAATGTACTATAGTAGGATTTAGGTCAGTAAATAAGAGAAAGTTCACATAAGTACAGAAAGTGTATGTAATAATAAAAAATGGGAAACTAAATATGTATTGATATTAGATTGAATAGTAAATCTCTCCACAAGTAAGCTCCTGAGGCCAGGTTTTGCATCTGTCATTTGCAACCCCTATTTAATGTACAGCCCTGGGTAATATGTTGGCGCAAGTTTAATATTAATACCAAAAGTTTGGAATTCCAATCAGGTTATTTATTGACAGAGGGTAGACTTGCCCTCTTTGCCTTCGTGTGAACCATCACATGACTTAAGAGGGTTGAAAGGATAGTAGTAACTTAACATTCAACAAACACAAAGGGCAGTTAAATTAATCTCATGCACAAAGAAGATACACCTGCAGGAAATGATTGGTGAATGTCAAATTTACAGCTTGATAAATCTATCCCTCTGAGCTGAAATAGTTTTACCAAGAAGCTATGGTTCTAATTCTATCTCTTGTAATGTTTCAGTGGGGCCATCCCCTTATATACATGATTCGAAAGCAAAGATAGAGACTGGGTGGTTGTGGCACAAAATTGTTTGTATTGATATTACAACAAAACAAAAGAAAAATTGTCACAACTCAAAGTACAAACACTGTATAATCATTTGGGGGGTTCCTCCCATTCAATAGCTTGGGATAGCACACCAATTAGCTAGACATAGTAATGTAAAAATACGAACGAGAGAAACAGCGTCTCCTAACCCGTCGCATTTCGCCGCTTAGGCTTACTCAGGGGATATGTAGAGTGCACTATATGAAACTATACAACAAGACAAAATAACAATGCCTTTAAACAATAGTATACTGCAAACCTAAGCATTTAAATAAATAAAAGACAACATTTGTGTCACATTTCTTCTAGATTTGTGTAGTAATCCAGCACAAAACAACTCTGACACTATGACTGTAATGCAGACCAGTCCTTGTTGCTCTCTGAAGGCGGAGTGGTCTGGTATCCGCCTCCACCTGTCTTTTGCAGGAATCCTGTTGAGGGAGGACTAGTGGGTTGCACAGCTTAAGATAGGATTATTGGAGCATGAGATGCTGCCACTGCTTTTACAAGGTCACACCTGGATTTTCAAGCATAATTGGTGCACACAATAGAGAATTACACCGTTTGTTAATAATGTTAAATCTACTTAGATCTCAGTCCTAGTCTTTGGCCGATGGAACGGCACGATTTTCCATTTGAAACTTATCGAATGGAGACCCCCAATACACTGTACATACGTATAATACTCTAATCAGTATATGAACGGGGTTTGCAAGGTTTATTCCATGGTCAAACAAATATTATGAATGGTAAATTTTATCAGATGGTAATCTACTCAATAGAGTGCAACCACCACGTACTTAATAACCATTTGTTTTTCACTTGTAGAAGTCATCATGGTCAATAACGAGTATACATTTTATTCTATAGGTCAGTGGTCCCCAACCTTTTGGATGTCCTGGCCCACTAGCATTTACGGACTATGGACAGCGTATGTGCAGGGAGCCATGTGTCACTCAAAGGGGAAGAAACTTCCCCCAGAGGGACTTCATGATGCCAGACCCCACCCATTCTCCCATCGCAGGTCTGAGTCCTGAGTCCAGAGACACAACCCGCCCAACGCCCTGAGCCTGCGACCCGTATAGGAGACATGGTCTGCGGCTCTGGCTTGTGCGCCCTCCCAGCAGGGTCCTTCTCCAGACCCGCTGGGTGGTGCATTGGCCAAAGCTGCAGACCACCAAGTTTTCTCACGGACCACAGGGTGGGGACTGCTGCTAAAGGTTATCCTGATTGTGCTGGCAATACCATTTTAGATTTGGGCATAGATATACTTTTGAACAAAAAAGAAAAAAATTATTATTGTTACATACAAGGGGAAAAACAGCATAAAGAAAATGTTCATGATTGGGGGAAGGGAAAAAAAATGTCCTTTCTGCACAGACAAAGGCCATAGTTTTATCAGACTCATTACACTATACCATAGGCACTTTGAAAAGGTTTTTCCCAATCCTTCCTGAAGGAAAACCCCATTTCAGCAACAATGGTACAGTGGTATT
Organism: Pyxicephalus adspersus; assembly: GCF_032062135.1. Classification (NCBI taxonomy): domain Eukaryota; kingdom Metazoa; phylum Chordata; class Amphibia; order Anura; family Pyxicephalidae; genus Pyxicephalus; species Pyxicephalus adspersus. Next base: position 66,669,624 of record NC_092858.1, on the reverse strand, counting down.
ATTGCACCCTTGCATTTTGTCTATTCTTTTTTTAGCTTCAAGTTTGTAATAGCCACACTAAAGCTTGGAGTTATTTATAGGGAATACATGCAAGCTATTTATCGCTTCCCACCTGACCAACAGCATCATACATTCCTCATTCACTCAACATGTGAATGTGATTACAGAAGGGAACTCCTTATAACCAAAGAATGTTCAATGATCTTGACAGTGTATTTAATATTTTATTATATCACAAAACCTAAAAAGGTTTACTTTCCCCCATGCCAAGCATTCAGCAAAGTGTATTTATACTCAATACTGACCTCATTTTCCTAGAATTGTATCCAAACTCTTCTACTTAAAAAAACAAAAAAAACCCCAAAGAAATAAAGTGTCATGTGACAAATACTCATTATACAATGTTGAAATCAGACATCATTATGTACCAGAGACTAGGTTTTAGAAATCACATATATAGGAACCTTGACTGTAAAAACATTTTTTTATCAAGGTTGAAAAACCCTACTAATCATCAAAAGAGCTATTACAGTGACATCTTCAGGCAATACAGAAGTACTGCAACCAAACAAGCACATTCCTACAAATATACCATATGTATTATCACACAATTGTACCCATTAACACTTTCCACTCCACACTCCTACAAACCCAATTCAAGCACACACTATATATATATATATATATATATATATATATATATATATATTAAACCAAGTCCAAACTGCATCCCTGTAACAAAGATCCAAAGATATGGGAGACTTTCTAAGCAAATCAATCACTGGAGTGGCACAAATGGCCAGGACACCATCTGAAAGGAGTTTGTATGTTTCCCCCACACCTTCAAAAATATTCAGAAACTTCCCCTACCCACATAAATTGTCCTTGGTACATGTAAAAAATAGGCAGCACAACCAAAGTGAAGCATGGGCTGCTGGACATAATATGGACACCAGAGAATGATAAAGAATTAAACGAATACAAATTAGAAAATGCATATTTTCCTCCATAGTAAATATAATAAATATGAAAGCTAATCACTAGTAACATCAGTAATAGGGCACAGAACCACATACACAAATTATTTCCAGTTTGCAATCACACATCCAAACTTGTAGATCCAAATTTGTGGCATTTACTGATGGACAAATTCGCCAAGTAACTGAATCCATTTGGAATGCAAGCACCCCAACACATCGGGATGAAAAATCTTAACCATCAGAATAATACTCCCACTTATAAATCCGGCTGCCAGAGGTTTCAGTTTGCCAAAATTACTCTTCTGCCCACTACTGGGTTTTATTGCTTAAAGTAAACAGATCATTGGAGATTTACAAGAAAACAGTTGTCAAGGTTGTTATGCTGATCTGGATTCCATACCTTCAAATACTGATGTATAACAAGCATGAAAATAATAATAACTTCTTAACATATAGGTCAGTGATTGTAAAATAATTTACCAGGAATGGATAGATTAGATAAGGGTTAGATCATCCTAAATTTTCACATTCTACTGGATGTTTTGTAAAGGGCCCCAATTTAATTGGAATCTTCAGCAGTATCTGTATTGATTCTCTATCAAGTGTAGGTGTTATTTTTGCAATATGGATATGAATGGCTTGGGTCTGCTCAAAGGTGCCACAATCCCACATAATATAATATTTCAGTGCAAAGGCACCAGTTATGTTCTGTATCAGCCTTCAGTGGACAAATGCGCTGCTCCTTTCACATCAGTTTAAGATGCTTCTCAGAAGATTCAGAGCATTGCAGATGCCGCAGACCTTCAGCTGCTTTTAAGTTCCTTTATCTTTTTATGGGGAAATGAAAGGTTTGCGTTACCTTCAGAACACATGGGCATATACCATTCACATGTTTACCCACATAATACTGTCCCAAAATTTTATTCCAACTACTGACTACTGGCTTTACGACTTTGTATTATTTAACCTGAATACTTGTAAGAACTACAGACAGTAAACATAAAATTTGGCAGTTCTGTATGGCTTGGAAACAAACTTCTAGAACTATGTGTCAGAACATAACAGTAATCCCTTCCTGTCAGTCACATTTCATAAGAATGCAGTTTTAATAATCACTTCCATTAAGTGACCAGCTGTGCCTAACATTCTTTCCAGGCACAAATCCACACCTAACACTAGTTTAGGTTGTAGAAATTGGAAGGTTAAAGACAGATGCCAGTATTTATACAAATGCAATAACGATTATAAAGCTCGCGGAAGATCAATACACCAAACAGTTTGACTTTCAACATTTATCAGTCCTATAACATTGTAAGTGGCATTCATTGCATCATGATTTGACAGAGAGAGAGCAGAGGGCGGATAGAACAGAAAATATGAATGATGGATATATTTAGTATCTAGTGCCAGTATTACACCAGCTGTCAGAAGCAGAGGCAGATAGAGGACACAGAGTAAAGTTTTAGTTAATCCTTTCAAGAATGCCAATGTATCCTGGAAATTTCACTGGGCTTCCTAAAATAGCCCACTACTATGCATGGCAGCAGCATTAACTTCATTTCAAGAGCCAACAAGTAAGTGCCAGCGCATACAGTTTTATTCTTTACATTACAAGATGTAAGCAGTGCTGTTTCCTAACTGTAGCTCTTATATTATTCACATAATGTCAAAACTGTTATTAAATGTAAAACAAACAATCTATTACTGATCTGAAAAAGATATAGCTGAAACCACTTTAATGCAAAGCCTGTCAGTGTCACCAATCAGATGTTTAATAGCCATCTGCTCACCAAAAATAAAAAAAAAATCCCTCAGCCCCCTTCAAGGTCATCCTACATGCAGCACTTTACAAAATCCTCTTACTTATACTGGACCTAAACTAAAAAACAAAAAAAGTCACCAGAAGGTAGAGCTAATAATGCAATGCAAAGCCCTGACTGCTTTTTATTTTAGCTTTATGATGCACTTACTTTATATGGTACAGCTAAAATAAAAAGCCACAAATTACCAGGGCTTTATTTTCCGACATAATCAGTGGCAATCCAATGCCTAAAGACAGTCTCCATATTCTCAGAAGTCCACTGTGGAGTGGACAATAAAGAGGATGCTTTCTGAGGATGCGGCGATGACAGGATCCTGGGCCTTGCTGAGAACAGAAGCTCGACACCTTAGTTCCTCTTTAAGGGCCTGCTAAAAATATAAATTACATTTTTATCCCACAGGGCAGGTTCTAGCAGTGCATTAAGGGAAATGTACATCTTCAATGGCACCCTGCATCTTAGTACCAAGCAATTCACCTGATGACATTGATGTCACCCTTGCTGAATTTACATGGACAGAAAGCAGGTAAATAGAGTATGTAATAAAACAGATCTAAATTATAGTATATGTCATCATTAGAGTATTTGGGCTGGATGGGGTACATATCTGGGTGTGAAATGTCTTGAGCAGGATTCACAACCTGCTCACTACCCACCAAAAAATTAAGTTCTCTTTAAGGGCCTACCAAATACATAATTTAATTTTTACCCATAAGGCAAGTTCTAGCAGTGCTTTTACAAACCTCTGATGCCAGCCTGCAGCTCTTAGGCCATTGACCCCAAGAAGTATAGTGAAAGAACACTAGCACTACAGCCTAGTAAAAGTGATGTAATGGTAGTGATCTCTAGACGTTTCAAGCAACATGTCCTCTGTTTATCTAGGATCGCTTTCTGTAGTATATATCTAGTATTCAAACAGTTCTGTAATTCATCCAGTCTTTGATCATCTCCTGAGAAATGCCCAACCTAACCCCTTGGTGAACTGCCACAGCTAAGGACCTTCTATGTCACTGTTCATAACCAGTGACGTACATCATGATAATTTATGTTTTCAGAAGTTTTGACAAGATAAACCGCCTCCACAGCACACTATCTGCTCACATTACTTACCAATCTTGAGCCAACAGATCTGCGTGTTCTGGGAGTGAATCCACTTCGCGGACTGCCGTATGGCCCAATAGGGAGAGAGGAAGGTGAGCGAGATGGTGGGCTGCAAGAAGTCACAGGTGACAGAGATAAATTGTCCATTGTTTTGCTGGCAAACTTTTTACTGCTTGAAAGTGCACAATCTGCACCATCTTCAAAAGCATCAGCCATAACATTCTCTCCATTTTTTATTCTTCTCAGGTAGTCCTTGAGTAGCAGTTGTGTTGGTGTCTCACTCAACCAATATAAAAATAGTTGATCGACTTTCACTTTTAAAACCGGTTGGAGAATCTTCTTTGTAGGCATGGTTGCACTTCTCCGTTTTGGAATGTGTCTGAAGTAGGATTGATAAATCTATTTGGGAAAAATGCAACAACTTAAAAAATGGATGTATTACACTAATGAAAAAAGTAAAAAATTAGATTACAAATACTAAAATATTTGCAAACATTTACTGTTACATTTGCGTTTTGGAACAGTTACAATGTGGACTGATTAAAAAACAAACATTTAAAGTAAAGCTGAACTCCAAACAAACTCCTAAATACAATACTGAAGTACACATTTGTGGTTTCTTTTTTAGCGGTCAAAGCTTTAGTGTTCCTGTGTAGCCAAAGTGATTCAAACACCCCTGCCGCACAGCATACACAGGGCGCACAATATACGGGGCCTAGGCTACGTACACACTTTAAACTTTTGTCGTTGGAAAGGACCTTTCACAATCCTTTCCAATGACAAAGACTGAAAGATGTATGAATGAGCACTGTACATACAGCACTGTTCTGCTCTATGTAGAGGGGAGAATGAGTGCTCTCTACCCTTCACTTGCATTACAGTAGTTTGTGGATCCACCAGTACAGGATACATAAACATCGGATGAGCGCTGTACACACATTATCTTCCAATTCTAGCTCTGAAGTGATAATCAGACGAGAATTATCTGACGTGTGTACGAAGCCTTACCTGAAGATCTGAAACGTTGTTTCTCTATGTAGACGTTTATTTAAATAGGGGTTTGCCTTTATTACTAGCCAAAGAGAATGATTCCACCAGTCAAATCTAGATCTACCCAGGGCTAATATATTTGGGTGACTATGTTGCCTCACAGGGTTTTAATGGAGCTGAAGTCACCCAACTTTGAAACTGCCTCCATTTCTTGTAACAAGCATCACAAAACATTGTGCATCCATGTTAATGATGCACCCATGATCCCTGGACATTAGACCAGAATTACCAAAATACTCACAAACCAAGAAAACCATACTTGCAAAGGTCAAGTTGAAATATGCGATAAAAGCATGAGAGGTAATTACAATCTTGCACTTTGCTTACTGGAAATTTGCAAACAGTTTCAGCTACCCATACCGCTGGATGTGCAGAATGTTTGGGCACAGTGGGGGAAACGCCTGAGAATCAATTGTCTCTTTAAGAACATTTCCCTTATTGTTTCTGTTCTATTCTTTGTTTGTAGTCTCCATAACAATGGTCCCCATCATTGGGACAAATGGGGTGCATTGTCCAAATAGGGACAAAGCAATAAACCGTATAAGGGGTCCAAACCCTCAACTCGGATCTCAGCTATGGAGATTCCGCACTAGTGTGATGCAGTGGTACTTGTACCCAAAAAGTTACTTCCTGCAGGTTTTGGACCACTGGCTAAGCACAATATCACATTAAATACAATTAATCACATTTTCAACACATCAAGTTTAAAATGTAATAAAAGTATAAGAAGTATATTTTGAAAGTACAAGAGATTGATAGAACAGCCTGGGGGTACAACCAGAAAGATCTTAACTGTCCCCATGAAGAAAATAAATAAATACCTAGCACTGATATTTATCAAGAAGGTGTTAAAGTTTGGTACAGTAACTCTTTGTAAAGAAAAAAAAAAGAAAATAGCTTAAGAAGGCAGATAATCATATGCTATCAGACCTCTGACACCCAGCTGCTGGTGGCATCTCACCTGGGAGAGGATTTCAAAAGAAGGCTAGATAGGCTAGGCATTGCTTTATTGCAAGGAAGAACCGGCAGCTTTTGGGACAATACCTTGCTAACAACTAATGGTTACTGTGCCTTCACTGGCAAAATTGCTGACAGTTACAAAAGTACATCCACTAAAAGTGGTGTTTTTAAACCTGTAAAATTTGATTCTTAAAACAAAATATAGCTCCAAAAAAGGGACCTCAATTTCACTAGCTGATGTGTACTGAGCTAAATAATACAAGGCTTTAGAGGGGTCGGGAAACATTTTTAAGCCATTGTGACACACTGTTTGTTGGGCAACTTTCAAGGACAATTTTACACAATATACAACAGCTCAAGCTTCCTAGTGAGACTAGGGCTACGTACACACATCAGATGATTCTCGTCCTCAGGGCTAGTATCAGACGAGAATCTGAATGTGTACAGCGCTCATCCAACGTCATTCCGACAACCGTCCTGGCAGATCCACGAACGATGGATGATCGTAATGGAAGTGAAGGGAAGAGAGCGCTGCAGGGTGCAACATACTAGTTCCCCCCTCTACAGAGCAGAACGGTGCTGTATGTACAGCGCTCATTCATCTTACAGTTTTGTCGTTGGAGAGAATTGTGACAATTATTGAACGTCTGTATGCAGTGTGGTTTATTTACCCATTACGTTCATTTTTTGTCACTGGAAATGATTTTTTTTGCGATTTGTTTCTACCAACAAAAAGTGAACATGTGTATGCAAGGATCACCTATGTCAAACAACATCCCCACCCCTCCAAATCACCTGCTAAATAACACACTAGATAGTAAGATAGATCGTAAGATGGATCGGTCACCCTTACTAAAGTAGCATGGACAAAAAGCAGGTACAGTTTAGTATAACCCCCCCCCAATATTTTGTATAATGCAGCAACTTCTTATATGTGCATGGGGGGTATATAATAAACAGATATTATAGATATAGATCACATTACTTTTTTACATTACACATTGAAAATGCAAACAAGTGTGAAAACATGATGCAGTTGTGAAGATCAGTGCCCAGCTGCAGGCTCTGTAAATTAGTGGGGTACAGGCTGACTGAGGAATCCCCTGTAATGCCTTACAATTGTACAATGTAAATAATGTGCAGTGACTACAAACAATGGTTGGTGTGCAGTAATAGGCAGCCATCTCCAGGATACCTGGAAGCTGAGCACAGCCCAGCAGCCAATATAGTACAGGCTGAGCCTGGTACCTGTCCCGGTCACACAGATATAGATACTATACTCTTATAGCGGTATATGGCGGTCAGTGTAACACATATCAGCCTGCTGTATAGTCAGCTCCCCCCGCCATAGTGCATACAGTACCTTTCTCCTGCCAGTCCTCTGCTCACTCCACTCATCACTTCCGGGTTGTGATGCCGCTGATCACATGTCACGGCTTCGTCCAATCACTTACCACAATCAGAATTTGTTTGCCCCTCTCTCTGGCTGGTTTCCCTCTTTTTAGTGTATAAATCAGTCCTACACAAAGCTTTCCCCCAGTGTAGTAATGTCTATGTGTACATCAAAAGTACGGATCCGAATAGTATACAGCATATCACATCTCACTTTTATAAGTTCAGCTTAGCTCCTACTAGTCACATACAGCCATTCCTGCACCCTGCTCAGGGTAAATCATGCCACCCTTCTATTCTGCCGTGCAAGCTGTATATAATAAAGGGTATCCAAACCCAAAACCAAATATATATTATGTAATATATTGCTGCATACCAATCTGCTGATGTGGTGGCTGCACAAGTTCATTTTGTAACCATTTAAAGCAAGAACAGAAATATTCCCTCCTATTGTGTGATACTTCCTCCACCTCCTAGATTGTAAGCTCTTCAGGGCAGGGTCCTCTCCTCCATCCTGTGTCTGTATCTGTCATTTGCAGCCCCTATTTAATGTATAAAGCTGTGTAAAATGTTGGTTCTATATAAATCCTGTTTATTAATATTTTTAACAACTTTGAATTTGGCAGAAATGCAACTGGGTCTATTCCAGTGAGCTGAACAGAAAGCTAATACAACATTATCATTATTCCACTATTTATTAGGGATTAGGAGAGGGAGATGTGTATGTAGTCCAAACCTGGACACAGCCTAATGTGACAACCCTGACTACCTCTATAGATGTGGTGTCACCCAAACACAGGAAATGTGTTATTCACAGGACCACTAGGTGAAAAATGCTTGGGTTTAGATACACTTTAGGGTTCTTCTATCTCTCCCGGTTAATTTTAAGCCTTTTTTTGTGCTGTGCACCGAACACACACGACAGCAAAAGCATATAAATTTAATTTGCTGTGTACAGGGCAGTTCTCAGTTTGGCCTGGTTCATGTTGTGCTGTGTTTCCTTGGACACAGAATGTTTTATTAAATTGCATCTAAACTGCAAGCACAACAGGCCAAATGTATTCTTTTCATAGACTTAGCACAAAAGAATGCACCTCAATGCATGAAAAATAGTTCTGTTCTTATTTTTCAAGCCACCACAACACACAGAACATTTGCCCCAATGCCTTGTGGTGTACTATAACACATGTACACAATTACAGTCAATTGTAATGCTACAAGTCACATGTATTATGTATATGTATGTATACACACACACACACACACACACACACACACAGTAAGGCACATTGCTGCACTTACATGCAGCAGACAAGGTAACATACATATATAGTATGAATGGGCTCATTAGCTCCCTTTGCTCAAAACTCCAGCCCATAGGAAAGAATAGGATTTCTAATTAAAATGCAGTTTCTGCTGCAAAGAGCATACACAGTTCTCAGGTTGACATCCTTGTTAAAGTTGTAGATATCCTCAATACCATTCAGATAATAGTATTTCTTTATGTGTTCCACCACATACCTCAAATCACAATGTAGATTCCTCCAAGAAGGGGGTGGTGTTTGTGAGTCCATACATCCTTATGTATCCTTTGTGCTTAACTCCTTCCTGCCTTATTGGTATTCACAATTGTTTTAACATCATAACATTATCAACATGCTAGACCAAATAAAAAACCTCACATTTTCTAACACTTGTTCCTGTAAGGATTATAACCCTCCAATATAATGTAACAAACATATCTAAATAAATGTGTATGTATATTATTGTACATTAACTAATACATTGTAAGTAGTTATACAATACCCTTAGGTAGAAAAATTAGTCTTTTACGAAATGGTTTAAATCAAACTTAAAATTTAACCATATATAAGTACATGGTTCACAATCTATGCATCAAATCCTTTGCCGCAGCACACTCATTAAAACCTTGGTGGCTGAACTATCTGTTTACTATATGTCACCTATACATTATATAGGTAAAAGTTTGTGAAAGACGCCCAAAGCCAGGACCTATAGAAAAAAGAGACAGTAATATTTGTTCTTTCCTTCCTATCGTGGTTAAACAAATGTTTATGAATCCAATATTGTTAATTGATTTACACCAAGAAATTCCTACTAGCTATAGAAGATAATGCCATGAGTTGATTTTTACAGAATGTGACAGTTGAAGTTATGAAAAAATAAAATTAGGTTACTTACACTAAAAACTTAATTTTATTTATTTAACTTTAAGCAAAATAATGGCAAAATTATTCCCAAACCAGTAGCATGTGGAGGCTACATGCTTAGTGTAATAGAGGTTATGAACATATGGATGTGCATGTAGTTTTTTTATATAATTTAAATGTTAGAGCCTTTTTTACTTTTCAATTTTTTTTATTGTTCCAATTATTTTAATTATTTTTTGTCACAAGGGAACCTTTGTTTCTGATCTACTAAAAGCGTCAAAATGACAATCAATGTATGTAAAACAACACCACTGATTTCCACCGTGGTCTACAGCATTCTTCACTTTCTATCTGTCTGTCTGTTTGTCTGCCTATCTAAAAATCCTCCTGGCTCTCTTTAAATTCTCTCCAGAGCTGCTTGTCTAGTTGACCTAAACTTTGAGAGACCTTATTGGCTCTCCCATTAGAGAATAGACTTTCTCCTTGCATGCCTTTCTATCACAACCATCTGGCCTCAGGTTCCAACTTCATACCTGTTTACTATGAGTCAGGTGCTTCAAAGCTACCTAACTCCCTGTTAATTTTCTATGCGGTTGACTCGGAGAGAAGTCTCCCCGCAGGCAGTTGTTCCCTGTCAAAAGGAAGTGGTAACTTCATGGCCAGTATGAGCATAGCATTGGAGAAATTAAATAACCTTTAAAGCAGCTCACTTTCTATAAAGCAAGCTTTGTAATGGCTAGAGGAAATACAAGCAGTTTTAAAAATTATTCAATACAAAAATATTAGGAAACGCAGGTTCAATAAACACATAAAACTTATGTGAGAGAAACTTATTTAACAGTTAGGAGAGGTAAATTCCTCTCCTAACTGGTAAAGAAATGCCACATACATAGCCGGACACACTTTAGACCTGGTATTTTCTAAACTCTGCAACCTCACCCTCCTTGACAACTCACCATTTCCCCTCTCTGATCATAACCTTATTACTTTCAACCTATCAAACCCTTGCCCTCCCTTGGCACATCCCAGACTTGGTCAATGGCAGAGAGATATCCCTAACCTTGACCACAACCTTTTCTCAAACTGCCTTGCGTCCCTAACCCCCTCCCTCTCCAAAATCACCTCCCCAGATGAAGCTGCCACCATGTTAAACCACTCTCTTTCCCTGGCTTTGGATAATGTTGCTCCTGCCACCTTCCGCTACCCCCGTCCTGCCAACCCCCGACCCTGGCTCAATAACCTCACCAAACAGCTACAAAGGTCTGCTCGTGCAGCTGAGCGCAAGTGGAGGAAATCTGGCCTCAGCGCTGACTTCATGGACTACAAAGCCAAGCTACAAAGCTTTAACACAGAGCTCACTGT
>NC_092858.1:66652207-66656162 GCF_032062135.1 Pyxicephalus adspersus | reverse complement strand
TCTGTATTAGTCTGTCATTTGCAATCCCTATTTAATGTACAGCGCTGCGTAATATGTTGGCGCTATATAAATCCTCTTTAATAATAATAATAATAATAATAATAACAATAAAAAGGTAACAATATCATCTCAAGGATAAAAAAGTCATCAAATAGTCACAGCTCAGGGAGTTTATAAACATTTACACAAAACTTTATTAAGTAGTAACCCCAGTGATATTGATACAAAACAATTTGGAGTGTAAAACAACACAACCGGATGATAATAAACAACTAGAGTGACTAAATTTTCCATTACAATAAGAGGAAGAACCTGTGGGCAGTGAAGGAGGCTGTAGAAGTAGGAGAAAAGAAAAGACAAGAAAAAAGAAGGGGGCAATAAAGAAGGGGGAAGAAGAGAGAGGGAAACGGGTTGGGAATTGTGCTCGGGGGGTGAAGAGCGCCCGAAACGTAAGAGTGTCCAGGGAACTGGCATCAAAACCAGATGGTGAATGCGAAGGTCAGGATGCCGAAGAGCAATTCAAGGTTCCCACACCGCTATAAATTTGTCATGGGTGTCTGTCAAGATGCTGGTTAATTCCTCATTATTCGTGAAGACATCAAGTCTAGATTTAACCTCCCCAAATGCGACATGGTCAGTCCTCCAGGCCCCGGCAATTGCCTGCTGAGCTACCAGAAACATGAAAGGAGGGCCGAGGCAGCGTCAAGTCAGGAAGGTGAAGTAGAGCCTGTCAGGGGTCAGGTCCCAGTGCCATATGTAGCAATGTGCTTAGCAAGGCATATACTGGGTCCTAGAAGCCAAGAATAATTGGGCAAGTCCACCAGGTGTAGAGCATGTCACCTATATGACCACAGCCACGGAAGCAGCAGCCTAGTGATCCGGGGTTAGTGTTCGCCATGCGGGATGGTATCAGATAAAGAGCAGGACCTTGTCTGTGGAATATATTTAATGTTCCTCTTATTTTTATCTTTCTAATACCATTTTTAAATTATCTATATATTAAATTCTAATTAAAATTGAAGAAAATAAGGTTGCTAGGTCTTCTTTTCAGTGTATTGCCTTTTGCAATGTATAATTAACAGCTGTGGTCAGTGCCCATCTCATGCAAGTCATGTAGAATGTCACACAAATCAAAGCCTGTTTCTGCAGTTCAAGAAGCCGGAAAGCAGCCATTCCGTCATCTACTAAGAAAAATATTACTTTAAAGTATGACACATCAGCAAAAAATGGACTGATCTCACACTTGAAATTTTAATAACTTCCCACTTCAATATGTAAGTACTGTACACTGTAGGATATTAGCAGACCTTGGTACCAAGTTAATTAGGCTGTTTCCCAAGACCGTTCTCTTTCCAAATCATTATTTTAAACATTGGGAAAGGTGGTAATCAATTATATAATATCACCAGATTGATTAAAGGGAAAAACAAATAACATTCTACAGTGCCAGTTATGAAATATATATGTTTTTCTCTGTAGAAAAACACTATCATCTTCTCATTACTCAAGGATCTGATACAAGTTTTAATTATTCAGTTACTTGGCTGGATGGGAATAATGAGCTGGTTGAACAATGTCAAAGATTTCATTTCCATCAGCTTCTGTGAAGTGTTTATTTTAAGCTACTTGCCACTGCAGCTTCAATAGCGGCATTATTTGTAATTACATACTCAGCTAGCTATGACTGTGTGGGCTCGATTTGCCCTCCAGGCTACTTCAATTACTGCAATGAGGGTTGATTAAATGGGTCATTATACATGATTGGCAAGCAATACTGTTATACAGCAATGCCGGAATTAAGGCCTAATTGGATTCTTACTTGTGATTTGGCAGCACCCCTTATATGCAGCAAATAAAATTTTGAACCAGTGGCTGGTAAACTTTCTAATGCAGAGACAAAGCTATAGGTAGGTTATTAATGAAACTCTTAAAGGGTAGGTAAAGTTTAAAACTGAAATAGTATAAATACCTTCCTTTACTTACAAACTGTCACTAATGTAGCATGTCATGTCGCATCCCTGTACTCCGCTTTGCTATGAAATGCCTGGTGATCTGGCCAATTCCCCTGCTTTCTGTTTTTTATGTAAAGCACAGAAGAAAAGCCATGCCAGTGGTGCCATGAGTGGTTTGTGTGCTTTATCTAATTGATTGGTGTTACAGCATAACGGTAATCACATGGTAAGTTTTACCTACACCTACAACCTCCAAATACCTACAACCTCCATTCCTATCCCGTCCAGCCCTACTCTACTACGAGGGGGTGCTGAGAAGTTCCTGGCTTTGCCCCCTTCCAGATGAAATAGAAAAATGAGTGTGGGGGCATATGACAGCCTAATATCTTAATATGTAACTGTGCAAATATCAGGTCTTTGCAATTCCTAAAACTGTTTTTTCTTTTAGTGAGAAGCTGTGAAGGACACTTCTCCCCCAGTGTTTGTGACATCTCAGTGTGATTGTCTTTTGCTGACTTTCCCTGGAGAAACAAAAACATCATGACGGCCCGTAACTCCAACGACATGAAAGTGGTGCACAGAGACATATTAAGATATTAGGATGTCATATGCCCCCACACTCATTTTTCTATTTCATCTGAAAGGGGGCAAAGCCAGGAACTTCTCAGCACCCGCTCCTATTTCTAATCCTCTACTCAACCACTCCTTGTAGGTCTGGGATGATGTCAAGTACTCAGGTAAACTTATGTTGCCCCAGATGCCACTCGCAACACTGGTCCATAACTCTTCCTTTTAGTGATAGTCTTTGGAGAGTTTTCAGAGCCAGAGCCTTAACCATAGTACATGGGATGCATTTGCTTGCTTCCTCATAGCAAGGGCTATTGTTGTGAAAGAGTAACTCATCCAAATTCTGAATAAACTACCTACCTGCAGACCCCCACAATACATTGGTCACTTTGTGGGGATGAGGCCTACCTTGACACAATGGTCCTTTTCATGGTTAGGAGCAGGCAGGGGTCAGTTTTTTGTCAAAAGTTAAGGGGGTTGCACAATTATTGTTTTTGACAAACTAGATTCAAGTGGACTTTTTATGTCCTAGTCTGTTCAAACAAACATTAGGTGAGGCTGCCCCCAACAACACCTATGGTAGGTTCTCATTATCTTTTCTCATTTTTGTCATCTCTGTCCACACTGCTGTCTGCCCACTTTAATTACTATCTACCTACTGTTTTTCTAATTGGTGCACACCACCTCATCATTTAAATCTGCCTTTACCATATTCACATTCTCCTTTTATATATCCTTTATGTTTCACTGTACCTGACTCTTACCATTTACGTGTATTCCTTACAGTACCTTTCCTTAAATTACCTTAGCTCATTAGTTTAAATGTTACCTGCCTATGGAATGAAATGTCATTGAAAGAGAAGACATACTGGACCACAGCAAACCAGTTCTTGTGGTTGGCTTATGTCAAGACAAGAATCTGAGAGGCCCTCCAAACACCAGTTTTGAAGACCCTCAGTCTGAAATATCCTATCACTCATAAGTACTTTTGTGATTTTCTCTCCAGTTGTGCAGCAACCTGTATAGGACAAATACATGAATATATTTACCCAAACTTCGGATTAAAAAAAATATATTTCTTTTACTCACATTTTTATCATTTTGAGGAGTTAGTATAATTCTTCAATTCTAATTATTTTATTTGCTGCTTTAATGGCAACATTCATGCATCACTTTTGCACATTTCATAATAAAAGACTCTTCTCTTTTTTTTCTTAATGTGCAATTACTTGGAAATGCTTTATGCCTGCATTTTACATTTTTCATTCATCTGGACTATGAAATAAAGTTATTGCTGTTAGTCCCCTTGGAAGAAACTTTTTTTTATTAGGTGATTTTTCTTAAAGAGGTCTGAAAAACATAAAGAGACACTGCCCCTGATTCATCAATAAAATCCGCGCTCGCTGGAAGCGCGAAAGTACGCGCGACCAGCGAGC
>NC_092858.1:66581218-66648643 GCF_032062135.1 Pyxicephalus adspersus | reverse complement strand
TACGATTTCGGATCGCGAATACGAATGCGCGAGCGATCATCCGATTCTGCTTGATGAATCAGGGGCACTGACTCGTAAAACATAAAGGAGAACACTGTTTCGTTTACAATTTGTGTTTCCAATGCTGGGAAATTTGCTCACCTAATTAAAGCAGCCTCTGACATTTCTAGGTAAGTTGAAGGCTTCTTTAGCCATGGCCAGCAATGGCTAGCTTTATACACACATACGCAAGGCAGCAGCAGACCACCATACAATACATAAAAAATAAAAGATGGTACCTAAGCAATCAGTTTATTAGCAGAGCAAGGGTTAATGAGGGTGAAGCAATTTATGGCAAGGGAGCAATACAAAAAGTCTGTAAAACTCCAATAAATCCAATAAACAGAATTTTAAGTATAATTTAGCCAATACATAAAAACCTAAAGGAGGTTTATTACTTTTTTTTCTCTATCAAAAAACTAGAAAAACGTATTGGCTGCAGTTATGATGTAAACCCTCTTCTCAACATCTAATTCAAATGAAGATGTTTCAGTTGTACAATTTCAAAACTATATGTGTTGCCACCTACCATTTTGATAGTTGCTTCTGAAAAGTATTCTTTTTTTTTCTAAGAAACACCCATACAGTATTTATTGCATTGATAGGAAATATTTAGATTTTGCATGTTACCATAGTGTAAATCATCATTATCAATTTATGTCTACCGAATAACCATTCCACATGCAAAGTGAATTTTTTATGCATATGTACGGGGAACTAGGTTTCTGAAACATTTTCAAAAAATGTTTTCACTGTTTTACTTAACAGTATATGTTTTGTCAATTCAAGCCTGATTTGATGTGTATGTGCCTGTATATGTCTATGAGAATTTGTAAAGCATCTATAGATTTTTTATTTTTATGTTCTAGGCAAAAGGTGCCTTTTATTTTAACTCAATATCCTCCCTGACCTTGTTAACGCTCACAATTTTATCACATAGGATTTGCAAGTGTAGGTGTAGAAATGTTGGAAATGTAATAGAAATCTAAAAATACATGCATTTCAACAAAGTGTTGCATATTACAAGGAGAGAAGTGTAATAGAATAAGATGTCATGCATTGAATCTTTAGTGTGGGTTTTTAGAGGGAAACTGATCTTTTGTAAGAATGTTGGGGAATTCTTACATTGCCACTATGGAGTAAAATTCAATGACAAATGCAAGGTTGAGAAAGATTAAGGGGCCCATTTATAAACCAGGTGAACTTGAAATGTTTACTTCTCTCACACTTTATACCTTTACTTTGGATTTTATTTTGCACAACCTTAGTGACCAATAGTAGGAAGTGTAAGGCAAGGATTTGCTTTCTGAAACCTTTTGGATGCTATTGGAGTGAAATTTTGCAGGAAAGGCTCTACAAGTAAGAAAATGTCCAGCAGCAATATTTACAAGAAACATTTACTGAAGCCAACATAAATCAGCAATGTCAGTAATCAGTTAAATGACAAATGCTTCCCTTAAAATCTTATTACATTTCCTCTTTCACATAGCAATCTATATTGAGAGAAACACAACAGTGAGCTTACCTCAGAGCCTAGTGGTGGACATGGCCAGGAGTGGATCCCGGTGCAGAACTGGCTTTGGATCCCCCTCTGCTGAACTGACTTGGGGCTCCGTGGAAGGATCTGGGGCCCTTGTGCAGTGGCACAGTTTGCACCTCTCTATGTCCACCTCTGGCTGTTTCTCTTTCTTCTCTGCATAAAATGAAGGGTGTTCTGTTTTTATTTAAATAATACCAATCATGTTCTATGGTTTCTGTGTTTTTTATTACTTTTGCTACCTATTTCTGGGAATAGATAAGGGGTACCATGTAATCATTTTTTTGGTGAGGGGGCAAGTATCTCCCAGATTCCACGATTGGAATCCCAATAAATACCCACATCCATTTAGGAAAACCGTATGTGGGAAAGTCCGTACTGTTGAGGAAAGGCATGGTACAGACATGGTATAAACAGGAAGAGGCGAGCACACTGGCTTCATGCCTGCAAAAGGTTCTAGGTAAACTCTTGGAGGAACTCCACCCTTTTCTTACACAACAAATCATAATAATGCTTACAACTTTAGGGCATTTCAAGCATGGTATTTAAAGAATTTATGGATTTTCAATATCGCCCCTTTGTTTTTTTCTTTGATACTGGTAATAGGTCAATATGCCTAATAATTTATGCATTTTATTTAAAAGCAGTTTGCTTTTTAGCTCTAAAAAGGAGGCATGCAGAAAAAGAAATGGGCAAAGGAGATATAAAAATGCATCTACCATAGATTTCAATTGGTTTCCCAATAAAAATTTTACAAAGTTTAATTGAACCCAAAAGGAACTAGATTCAAGTACATTTGCCCATACATAGTATCTACTGACTATGCTGACAGCACTTTTACTACCTGTCATTGGTCCTGTTCTAGAAACAGTGGGATTTGTAGTTAGCTATTGGTAATGGTGTACAGAGCAAGTAACAGTTAGACTTTAGTTAGCCTTATTGCATTCCTATTGATAAACGCTTATCTGAGACTGCATCATTTACTGTGTTATCTACAGTGACATTCTCCCCTTGCCTAATGTGTTAGAGGCCTCTCACGGGTGAAGTTAAGGGAACAAACAATCTAGTTACACAGTACTGTTGTAATGTTTGTTGCAATGCAACAAGGTTTACCAATGTTTCTTTCATGGCCTATATGAGCTGCTAATTATTAGGCTTTGAATTTTTTTTCTTGTGTCAGGCTTTTGTTGTGTTAGCTCTTGGAAAGATCACCACTTGGACAGTAGTAGAACCCGAAGAAACCAGAAACTCCTGTAGGGATCCCACTATACTTTTTAGCATACCAATAATGCCCAGTAGCTTCTGGATATCCTTAGCTGATACCCTATAGAGTATGTATTTTTACCTTTTGCATGCAGATCCTGGTAGTTTTCCAGTATAAACACCTGCACCATAAACTAAGTAAGTAGGTCATTTTGCTGAAAGGACTTTAACTGTAAACTTGTTACTTGCAATCTGACTATGTTGATTCCTGTTCCATACCTGGGTATTTTCTCAGATAGTCTGTAGCTCTTCCCAGTCTTCTCACTTACGTCTCCATAAACCCAGATTAACCCATGACCAGTTCTGCTCAATGCTCTTATACCATGCTGCCACCATGCTGTTTCTGACTTTGTATCTGCCAGCTGATCTAGTAACACCTTCCCTGCCCATTGCAGCATACTGACTGCAGAATCACATCCTTGTTTAGATTGGAAAAACAGATTGCTGTTGATCATGTGTGCTTTTGGTAGTATAATATGTAAGTTGAAAACTACAGATTTGTAAGTGTACATTACATAGATGACAGATCACTTGTATACATACCATATTAAATAGTAATGGTTTTTATTAATTGTTATTTCTGTAAACTGGCAGCCAACTAAGACCCTTTTAATAACTTTATCGGAAAATGTGCAACTGAGCTGCCACTGGGAAGTATAAGCTTTGGGAGCTGACATCATACTGATGGTAACACTCAAAATGGATTTTCTATGGCTTAAGCCACTGTTCCAGGATATTATGTGTGAGATAGACAGTGCTCGAAGAAGATTAGCAATGTTCTTAGTATAGTTCTACATAATTGTTTTAGGAGCTGTCACTAAGGGTTTAGAGATCATTAAATAACTCACTATATACTTTTAAGACAATATATTACCATGTATTTATTCACCAATCTCAAATGGCATTGCTGGAAAGAAGCCATTTCTGTATAGCAGTTATATAGCAGTTAAAATGGTAGTAAGCAAAAGGATGTTTTTGAAATGTAAAAAAAAAATAATAATAATTTTCTATTTTAGTTTTTTTAAGTCATATTCACTTTTTCAGTGTGATAATTTTCCTAATATCTGATTTTGGAAGTTTGTATAATTTCATAATTTATTGAGGGTCTACTAGGAAAAACTATTTACTTTCTTTCACATATAGAACAGGGAATGAAGAACCAAATGTATCTATATATTTATTAATTAATCTCCTTTATTGTTTACCAATTTATATCAGTGTACAAGTGTATCATTTCTCTTAAAGCAATAGTGGATATTTATTAGGTGTAACTACCACTGTAACTACCTACCTAACTAACTAACTACCATAGTGAAAAGTAAAGGCGGAAAAAAAAAACAAAACACATTTTTTCAATATATAAAAGGATTAGCCACCCTTTTATACAATGTTAAAAACGATGGGTCCGCTATAAGTTGTGTAGTATGTGTTGATAGAGATAATAGATTGGTTGAAAATTAAGCTATTGGCAGCATTTCTGCATAGCATAAAGTTTTTATTTCATGTTGCTTCTGAAAAAGGTGTACAGAGAAATTTCACACTTTACTTCTTATAGCTTTCTACTTATGATTATAAAACTAAAGGAGGAACCCTATTAATATTGCTATTATTATTATTATTAATAAACTAACATAATACATAACACTCCACTCTTGACAGAGGGTCTAGTCTTCTACATTTTCTATACTTGCAGGGTCTTTAGGGGATAAAACATGTTCTGTATTGCATATTTTTTTTTTTTGCCTTAACAAACACTTTAAAGCAACAGATATCTTGTGCTAGCTCCTTACACATTTGTAGAATAACAGGCTCTATGATATTCTAAAGCTATCTTCTGCTTAAAGTATATTATTTATTTTCATAATACATTGGCTTACTTAGTAATGTGATAAAGTAGATTTACTTTCTCTTTAAATTATCATAATCCAATCAATTTATTTGCGTTTGTCATTCGTAGATTCAGCTTTATTGCTGAGTTGAGAGCCAGCGGTTGAAGCAGTGAATGAAATGATGGTCTTGTGATAAATATTGCAATTAATTAAATGATGTATTTGAAATGTATACATAGGCCATAATAAATGAGTAACAAATAGAGCATTATGCTATGGTAGATAACTTATAATAACTTATTCTATTTGATGAAGACATAGTCCATTCTTTCAAGCTAGTGCTTGTATCTGCATTTAAAGCTATTAGCTGAAGCTTTTAAATGTGTATTATCCTATTATTTACTGCAGCTATGTTGTTTTAGGTTGGGCAACATGGTCATTTTTTTCAATTAGGTGGTTAACATTAGGCTCTTAAATGGCTTCCATGGCATTAAGTTTGCTGCGTTAAAAATAAAGTAAATTGACAAGAAACCATTTATATTTTAATGATACTTTTCCTCAAAGGTAAAGCAGTGAATGAACATACATCCCACTAGAATGAAGAAATCACTAAAAAAACTGGAATCTCATTTAGGGCCCCTGAGTATATATGGATTTGTGCTAAAGACGAGGGTCTCTAGGGAAATTGTAATGTAAATCAAAGTACAGAAAACCTAAAGCATTGTATTGTTTTTTCCATAATTGCTCTGCAAGTCTAGAAACGATGTTTCCATTCTGTAATGTTTTCAGAGGGGATTACTTCTTTTTTGTCCACAGAGAGAAGTGAAAATGAGAACTAAACCACAAGTTGAAACATAGAGTGGTCTAATAAGTCTAAACCTTTATGGTTTTTTTTTGTTTGAGCATAGATTATAATTTTCCAAAGTATGTTCAAATTTAGTTACTGTTGACTGAATCGGTACCTATGCAGGAAGTCTCTTACAAGAATCAGCTACTTTTTTCTAAAATAAAGTCCAGCAGGACCAGGTGATCTGTGTAAGGAACTTACCCGCCCTGCGAGCCCGCGGTGTCCCTGGGGTTCCCAGCCACAGAGGGGGACGCCACAGTAGCAGGCAGCATGGCCGAGGTTGCTGCCCTGCTCGCAGCTTGTCTGTCTCTACAGGCGGAGGGATCCGCCCTGGCCAAAGTACTGTTCAGCCAGGCAGCAGCCCTTGCATCCCTTTGGATGTGGTTCCTGCTCCCAGCACTCCTTTGCAAGTGCAAAGTAGTGCACGTCCTAGGAATACTGTGGGAAGAGGTGCGCGTGTCACCATGCGTCCCTCTTGTACCCCCCGAGGGCGTGGCACTCGGCTGCCTCGCCCTAGGGCGGGACAGAGTTAGTTTGAATTCCCTGCGGCCAATCAGCTGCAGGGGATTTACTCAGTCTCCTATCAGACAGTGCCAGGTGGCGCAAGGTGATTGGTCATCCTGGCCATTTAAGGAGAGCCTGTCCATTACACCATCGCCCGCTATAGCCTCTGTTACCACAGTGTGCTTGGGTGTGTCTTTGTGTATGTTAAACTTTATCTGCTTGTCATCTCCTCAGTGACCTGGTCTGAATCTAACTCTGATTGAACTCTGCCAGCCCTGACCTCGGATTGTTATTGACCATTCTGCCTGCTGCCAGCCCTGACCTCGGATTGTTACTGACCTGCATTTGCCTTATCCTTCTGTACCTTGCTTGATTGAAATTAACCCTTGCTGTGCTGTAGCTGCTTTGAATAAACCTGATTCAAGGATATCTGGAGTTGGTTGTGGTTTGTGTGCCCAGGCGCATTACAGTCTGTGCCTTCTTCTGTATCACCCACCTTGAACTCCAATCCAGCCAGCAGCAGCTCTGCAAAGGAATTCCATTCAATGTTTACTTCCTGACTTGACTCCCTGAAAGCTGCCCCTTTACCCCAGAGGATCAGGATATTCTACATGGGACACGCTCCATCTACTGGCAGAAGTGTAAACACCACCTGAGCTGGCTCAGCTCCAGCACTCCCTGTGGTGGCGGGTCTGTCACCTGCTAGTAACATGGATTCTCCTTATCACATAACTTCCTTTATATAAGGATGTTGCCCGAACAAGGAGTTCTTCCAGGCTCTGTTTTCAGGTCCCAGTTTGAGTTTCTTGATGCTGACACTTTGGAAAACTGACTGGCTCTGTTCTGAATATTCTCAATTGCTGCCTGCCCATACCACGTCTCGTCCAACTACACTTCTGCTTTCCGTTTTGGACTGCAGTTACCAGCTTCTGTGTGTTTGCGGGGAGCAACTTGGGCACCACCTCCTAAAGTCCATCACCCCTTGCAGGGTGGGATTGTGAAGCCGAGGCTGGTGCCTTAGACTCTGCACCCCTTACACGTACTCTGCCAAGTAGGCTGGTGACACAGAGGTTCCTGTTTTAATAAAGCTCTCCAAGACTAAACAGCATACACGTTTATCAGTGAACCTGGGTGATCCAGCAAACCTGGAAGGGATCTGGCCCAGGATTAAAAACATTTTCTAACAAATAGCAAATTAATTTAAGAAATCCATTCCAGGTTTGCTGGATAACCCAGGTTTACTGATGAAAGCATATCCTCTCCAGTCTTGGGGAGCTTAAATAAATAAGGCCCAGCGTGTCCACCACCCGGATGCTATATTTCAAATCACAATCCTCCTGAACCTTATTCATGTTTAAACAGCTTTTTACAGGTTTTAATTATGCTGTCTTTTCCTACATCAAAAAGTGCATCTAGATCAATCTTTTTTTGTTTTGGACTGATTGAAGAAGGATTGTACCCACTGTGGAAATTCACCACTCTATTTGTACTGGTGACCATTGATATCTAGAAAGTGAAAGTAGATCCAAAATGTTGGAGTTGTCCCTAGAACATTAGGTAAGTAAGAAAGTACTTTGAAAGATTTACTCTTACTTTCTGTTGGGATAGAAAGTCAATGACAATTGGAAAACGTACACCTTTAGATTTCTTTAGTCTCTCCTGAAAGGTTTTTCACCATTTTTGTTGCCTTTCTGGAATCATTCAATCCTATCAGTATTTTTTTGTAACTTGATATATTATTTTTAATATATATATATATATTTAAATATTCTGAATGAAGATCTTCCTGCTTCAGCTGGTTATCCTCTGCTTTTCCAATCACTTTCTCCATAGTTCTCAGTACCCCCAAAAATGTACTCAATCGGCAGATAATTTTTTTTTCCCAATTTTAGCCAATACTGTTCTGGAAGACCTCCTATGCATTTTTTTAAAGAATTGGATGTTCCAAGTAGGGAAACTAGATCTTGGCTGTTTCTGGATGACTGTGCTCTCCACCCTGGTTTTTGACCAGACATGGATTGCTATGCTACAGAAATAATTAGTTAATTCTAATAAGGTCCAAAATAAAGCTGCTACATTTGTTTTTAATATTGTTGGCATTATACATTAACTTAAGTATATTAAAATAATTAGGGCAAATGGCTCTAAGAAATATTGCACCAGTTTTTATTGTCATTATTTCTCATCTTGTTATCATTTCCTCAGCACCTAATAATCAAAGTTATTCATAGTGCAGCTATGTAATCTGCTCATCTGTTGTTTAGGGTAAGTAGAAAAAGCACAAGGTGAGCACAAAAGCTATGTTGTCCACTACCAAAACTGATACTAGACTAGTGACTCATCATTTTGTAGCAATACTGTCTAAATTACAGTAAATTAGTACAGAAAGAATACAGTTTTTTCTGACTATTGTTATATATATATATATATATATATATAATTATTTTAATGTTACTATATTTTGGGGGTAATATCAGTTACTGTAGTATCGTAGCCTCTTTTGTTTTGCATAGTGTGCATTAAACATGCCAGTAAGGGGCCTCATTTATTTGTAATTGAATCTGCATTTTTTTTCTTCAGAGGAAACAAAATGATGGAGGTTGACACGTTAGCTGCAGATCAGAGGTGTTTAGCTCACTTTGAAAGCTTTGGCACCCACAACGATCTGGAAAAGAACAGACAAGTTCCCAAAGGGAGGAGGTAGGATGACAGGACAACACTAGAAGACTCAGCAGAATGTGTGTTTGATTTGATTTGAATTGTAAATGCAATTGTTTCCCATCAAAATATCTTTCCAAAAAAAATGAAATGCAAACCCAGGCAGGTAAAGATCAAGTAATCATTTATGTGAATGCTTATCATCTGGATATTAATTCCATTTCTAAAATGAATTCAATTTGTAAGCACAGTTTGCATTTACTCTGTCATTCTCTTTGCTGTTTGCAATTAGTATCCTAACGCTCACTCAGATTGCTTTCTGTTCGGGTATATCCCAACAATCTAATATTAAAAAAAGATTTCTTTGAATAAAATGGCTTTTAGGAAATAGGATGTAAGATGAATCACTTGTGAAGCTTTAAAGAGAAATTGTAAAACGGGCTCACTTATTAATTTTGCTCATTTCTGGTTTTGTCCATTTGTAGATTGCTATTGAATTACCTGTCTAGTACTGTACATAAAATTATAGAAGTTTAATTTTACAAGGTGTTACCCAAAAAACTATGACTTTAAGAGATATTTTAAAATGTTACTGCTTTTGTGCTTGGAGAATGGTGTATATCAAAGCTACTAAGTTACTAGCTACAAAGCTTCCAAGAATTATACATATGAGCAGCAAAGAATTAATAACTAATTGTACAAAGAATAGGGACAGTTGGAACGGAGGACCTATGTGGGCTTGTCGATAATAAGCAATTATATATATATATATATATATATATATATATATATATGTATAGTAAAGCTTAAGAGTTAAATCAGTCTGAAATATAAATCCACTGGAAACACTTTTCTGAATGTCTAAACTGGTTAACCTTAATACATTAAAATGGAAATAAGAGAGTAACCTCTTCCCTACTGACAACTGTGAAGTTTTCATCTTGTAACCTACATGAAATCTTAATTTCTGACTACAGTTTACAGATTTTTGCAATGGAGATGTTATTGGTTTAGTAATAAGAAACAGCCCAGGCCCTGTTCTGGAATGTATACAGCCGAAGCTTTTGAGAATATTAAAAAGACTTCATTATTATTATTTTTCAGTAAAATCGTGGATTCTACCATTTTATTACCTGAACGAAGAGTGTTTCAATATGCCATCCATCACCTTGACCAATGTAAAATGCTGAATATTCAGATTAAATTGGAACTTTTTTTTCTATGAATAAGGAATTTCATTCAATTCCATAATATATGGCGTCTCAGGGGAAAGGAAATTGAGCTGAAGGTCGCTTAAGGCAAGTGAGAAAATTGTATTATCCAAATACAAAATTCTATTTCTCATCATCAAAACCTGAAATACAGCCATGGGGAATCAGGGGGTCACTGGAGAATTCAATTAGAGATGAAAATGGAAAAGGTGCACATTTCAACTTAACTTTCATTTTTCTAAACAAGTGGCAACCAAAAACCTGAAAAGTAGCATGAAAATGTCGGCAAATACAGTAACTTTTATTTAAAGATGACTAAGAAAACATTTCATTTTATTATGCCAAAGATAGTAAAGTATTGAGCTTGTGTTACTATTGCTCTATGTGCTTTCTCATAGTCTCTTGATAAAGCTACTGTATAAATAAGCATATTGATTTGTGCTTTTCACTTTATATAATGAATTCGGATAAATGAATTCTGTGACCAGAAAGCACTACAAGACGTAGTTTTTAATTAAGAATATTGTCAGAAATGTGCAGAAAAACAGATCACTATTTTAATACCACATTTCATCCCTCTAAAGATCATTAATCGCTCTATAGTCTTTTCTTCTAAAATACAAATTGTGTAGTTTAGATGACCACTTGGTAAAAACAGCTTTAAGTCAGTTTGCTCGTCAATGATTTTGTAACAGTATCTTTGTTTAAAAATGAAGTACGGTAAATGTGTCACTATATCTTAATTTGTGGAACTCCCACTTCCCTCCAGGCATTGAAGATTTGGGATTACAAAGCCTGTTTACCTTTCAATGGTTCAGGGCTCCCCGATTTTTCTGAACCAGTCTTGGGTTCCAGATTTCCAATATAAAGACTACGACCAGTCCAAATGCACTCGACTTTGGAGATCCCTCCATTTATCACATTTTTTTCTATCCCTCCCACTGGTACAAGGATTTCCGAGGCAATGATTGCATTTAAAGCCTTATGTAATGGCAGTGGAGTACTGAGACACATGTTGCCAATTCTATACTCCATGCTCAATGCCTTGTGCAACTATAGTTGTGGGGTTGCACATAGAGAATATGCACATGGAGGATTTTACATCTAGCATATGAGATATGGGAACCCTATTCTATAGGACTTGGTTCACGCTGGTTATGAGCAATCCTCATGCAGTTCATAGAGGTGATGAGACTGGAACCATCCCATGCATGTTATCTTTCTGGATGATCATAAGAATGTTTTCCTTGGTATCATATTTATACTGATTCTTTGTTCCCCTGTTTTTTTTCCCAGTTTTTATTTTTATTTTTTTTTTTGTTTGGTTTGTTGTTTGTTTCCCTTTTTCAAATATCAAAAAACTATTTATTTTTTCAATAATTACCTATTGTGCTTTATTTCTGATATTGACAGAATATATATTTTACTGCATTTCCCTTTCCCTAACCAACTAAGGAACTACTTCACAATATACATATTGGCCTGCTATGATAGCACCTAATATTGTATACAGTTGTTTACACTTAAAGCGTACTTCAACTCAGAAATTTCACTTTACATAAAAGGGTAGACAACCCTTTCATGGAAAGGACAATTCTGTTTGTTTTTTAAGTGCAACACCCTTTTTAAAAAAAAAAAAACAAAAAAACAAAAAAAAAAGGGTGCAGCACTGCCGCCTAATTTGATCGAG
Organism: Pyxicephalus adspersus; assembly: GCF_032062135.1. Classification (NCBI taxonomy): domain Eukaryota; kingdom Metazoa; phylum Chordata; class Amphibia; order Anura; family Pyxicephalidae; genus Pyxicephalus; species Pyxicephalus adspersus. The sequence goes on along the minus strand of NC_092858.1, from coordinate 66,637,065 downwards.
AATGAACAGGAACGCAAAGCCTCCCCGGATACCTACGTTACACATCCCTGGAGGCTCTTGGGTGCCCATTCTGTGCATGCCCGAGCATCGCCTTTTCGTGAGAAAAGAAACATTTGCTGATCTCACGCATGCGCAGTGAGGTTGTCAAGTTTTTTTTCCCATCTACATCACTGGATCTCACGTCTGGGTCGGGTGAGGTAGAAAGAAGAACCCGGAAGAAGAATATTTGAGTTTAGTTCCTCTTTAAATCTATTAATCATGATATATATTGTGAAATTAATTAGGAACTATAATCAATATGTGAACGTGCATGTAACTATTAGAGGGAAAGTCATTAGCAAACCAAAAAGCAATGAAGCATGATGTTGAGAAATGGCATTTGTTTTACCATCTTTGGAGTCCAGACTTTATGACATATTGGGGTTGAAGGGAGCCAAGAAGAAAGCTTCTATCTGGGACTGAGTCATTAAGTCATTCACATTACAGGTTTTTAACGCTAACGTATTTGATCACATGTATCACTTCTTCATAAAACTAGCACCATTCCTTAGGGTAATATTCTCTCTGCAGTACATGACTAGCAATAACCAACAAGTTGTCATCAAGATAGGTCTGAGGCTGGAGAGCAAAGAAGATTCAATGGCTATAATAAAAAAAACCAGAATTTTAAGCAATATCTGTTTGATAATGATAATTTTCCACTGTATTAGCCATGAGATAATCTAGTAGAAATGGTACCTGATTGGTCCAGATAGCATCTATGTCAGTATTAATTTACCAAAATTGTTTATGCAGGCTTTTTGAACTGCTCTCATAAGGTAAGGATGCTTACATCCAACTTTTTCTGCAATACTTAATACTAAAATACATAAATACAAAAGCAATTAGATGAAATAAATTAAAATTTAACCTCACTTTACCTTGCTGAGAAGAGTGGAGTGCCTACTAGAGTGGTGCTGAGAAGGGAGGAGGAGGAGATGTTATGTAATTCACAGAGAGTCATAGCGTGGGTTGTTCACTGAATGGTAGCAACTGGCGTACTGATGCTCGTGGGCAGTCATGGCTTTGTTTAGAGAGAGGTAAAAAAGGGTAGCGCACAGTGTTGTGATTCATTTTGACCCATAAAAGTTCTAGCACAAAGGTTGTATACCAAGCAAAGGTTGTATACCAAGCAAAATTTTTTCGTGTCCAAATAGGACTTATACCAAGTTGGACCTATTCCAAAGCGGACTTATACTGAGGTACCACTGTATATTAAAAAGTAGGATAAGTGGGGGGGCTCTTGTGGCTATCTCCCCTTAAGTTTATTGTTGCAGCACCATCACAAGATACAAAAAACTATACCTGTTATACCATGCTACCCTGTCACACATCTGGCCACTTGAACCCTAATTTCTCAGGAACAGGGGGTTGTAGGGCCCTGAAGATGTAGTAGTAAGAACATATCCCTCTTGGATTTCTGCTTTGCTCAATGTTTACACTGTTAAAGTGTTAATCATATATGTAGTTTGTATTATGTGAGATTAGTGATGGTTGAACCTAGCTAGAATGGGTGCAATCTTGCAAAGTTTCTCACTGTGTAGTTAGTAACTGGTGGCAGCCAAGCTGCATTCCCATGTACAGGTGGTTGTTTGGGTGGTACTGCCCAAACAACCATTATTTACAAAGCAGCAATTTTAGTTGTTTTTATTAACTGTTGCTATTCAATCTTTCAATTATATGTTATAAATTGCATTGAGTAAATACAGCTGGATTTTTTGGTGTGTTCATTTTAAGCTACAAAGCAACAACATGTAAATATTTGGAGGGGGTGATTCTTTTTTATACCCACTTTAAGTGAGAATGATATTATTATCCAGGGCCACATTTACCATTAGATAAAGTAGGCATTTGCATTTGGGCTGCTTTACCCTGTACAGTTAGTAACCACACAATCTTTTTCAATCATTAGTGTAATGATCAGCCTGCAAATTCAAGCATTTGCTAGTTTTTTCTCAGCACTATAGCTCAAATCACTGCTGTGCTCACCTGTCCTCATTAGTAAGTTTAAAACAAGACCACAACATTAAGCCTGCACAATAATATACTGTCATGACTTCCTCTACATTTTCAGAGACAACTGCTGATAGCACATAGTATAGATGCTAGAATGGTTCCCTCCATCTTCAGACAGATGGTCAAATCTAATAACAGACAGAAGAAGATCTGAAGACAAATCTCTATTCAGGTTTGTTCATGTCTTGGACAGATCTGCCTGTCTCTGACTTCTTTTTATGAACATGTCTTGCATTATTGCCGTGTATTGTTTGGACCACAATGTATTTAGCCTATGTCTGCCTATGCTGAACATCCACATGTTACTACTACAATTGTCCACATGGCTTCATTTACTTATCTGGATAGGTTTACCTATCTGAATTTGGAAGTTGGAACTATGTGATAATCATCAATAATAAAATCATCTTCAGAAAAAATGTTTTTGCTCCAGTGATGAAAATCTTACCCTGAAAGTAAATAAATATAATAAGCTTTCTGCATCCATGCAGCACACACACATAGATTTAGTGTTCCAAACCACCAAATTGCTTCTATTCCTCTAGGTTCCTTTATTGAAAAGCATTTGCGTAAGCAGCACAAGTAGTAAGAGAGGAAGAAATTGCAGCACACAGAATCATGTGAGAAAGCACAGAAGAAAAGAAATGCCAGTGGTGCCATGAGTGGTTTGTGTGCTTTATCTAATTGATTGGTGTTACAGCATAATGGTAATCACATGGTAAGTTTTACCTACCTCTACAACCTCCAAATACCTACAACCTCCAAACCCTATCCTGCGCAGCCCTACTCTACTACGAGGGGGGTGCTGAAAAGTTCCTGGCTTTGCCCCCTTCCAGATGAAATAGAAAAATGAGTGTGGGGGCATATGACAGCCTAATATCTTAGTATGTAGCTGTGCAAATATCAGGTCTTTGCAATTCTTAAAACTGTTTTTTCTTTTAGTGAGAAGCTGTGATGGCAGAGGCACAAACAAGTTTCATGTCGTTGGAGTTACAGGTCGTCATGAAGTTTTTGTTTCTCCAGGGAAAGTCAGCAAAGGACATTCACACTAAGATGTCACAAATACTGGGGGAGAAGTGTCCTTCCTACAGCACTGTCAAAACCTGGATATCTTGTTTCAAGACTGGGCATTTCACCATTGAAGATGAGCCCAGCAGTGGGCGCCCCCCAACCTCAACTGACCCAGCAACCTGCGATGCTGTCCATGAGCTGATTATTGAGGACTGGCGAATATCCGCAAAAAAGATAGCCCAGAAACTGGACATGTCACGGGAATGTGTTGGGTTTGTTATCACCAGTATCCTAGACATGCACAAGCTTTCAGCGAAGTGGGTGCTGAAATGTTTGAACAGTGATCAGAAGAAGGAAAGAGTTGAAGCATCCAAAGCCATTTTGGCCCATTTTGAAGCTGCACAGGACTTTTTGGCTAGTTAGTGACTGAGGATGAAACCTGGCTCCACATCTATGATCCTGAAACCAAGGAACTGTCAAAGGAATAGCGCAACAGTGGGTCCCGAAGAAGTTCCGAACCCAGAAAGCGGCCAAAAAAGTCATGGTGTCCGTTTTCTGGGACAAAGACGGTATTCTGTTGGTGGACTAGCTACCTCAGGGCTCTAGTTTCACCAGACAGTATTATGCTAACCTCCTGGACCAGCTGAAGGAGGCAATTAAGACAAAATGCCGTGGAAAGTTGACCAAAGGGATCCTTTTTTGTTGCAGGACAATGCACCTGTGCACACGTCCAACGTTATAGCTGCCAAATTGAACACCCTGGGTTTCCAATTGGTCCACAATCCCCCCTACTCACCTGACCTGGCCCCTTTAGACTATTATCTGTTCCCGAATTTGAAGAAACACCTGAAGGGGCAATGTTTTGAGGACATTTCTGACGTCAAAGATGCAGCCGAGAGCTGGTTTGCAGCCCAACCAAAGGACTTTTATTTGAACGGTCTAGAAAAGTTGCAACTATGCTGTACCACATGCATCAGTCTCAGGGAGGAATATGTTGAATAAATGTGTTATTTCATAACTCTGGCTCTCTTCTTTCTGGGCAAATTCATGAACTTATAAGCACCCCCTCCTATTTGAGAACTTGAAACAGAGGAATGGGTTACAAAAAGATTATAATATAAAAAAATGGATTGACCTTCGGATTTACTATTACCATTTCTAGAACAACATATCCAAATAAAAACCATACTTGGTGCCAAGGCCAATAATTTTCAAAGTGCAATATTCTTTGACAAGCCATAATGAACTTTTACTTTGCAAGATTTAAACATAATTGTTTGCAATTATTAATGCACTTTATTGGTGACCTCCTTGTCCTCACTTTAATATTGTGCTTATACCAAGTTCACAAAATATTGTTATAGCAGAAAATGCAATAAAATATAAAGAAATGTGTCAAAATTATCATCATTTGTAAAGTACAGAAGTGTAATAAAATACATAAACTTTCCAGTTAAAAAAATTATAGACATATTTTAGTTTGTATATACATATTATGACATTATATATATTGTACAAAAAAATAACATTTTAGGTACAGATATAATGTCAGAAGTGGCTAATGTATTGTATAATAGGTTTTTTAACTGCCATAAAAGTAGGTGAAATATGACCTAAGATAAGATTGTAGCCAAAAGCAAGAATTATTTAAGCAGATGAAATGGCTGCTTATAAATATCTAGGCATTAAACTGATACTTCAAAGGAGGGAACAATAGGAACGGTAAAGTGCATAGAATGCAAAATTCTTGTGCGTTTCATTTGAATACAACTTTAAATCTTACAGTGCATTTGCATTTATGGCAGAAAAGGGTTTCATTGTCAGCTAGTGCATTAAGTGCTTCCACTGAAATATGGCCACTTAATGTATGCAATAGAGATGCTTGTTCAACAGTGCTTGCAGGTTAGAAATGGTAAAACTTAAAAGACTGACCAGGCAAAGTTGTTTTACTCTTCTAAATAAAATATTATGAAAAATATATTGCCATTTTGTTTCATGAATGTTTGGCTGTATTACTGATCCTTTCTTTTAAAGCAGACTCTGTAAATTAAAAGTAAAGGATAATATGAATGATTTCACTGAGCTATTCCTGTATGCCAAAAGTGAAATACAAACTTGAACAAGAATGGCATTTTTTAAAGCAGAGCTGTGGTCTAGGAAATGCCATTTTATTAGTTGGGAGAAGGGATTCTTCCTCATTCAGGTTGTCACAATTTCTGAAGATGTGCATATCTTGAAGCAGCAGGGCTTGTGTTAGTTTATTAGTTTGTTGTTGGCCTGCCGTTGGCTTTAGGCTCTCTTGCACAATTTGACATCTTTTGAGGTGCTGTAGAAACACTGTTCTACAAAGAGCAGGAAGTGAAGCTCTTCCAGTATTCATCTTCCTTCCTTTCTCTACATTAGATATTCCTGTCAGTACAGGAAGCCAGTAGTAGAAGATCTCTTCTTTCTAAGTTATGGTTTATCAATGGGTGAGGTACTGAAGGTCCACACTGATAGAGGTCTGGAGGCTCCTGGTGTAGGATTCTGATATACAGGGACTGTAAATGTAAGGATGCAAAGGGTGGGAGGTCCAATGTAAATGGGAGTATTTGATGTGAAGGAGGGACTCCAATGTAAAGGAGGGAGCTCTGATGTATAGCAAAGTCAGATACTCTGACATAAATGGGAGGCTCTGATGTAAAGTGGGAAGACTGATGTTCCAGGCAATGCTACATGTGGCTGCTAATCTCAGGATCTATGGAATGGCATTTGTTGATATCACTAGTGTGCAAAGTTCCCTTTGGTGTAAGCTCTGACATATGACAGTGAGTTTTTTAGTCATCTCAAAATTGTTCATTATACTATTAAACTCGCAGCCTTTGCAGACAACTTACTGCTATTTTTTTGATCCCCAAAAAATACTCTGTCCCATAATAGACTATTGGAATCCATTTTCAGTGCAGTATGCAGATACAACAGCAGCACTGACAAATCTACTGCCCTCTACCTACAGTGCACTCAAGACCCGGAACTGCTAATAAAACATTTTAGATATATTTCTTACATTTCCCATTAATCAGGTAGGACTTTTTATGAATTTTTCCCAACTTATACGAAGAAGGTGGTACACTTGGTTTTTGACATCCTCCATTGAGAATTTTAACACATTTCCTGAGAAGAAGCTGGACGTTGTTTTGTATTCTTTGCAAAATTTGTACAACCCCTGGCAAAAATGATGGAATCACCAATTTTGGAGGATGTTCATTCAACTGTTTCCCTTTGTTGCCAAAAAACAAATTCACAGAAAGATATGACACAAAACTATTTTAACAAGGGAACATTCTGGCATAGAAAATCTTACCTTAAAATATTAAATATCAGTGTTGTAACTAATGGTACATGTTTTGTTCAGACAAAGTAGGGAAAAAATGAGAAATAAAATCATACAATCAACTCAAAAAATTCCACTTTGTTGCTCCATCTTTGGCTTTAATGACAGCTTAAATTGTGTGAGGTACGAACTTAATGAAAAACAATTTATTATTCAGGTTTATGTATAATATTTGACCGATCAGCTTTGCAGAATGGACTTTGTCATCAACTGCTTTTTTTTAATTTCCACCATAAATTTTCAATTGGATTTAGATCTTGACTATTTACTGGCCAGGTCTTTGAGATGATGCAGTATATACGTTTAATATAAAGTATTTTTTTTAACTTTTGCCTTATCCAGACAAGTCTTATCTAAACATTAAAAGCAATAAAAATAATAATTGAAAACTTTTAATTTACCAGATCTTATACCAAAAAGTCTTCTAGTAGTTATTATGTGTGTGTGGTTTATTAATGTATATTATTATATATATGTTTTGAACACGATTCTGTTTTGAACTTTATGGAAGTTTCCATCTAATATAGTGTTACACATTTTCATTCAGTATTGACATCAACCCACCAGCCTCCCATATGATAATAATGTAAAATTACATGAGAAAAGAGTAAAACAGATGGGCTTCCATAAAACCTGCTTAGAGTATTTTTTCTGTGTGAATCAAAATATGATTTGTAAAAAATGGGAAAACAACTTCATTTGAGTTATCAAAGTTAGGTGGTATAAGCAAATTGTATTATTGATTGGTATCTCTACACCATAAGACAAAAAAGCTTGATTTTTCTGTGGTTATATGTGTTACGATTAGGTAATTTGATATTCCTAGCTTTTACTTTGTATTGTTTCTCTTTTATTACTCTATATTGCATTTTGCTCTTCACAAATCAAATCAAGTAATTGCCTTTGTTGAGATGAAATGTACCATGTCTTTTAATAGACAATAAGATCTTCAATACAACGTTCTCTAGTTATTAAAACATTATTTGGAAAATTGAGTTTCAAACTTTCCTATCTCTGTTAAGACATATCTGGCAGTTATCCCTGGGAAGGGCCCTGTAGGCACTTTCAGGAGGGCCACACCTTAAATGAGAATAAAGTTAAGTGTAAGATTCCAAGTGGATGAGAAATAAATTGTATAAAAATGATTTAATTTTATAACTGTTCAGTGCATTGACAGTATTTAATTTGAAGAATTTGACCAATAATTTGAAAATTGGTCTTATATAATAATAGTGATTTTTTGTGAATAAATAATAAAATGAATATGTGTGCTGGTCTGTGCATAGATCTGTGATTGGATTGAAGGGTATGTGTGCTGAACTTTGGATAGAGATAAGGTTTAAGATAAAGATGGTGAATATACAGAGGAGTTATCAGAGGGGAATAGGTGTAACAATAAAGAGCTGAGAGGGTAAATGAGGAAGAAGAAATGGAAAGGTAAAGGGAAAATGAAGGCAGTGAATGACACCATAATATAAATCAAATTTGTAGGCATAATTAAAAAATAAGAAAATAAAAATAAGAAAAAAAAATACTAAAATTAAAACAATATACTAATAGACTAATAATAACAATAAAAATATCCAAGTATAAACAGATTTTTCTCCTCAAAATGGCATTGGAAAATGAATCTTGGTTTATACTAAGGTCACATCAGTAGATTGTGCTTTGTAACGTGTGCAACAAAAGGTCTGAATTATGAAAGCTCTCCAAGGCTGCAGAAGATAGACTATCATGGGAGAACCTGGGTGCTGTATTAATCAGATTCTCCAGTGATAGCCTATCTTCTCCAGTCTTGGAGAGCTTTGATAAATCAGGCCCAGTATCTCTAACTGGACTTTCTTTAGAATTGCGGGGCATCTCAGAAAAAATGTATGATTATCAACTACATCAGTAAAGCACTTTTCTCCCATGGAAGTACTTAGCTTCTGGTAATTTTTTTCTGTCCAACAGATTTCCCTTTCTTAGACAGTTGGTACTGTAACAAGTTTATTAACAAAAAGTTTGTTACACACTTTACATAAGGACACAGCACCATCTACTGGTGGCCAAAAACCATGCACAAAAGATCATGTGCAACGATTAAGATTAAGATTAAGTGCAACTCAAGATTAAGTGCAACTCAAAATACAAAATATTTAAAACTGTAAAAAAGGGAAATACAGATATACAGATGTTTTTTTGTTCCATTATAAATAAATTTCCTAAAAATACCAGACCATAATTTTTTTTTATACTTTTTATTTTATTGGTATTTTTTTTTATTACTATTTTGAATATTAACTGGGATGGGTGCATATTGTGCCCTAAGGTATTGCTTGAGTCACAGTGGGTTATACAGTTCAATTTCAGCAGTAATATTCCTAACATCTCTATTTTGGGGGCTAAACAATTATAGTAAAAAGTTTAAAGTCAGATAAGTAACTTACTTGTTAGATAAAAAAATACTAAAAGATATATTAATACAGAATGAGGTACAGTGTCTACCTGTTATAGTGTCTGCATGTGGCATTTAATCTGTCTTTTATATATTTTGAATGTATAACTATTGACTTGATATGGTATTATTAATGTTATAACCGCTAAATGTAGAAACAGTGTCTAGAATACCCATACTATAAGATGTAACAAAATCAACACATTTTGCACATTTTGGGGCTGGTTAAAGGTATAAGGTTATAAAGATTATTTAAAATCTAGAAAAATCCCTAGGAGAACAATTTTAAAGCAGTACCAAAATTTTAACAGATCCCCCCTTTCCGATTGCCATCACTCTGCATGCCCAAACTTGTTAGTGATGTGCCCCAAGGTCCAGTTTTTGGACCTTTATAAGCAATACAAGATTTAAGTATAAAATATAATTTAATTTTATAAAATTTTTGTGTTAAAAGTTGATACAAATGATGTAATGGAATGACGTCTTACAAGCTGGCAAATTATTTTGATGATACATTTTTACACATGGGCATGGGGGGGATACAAGAAGGGGATTGTAGTATTGGGTAAAATAAATCAGTGATGGAAGGATCTTGGTAGATCTTTGGTAGTTCAAATTCCTAAAAATAGTACAAATTCCAAAGGCAGATCCTATAGCAGGCAAAATATTTATTTTTGATATGTATTTATATGATACATTTAGGTCACACAGTCAAATTTTAGTAGAGGTGACAGTGCCTCCTTGTGACAGGTAAGCTTTGTGTAATAGAAGTGGGGCCTATGGATCCTTTAATATTATGTGTAAGAGAAGGGATCTCCAACCATCTATATGAGCTATCAGACACTACTATTAGCTGGTTTTTTGGAAGAACAGTTGCCATGGAGCCATGCAGTGAATATTGTTCTTTAGGTAATCTGTGTAAGAGAACATACACCCTACACCTTTGGGAAAAAAACTATTTTTATTAATGGGTCTGTACAATACATGCTGACTTGTTTAAGTTGCCAGGGAACATATTTCTCCACTCTTTTGGAGTGGACCTATAGAAAAATAATACCTCCTTGCCTGGCCACCTATCCCTACTTGGAGAATAACTTTAAGGAACAATCACATTAATGGCTTGGTGGTCTTCTAGTTTTCTAATTTCTAATGTAAAAACAAGGGAGAAGCTTTGAGATGTTCAAACACAGCAGGTCTGAAAGAAAAACCTGAAGATCTTCACTGCTTCTGTTATGAGTTTTAATAATGAATTGTTCTACCAAGTCTGCAGGTACAAAGTTCAGCAAGAGTTTGTTTTAGAGCTCATTTCATTCTAGTTAAGAATATGTAATCAATTAAATGTCTGTAGCATGAAAATGTGAACTGATGGATACCAAGTAAAAATCAGGCAATGACACTGCTTACATTTACAAAAATACATTTATTGATATAAAAATGATTACAATTAGTTTGTGTATTTTTTATTATATATCTATAACTATATTTTCTATAGTTCAGCTTTGAGTATGGAATGCATAGGCTATATACTAGTTTGTTTTTTTATCTTAGCTGCAATAATATATTTATAATTATAATATATAGAAAAACCTTTCATTTGTGTCTCATGTAAAAAAAAAACTGTTTTCCGTTTTGGTAAAATGACTGTTTCCATGTTTCCTTTTTTGTAAAATATTTATATTTATAACCCATAAACCATAGATTAGTGCCCCATACTTACTTTAATTATTGTGATTTGTGTGGTTTTTCTTTGTTTGTGAAGGTTATGTATATTTTGTGAAGATAAATAATATTCGAAACACTTTCTTTCGTTACCCCTTTTCAGCAATTAGCTATACAGAACTTACTGAGAACCTACCACAAAAAGCACTTACAGAGCCCTATATACAGTATATATATATATATGTATATACATATTTATATATATAAAAGATTGACTTTCTTTTTGCTTTAACTAGAGATAGATAGTTAAAATAATAAACAGCATAAAAGGGCAATTTATATTCAACTGACATTTTTCCAAAAACATTTCTGGTGGAAATATTTTAATCCCTAGAGAAATGTTTAAAACTGAAATGTCTCCTTAAGTGAAATTTTGAAAAAATGCCTTGGAACCAACTGGAGGTAAAATGTTGCAGAACTGTTGTCACACACCCCTAGTTACAAAAATAAATATCATTAAATAAAAATGATCAACTATCAAATGTTATTAATATTGAAGTAAAGATTTGGGGAATATTTATGATTGTTTGGATTTTTATGTATTTAGTTATTTTACCAATATATAATCAAGAGCTCTTTTTTTCATGCAGTATACTTGCTGTATGAACTGAATAACTACTTTGTTTTTTTTTTTAATATTTTTTCATAGTTTTCGGACAACAGTTTTTTAGTGACAACATTTTATAGTGTCACTTTACTACAGTGATTCTGCAATGAAAATAATTTCAATTACAAAAAACATGGAGTTAAAAGACTTCTCCTTTTAGCCACCTGATGGCAGTGTAAACTACACAATATCACACCAACAACAAACACTTTATCTAAAAATAGCCTTAGCCTGGTTATTGTCTTGATTTCCAAAAAGGGAATGATTTTGTTGCTAGACAGAGGTATTTTCTGGTTTAAATGAATTGTCTGAAACAATAATAATCATTTTAGAAAACTCATAAATATCGCTTACATATTTACAACATATTTACAATAAACCGGAGATTCTTTGCTATTAATAACTGCAATTGAGCTTGTGAAAAATACAGATACAATTAAAATTCTCTGCATTCAATAATAGCAATAAATGCATAAAAATGTATTATTTGAATGCTTAGCCTCAGTATGAGCCTAAAAGGGATTTGCAATTGTCGCCATTGTAATTTGCATAGCTCTTGACTCAAGCCAAGCTCTAATTTTATACTGATAACCGCAACTTTTATATGTATAAAATTCTTGTGAGTAGGTTTAAATTAGTCTATTAGGGTGTTCTGCCTATTTTTAATTAGTGAAACATTTCAGAATGGAATACTTTTCAACAAATACAAATACCTGTTTAGCTGGAACCTATAGCTTCCTTACCTTGTATGATAATAGCAATGTTCATTTAAAGTGTGAAATGAAAAGTGTGAAAAATGTCTAGAGAAGAATAAATCTTTTTGTTTGATTCTACTCTCTTCCCTAAACTATACTTTGCTGTGCTTCACACAGGAAGTATTACATTTAAAAAATATCAAGGATGTTTAATTTGTGGATATCAATGTTGGAGGGAGTGGGAAGCTGAATTGTTTTTTTAATGTAAAAAAACACACAATTTGCACTCACCTGTACATTACACACACATGACCCCTGCATGTATGTTGGGCTGTACATTAGTTTTCATCACTGGGCTCTGTTCATTTTACATAGACAAAGGGCTCATGTAGAAGTCAGTGCCCCCCAGCAAAACCTTGGTTACCCCCCCCCCCCTTCCCCAGGGAAATTTAAAGATTTTGAAAGATCTAGGGAACCCAGAAGGGATCTGTGAAGCAATTGTGCTATTCACTCTATTGTGGAATCCTCCTCCTGTGTCACTGTCTGTATCTGTCTGTCATTTGCAACCCCTATTTAATGTACAGCGCTGCGTAATATGTTGGCGCTTCATAAATCCTTTTTAATATTAATATTAATAATAATAATATTTAATAATAATAAATTGGAAATCAAATCTACAATCCTTGCAAACATTACCTGTTAACACACAACAGTGGATGTATTCCTCATTGGGTGTTGGGAATGACTTGGAACCTGGAAATCATTTGATAAGTGATTAAACGGGAATGGCTACCAGACACATGTCAAAAAGATGAAATAGGTTTGCCAGGTGGCCTACTTATTTCTTTTAACTAAACTGAAGGAAGATATTACAAAACATGCAAAATGTCAGATAAATGATGTAGAAAATGTAGTATTTTAGAGAAGATGTGAGTGGGTGCCTATACCCTCAAACATTTATGTAGTAAAGAAGAGTCAAATAAAATGAAAAACTATATTATGTTGATACATGATATGATTGGGTAACTTCAAGTTGTAATTATTAGAGAGACTACTCCATACTTACATATATGTTGTCATTTGGCTGTTGTGTAAATTTCTGGTCATATGACCCAAACTATACTAATACACCGGTTAGCCTTTGAAAAACTTGATGCTGTTTAGTTACAGCAGACCTGTACTCCGAATGTAATTTATTTTACATAGTTTGTACCATTTGCTAACTCTACAAGGTGCTTTATGGTCCATTTAGTTCTCTTTTCAAACCAAAATTCCAGCTCTTCAAACAAATGACTTTCTTTTTGTAGGTGTCCACATCCTAACTGCTGGCAGCTATGTTTATTTCTGCCACTCTTCTTTTTGTTGCCCTTACTACTGACACATATACATAGGGCCTGATTTATTAAGGCTGGAGAGGATACACTTTCATCAGTGAACCTGGGTAATCCAGCAAAAGTGGAATGGATTTCCTAAAAGTAATTTGCTGTTTGTTGGCAAATGTTTTCAATCCTGGACCAGATCCATTCTAGGTTTGCTGGATTACACAGATTCAGTGATGAAAGTGTATCTTTTCCAGCCTTGGGGAGCTTTAATCAGGCCTATAGAATTGCTAGAAAAAATTATTAGGGTAAATTTTTGTGTTTTTTTATCTTGACAAAGTCATGTGTAATAAAATGAGGCCCTTCCTATATTTGTTCCTATTCCTATAAACTGTGGGGTTTATAGGGTGAGAAACCCCCACCATGGTGCAATGTAATTTAATAGGAGAAGAAAACCTGGCAAAAGAAAGACTGTAAATCTTTCTGACAGTAAAAAGGTAACAAAAAGTAGCTTAATTTTTTGGTGGGGATTAAACTGTCACAACAATTATAAGTATAAATCTACTATAAAATGAACATTATCAATGTGTGAAAAAAAGGAGCACCAACTGTACGGAAGTCATAAATATGAAATACTGCTATGTATTGTTATCTGTACTTAACAATTTTGTGTAGCCCTAAACATAGTAAACCAGCATTGAGTTTGCTTGGTTTTCCTGCATTTGGAACTTATTTGGATGGCAAGATTTTTTCTTACGAGGGGGTGCTGAGAAGTTCCTGGCTTTGCCCAGAAGGAAGGGAGCAAGAGTTAAGAAATAACACATTTATTCAACATATTCCCAGAGACTGATGCACTTGGTACAGCGTAGTTGCAGCTTTTCTAGACCGTTCAAATAAAAGTCCTTTGGATGGGCCGCAAACCAGCACCCAGCAGCATCTTTGACGTCAGCAATGTCCTCAAAACGTTGCCCCTTCAGGTTTTTCTTCAAATTCAGGAACGGATAATAGTCTGAAGGGGCCAGGTCAGATGAGTAGGGGGGATGGTGGACCAATTGGAAACCCAGGGTGTTCAATTGGGCAGCCACAACGTTGGATGTGTGCACAGGTGCATTGTTCTGCAAAAAAGGATCCCTTTGGTCAACTTTCCATGGCGTTTAATCTTAATTGCCTTCCTCAGCTGGTCCAGGAGGTTAACATAATACTGTCCGGTGATACTAGAGCCCTGAGGTAGGTAGTCCACCAACAGAATACCGTCTTTGTCCCAGAAAACGAACGCCATGACTTTTTTGGCCGATTTCTGGGTTCAGAACTTCCTCGGCCACGGGGACCTGCTGTGGCGCCATTCCTTTGACTGTTTCTTGATTTCAGGATCATAGATGTGGAGCCACGTTTCATTCTCAGTCACTAACCTAGCCAAAAATTCCTGTGCAGCTTCAAAATGGGCCAAAACAACTTTGGATGCTTCAACTCGTTCCTTCTTCTGATCACTGTTCAAACATTTCGGCACCCACTTCGCTGAAAGCTTGTGCATGTCTAGGATTGTGGTGATAACAAACCCAACACGCTCCTGTGAGATGCCAAGTATCTGGGCTATCTTTTTTGCGGATATTCAACGATCCTCAATAATAAGCTCTTGAACAGCATCGCAGGTTGCCGGGTCAGTTAAGGTTGGGGCGCCCACTGCAGGGTTCATTTTCAACGGTGAAATGCCCAGTCTTGAAACGAGATATCCTGGTTTTGTTAGTGCTGTAGGAAGGACACTTCTCCCCCAGTGTTTGTGACATCTCAGTGTGAATGTCCTTTGCTGACTTTCCCTGGAGAAATGAAAACTTCATTACGGCCCGTAAATCCAACGACGTGAAACATGCTTATGCCTTATGCTTCTCACTAAAAGAAAAAACAGTTTTAAGAATCGCAATAACCTGATATTTGCACAGACATACTAAGATATTAGGCTGTCATATGCCCCCACTCTCATTTTTCTATTTCATCTGGAAAGGGGCAAAGCCAGGAACTTTTCAGCACCCCCTCGTATAATCCCAAAACTTACTCACTAAAAGGCTGTCATTGCCATTTTGACTTTTGTGTTTGTATATTTTAGGGGGTTTAGATTTTAGCTATTTGAAGGAGTAGGTACTGATGTAAATGATTCTATGTGCACAAAATGTGCATTAAATGTTCATATTGGTGTATTGCTATTCATTATGAATGGCATACTAACTTTATATACAGTATGAAGCAATGCAGCTGCTCCTTATTGCTCCTCAGCACACAGACGTATATGCACCATGCACTGTGTCGCACTCTACTGTCTTGCGCATTCATTATCACTATGGTCTCTAATTAATGTTAACAGGATAACATAACACATGATTTGTCTATGCATACAAAAAATCCTTTAAGGTGTGCAGAACCCTTACCTCCCTGGTGGTCTGAATAATAAGTATTTTTTAAATATCAAAACTGTACATTTAAAAGTACTTACCGTATTTTTTGCCATATAAGACGCACTTTTTCTTCCCCAAAACTTAGGGGGAAAAGTTAGTGCGTCCTATACGACAAATGTGTTAAAAAAAATAATTAAAATATTATACTCACCCGATACCCGATCCTGCGTGTGTCTGGCTGCAGCGTGTCTCTCTTCTCTCCTCTGCCAGCATCGTGTTTTCTCCTGTCTGTAAAGCAAAGCGAAAGAAGCCGGCACAGCGCCACCTGCTGTTCCCCTGTCCTAACTGCCGTACAATAGAAAAAAAGCACAGAGTGATCAGAAGGGGAGTTTGAATGACAGAGTGATCAGAAGGGGAGTTTGAATGACAGAGTGATCAGAAAGGGAATTTGAAAGGTACAGAGTGATCAGAAAGGGAATTTGAATGGCACATGAGTGATCAGAAGGGGAATACCGGTATGAATGGCACATGAGTGATCAGAAGGGGAATAATCTTTCAGAAACTTTTTTTCTAGATTTTCCTCCTTTAAAATTGGGTGCGTCTTATATTCCGGAGCGTCTTATACGGCGAAAAATACGGTATTTTAAATTTCACGCCTGGTCCTGCCTTCCCGCCGCACGGTCACGTCGTCCATGCCCATGCTCTCACTGCCCAGCCGGCATCTGCTTCCCTGGCCTTGTGTCCCCAATGTTCACACGCAGATGCCAGATGCCATGCTGGGCATCATTGGAGGACGCCGCAGGCATCGCTAGAGGGCGCCGTGGTAACGTGGGGACCAGGTAAGACTGGAAACTCCCTGGCAATTTCACCCCGAGTGTGCTCGGGGTTACCGCTTTTGGTATGGATAATTAACCCCAAGCCACACTCGGGATTACCCCTAGGGAGGTTAAACACCAGAAGTCCTGGTAATTTTTCTGGTAACTTCTTATATCTGTGCCACCGGGCATAAATGATAAGTAATTAGGACTTCACAAGTTTCAAATACTTCTGAAGCCAATAGCCAAATACATAATTTTATCATACTTGAGTCAAACTCAACGCAAAACAAATAATCGGCTGCAGATTGTTGGCAAATTGAAATGCTTTTGGGCTTTTTACACATCTGCTGGTATCCTGCACACTCCCCTGATGTATGTAGAATAGGTAAAAATCTAGGAAACTAGACATATTTGGTATGGCTATGTGGTAGGGCATAAAAACCTAAATTTCTGTGGGAAAGGCTTTCCATTGCAAAAACTCTCTCCTGTTTACTGTTGAGCTTTCAGTTTTTGGTGTAATCTGACCATTTTCCAGTCAACCTCTCATTTTAGTTGGAGCTATTCACATGGGGAACAATGTCCTAGTAGTGAAAGTATGAGTTACAGTATAATGCAGGGGAGTTTTTTAACTAGGCCCTGTGAGCCTTGCTGGGCCCAAATATTGCAGAATCTCAATCCAGAGGGACTAGTGAACAAATCGCGAGCATCAAGATCACCAGTCTGAAATAGTCCTCAGTGTTCATTATCTGTGTCTCTTTAAACCCATTAACACAAGAATGGCTTACTCCGGTTTTCAATAATAATTTTACAAAGTCAATTATTATTTAAGTACCAAAATACTGGTCATTTGAAACAATCATCGCCTTTGTCTAAAATATTATTTTATGAATATTGCTATATTGAAAATACCATGGGGGAATTTTTAAGTAAATATCCATTAAATATGTTACACAAAACAGATTTAGTAACCCAAGATCCTTGGAAGAACAAGAAACACATGCTATTTTTTATAATTTTCCTTTACTCTGCTCTCTAGTAAGAACTCATAAAACATGACAAACTGGGAATTGC
This sequence comes from Pyxicephalus adspersus, assembly GCF_032062135.1. Lineage (NCBI taxonomy): Eukaryota > Metazoa > Chordata > Amphibia > Anura > Pyxicephalidae > Pyxicephalus > Pyxicephalus adspersus. Next base: position 66,619,573 of record NC_092858.1, on the reverse strand, counting down.
CAGGACAGTCCATTTGGGATTGTATCTTGCCTGAATTTTAATGCTTTGTCTTACTAGTACATTAGCTAAGGAACAGATTTCTTTGAGACATGTCATATACAGATGACATTAGTACGGCTGTATCTTGATTTTCCAGTAACCCGTTCAACAGAAATATGTTTAGACTGTTTCATATTAGAGGCCTCATTTCCTTTCTATTCATTATCTGGTATTTTATAATAGGTAATGCAAAATGGCTGCGAGAGCCTTTGAAATGTGCAGTCTTGTATGCAAATGAGACATACCTATGGTTCTCGGACTCAAGCGTTTTTCTTTGATGTATGTTTCTGACATTCTGAGATTATAGAGAAGAAAAGAACTTTAATTTTATTAAGAAATCTTAATTGAAGTTAACATAAAAGAAGTTGCATGGTGTTAATTGGTCTGTTTCAGGCATAATTTGGGCCTTAGAGACCCATGTCCCTTACCCCCTGCCAAAGTGTCAAAACTCACATCTTTAATTCAACAATCTTTGTAATAATTACCTCAGGATAAGGTAAGCTTTGATTAGGAGTCCTTTTTAGTAAAAGTACAGTACACGGCTCCTTAAGAAAAATAAAGTAAGGCTGACTAGAAAGACAAACTCATATGACAGTGATTACAGGGGAACGTAGAGAGGCAATCCATCACATGAAAGGCAGCCTTGTCATCTGTGGCTGAATTACGTCCTTTTATTTCCATCTCTTCAATGTGTTTGTAACAGAAAAAAAAGTTTATTAATGTTTGATAATGAAGTTGATGGAAAAAGCTCAAGGCATTTGCTTTTGGTTAACCAAAAGAATTACCTATTGACTTAGCTAGCCTGTTTCTCTACTCTTAATACATCTATGCTGGAGCCCTAGTGGGTACCCAGTGGGGTTATTCACTCTATGTACTCCAGCAATGATCCTCTGCCCAGTGATGTTTCTGTATCACTACTTTTTGCAAGGACATTTTCTGATTTCCACCTTTGCCTTGAAGCCAGACTTTTTAAAAAAAGAATTTTTCTCTTGTTACATGTGCAAAAACCAATTGCTCTTGTGATTAAGAACCATATAGATGTGGATAAAAAACACTGCAGGGAGGTTTACGCTGATAACAATGTAAGGGCATAAAATGACATTAAGACTTTCTGCAATTATTTAAAAAGGCATAAAGAAAAGATTAAGGTTGTGCAGTTACTTATATTAACCAAGAAAAATGTCTGATTGATTCTTATGGCTTGCCATTAAATGGTTTGCGCTTTGTACTGTGTTATTAGCATTCACAATGACATTAAAGTAATCATTTCATATATTTTATATACATGTGCAGCATATACATTACTTTGCATAAGTATTCATCCCTGTCAATTATTGATGGCTGAAAATTGACTTAATTTGGAGAGTATGTCAGTGTTCTACAAAAAATAGTCTATTATGCTAAGATAGAGAGAACCTCAATTATTTACCACAAAAAAACATGAAGAATCTTGATTGCAAAATTGTTTACCCCTTTTTTTGAAACATCTAAACAGGATTTTGAGTAACGGGTTGCAAATCACTTTGTTAGTTAAATAGAGTCCATCTGTGTGCAATTAATGTCATATGTCCACCAAATAAATACAACGGTTTCAGCATAGCTTTAGAGTTTGTTGGAGAACACCTAATGATGAAGGGACTTTCAAAACTGGGATAACATAATGGAGTAGCAATATTTAGGACAGTGTTATCAAATATCCCAAACATTTAACATCTACCAGAGCATTATTATTCTATTACTAAAACACAGAGACCATGACCTTGCCTAAAGAAGGATATGCACCAACACTAAGTGATCAGGTAAAAATTAATTGGCCAGAGTGGCAACTAAGATACCAATAGTAATGCTGAAGGAACTGCAAATTCAAATGTGACAGTAGTTTAGACATATATTGCTCAGGTAATGGATATACACTATTTAAACAGATAACAGAGATTGCCCTAGGGTAACTTTAGTGATTTTCCGCAGTGTCAACTTCCTAGTTATGACTGATAGTTCTGGCTCGCTCCCTACTGTCCTGTATTTTGACCTAACTCCTGTATTGTGACCCATGTCTTCAGAAGCCACCCAAAAATAGTGTTACTGAACAGTTCTGGGTGGTACATCCAGATAAAAGGGTCTGGGGAGAACTGTGAATTACAAACATCCTTCCTTGTAGCTTGCAGCCAGTGTCCTAAAATCAGCGTGGTGTCCTGTGTTACAAAAAGCTTCAAATGTCCCAGGGGTTGGTCTTATCACCCCAGGCTATGATAATTTTTTTATTTTCAATGCTTAAAAAATTGATGATTGTTTAGAGAGACAAAAACCAGAGTATTGTCTAATTTAGGATCTGTAGGCTGGCCAACAAGAGTGAGGATGGGTTCCCAAGTCATAAATCTCTGCTGGGGTCCTATATGCCTTGTAACAGCCACTCAAATGTACTGTATAGGTACTTTTACATGCAGAGAAGCTTATAGCAGGTAAATTCATTCTGTTATGTTGGAAATAAATCTGCACTCAGTGAATGTACAATTTGCCTCACCAACAAAATAATATGAAGGAACTAAGGTTTCATTATGGTTTAATTTCTCTCTCCTCCTGAAAAAGAGGACTCAATCCATGAAACGTGTCGAGGATAGCTTGTCTCTGTTAGTTGCATGCTAAAGAGAGCATGTATTTTTGTATGTATGCATGCTAGTACTTTTGTGTTGTTTAAAAAATAAAATGTTTATTTTATACATATACATATATTAAATCAAATGTATTCAAATTATATTGTTAAAAAGAGAAATGTTAAATATATAGTGCCCTAAAAGTCCCAAATGTATTTTTTGATTTATTAAAGTGTTAATTTGTATCGGGATGTGGCACTTGGTTATAAACTTAATGTAGGGAATTCCGGGAATAAGTTGCAAATGTAATAATACACTACAATAGCTTGAATTAGTATTAAAAAAAAAAGTAATTTAGGTTACTATATCCCTGTAATACCCATGTTATGAAAAATATCTATATTCTCCTGACCATTCACAAATTTGTAGATTTCCTATAACCTTAGAAAGGAGTATCTTATGAGCATGATTCGTTGCCGTCTTAGCAACTCCCAGTGCTCTTTTTAGAAAAAAGGATAAATTACATGATAGTATTCCAAGGATGTGATATGGAAAACATTTGATTATGTGTGATGTAGATAAAAAGACATACGTGTACCATATACAGGCAATGTGCTTGTTCATCTTTATTATTTGCTTTTCCCAAAAGAACATATATTTTAAAAACCACAGTACAATTATTTTTTGTTGTAGGCATTGTTAGTTACTTTTTCAGTAATAATTCATCCTTTGAGATTAAATAACATTGAATTTTTAGTCTGCCAGAACCAGGAACAGAAGTAATAGACAGGCGACCTGACTTTGCTGGAATTAGTTCAGATGTTTCATGCCTGCAGAGCAACAATAAAAGAGTGTCTGTTTGTACTTGGATGGCTTCAGCTAGGCAGTAGGATGGATATGTCCAACATATTATAAGCAACCAGTGGTTTTATGTTTCCAGCAAAAGCAGCTGATTAAAGAGATGAGGGAATTTCCCTCCTGAATTAGCCATTGCAAGGTCTGTGACCTCCTGTAATTGATTTGATTGCTTAATTGGCTTTTGAAAACAGGCAGAAAAAATGCTTGCAGTGTAGTTCAAAAAAGTGGAGAGAACACCTGTTTCTGTAAACACTTGTAAAATGTCAATTGCTACCGCTACTATTACCAAACCATTACATCATTTGTACATCTGATTTAAACTTTCCAGTTCTATATGGTAATGCACATAATTGTTTCAATTGAACTTAAGTGCATTATTACCCTAAACCTTTGAAGTAGGATAAATTGAAATGTATTTTTCAATATATAAAGAATATTATAGGATTAGGTAAATAGGAAAAGTAATTATGAGAAGGTAAAATGGTCATCAAAAATTAGGTTTGTAAGCATGTAATATAGATATAAAAGTACCTCTGTTATTGAAATATAACATCAAATGTGTATGAATTATCGTTTAATAGTAACATATTGTTTATGTCTTGAGGTGGAGCTTTTGTTAACTTGTCTGTATAAATAAATCCCTGATATACAACAAAACTATGATTTTTATCTGCAAAAAGTTCCCTTTAATATTGCTTAGGCTGAGATTATGTTATTAGTCTGCTGCAGACATTAGGAAGCATTTCCTCAGTCTAAACCCCCTCCTCATCCCAGTGCAGAGTACAATACCTAATTTTCTAGCAAGTTAAAAGGTGAGACATTTACAAACACAAGCAACAAAAGCACCGGTACTCAGATTTATGTGACTGTCATCTCTGAACCAGCATCTCAGTTGAGGAAGTAAAGTATGGATTATGAAAAAAGATGGTGCTATTCTTCTAGAGAGATAAACAGATATGGGAATTTCCAGGAGGGGTATTAAAAAGTCTGTGAGAGATAATAAATACCTAAGGATGTTCATTCACATATTGCATAGCATTCATTCTGATAAAGTGAACTGCCCACTAAAATAGGTGTGTTTATGCAGGGTCCACTAGATGGTGCTGTGCTAATTTTCATTTACACTTAATAGAATTGTAATTCATTATGAATAAAATTACACAGCAGCGCCTAATGGTCAGTTTGAGAATACCACCCACAGTTAAACCAATGTATCTGTACATTCGTCATGTCATTTCATCCCTTACAAACACATGGAAATACATTTAATCATCCACAGTTATCTTTTATCTACATTCTCTCATCACAGTTTACACAGAAAGTTAAAAATAACACTCAATAAAATAATTACAATGCAATTTGTTTAATAATATACTTCACTGTATGCTCCCTTATAAACAGTTAATGGGACAGCAATTATTAGTAGTAAGTAGTAATTGTCTTTTACCCCCAGTCATACTGGAATATATGCTACTGACAAGGTGCAGGTATAAAATGATGCTATACCCCTAATATATTTTGCAGTCTTAACTTGTTATTATTTGCTGAGAACATTGGAAAATAATAATAAAAAAAAAACATATTTGGCTGTAACACAAATGGTATACAAAGAAACAAGTAAATCTAAGAGGAACCATGGGTTAAACAGTGTCTGCTCTGGCATTGTACTGCTCCTAATACAGACAAGTGTTATCTAGCAGTTAGATAAAACACCAAAAATTGGCCATGAATGGTTCTATGAATAATGCTCCCATCTCTGACAGATGTAATAGTAAAAAAATACTGAGCTAAGTTCAAACCTGGCATGTGTCAGTCTTACAGATTGGAGGATGCGGTGAATAATCCAAGTGACAATAATTATTAATAATTATTGAGAACTACCTTGACTCTGAGATGGATTGCCAACTATAGTATGTGCTGATTTAATTGCCCTTTTTCTAAAGCTGAATGCAAGTGGAGATCTCAGTGGATCTAGGACATGTAATTAAACAAGTCAAGTAACACACAGGAGCCTAAGCTCCTCTACTAACCCCAGGTTTCTATTACTGCACAGACATACTTGCGTTCACAATATAGCTTCACTTAATCTCTGTGGCATTTATGAAAAGAACTAAATGTAAAGCCCAAGGGATACTGAACACATGTCTGTAATATAATAGTGAAGGAAAAGAATTGAATCGTGTATGAGGAAAGTGCATAAGATGTTTTCAAACATTGAGCTGTACATCTTTTGCTACTGAGAATGCTTTTAACATTACCAGTGTAGTCGCTTGTATTCTACAGAAGTAATGTAAAATATTATACTGAAGGGATCAATGAAAAGAACTGACTCTTTCAAGCCTGAATGCTGCGAAACAGGATATTATTTTATAAAATGAAAAGAGGCAGTCATCGAGTGTTTAGTACGAGACTAACCATGAGCTATTTTTTAAATCCTTTATGTTTGACAAATGCTATGTTTTCACAAAACATACAGACATATATACAAAAATATAAACTTAGTTCAAAAATTTAGTCTGTACAAAATAGTGTCTTTTTGAGTCTCTCAGGGTTTTTACAGCTCTCAGAATTAAGAGAATGTAATGTTCTTACGAAATGTAACTTATTGATATATACTTTTTTCTGTTGTTAAACTGCAGTCTAAAATGTATGGCAAAAACTAAAACAGGAACGTAAAAAGAAGTCACATGATTAACAACCACTTGGAATGTTTCAAGTGATCTAACAGTTTCCACTTAGCCCCAACAGAACTTGTCTTGAGTTGGTGGAATGTTAATGATGTCTTTGGCATATAGAAAAATGTGATTGGCATAACTAAACTTGTCAGGTTCAACAAAGTGTGTTAACTAAATATACTGGGTTAGTTATAGTATACAGATGTATCTGTATGTACCTTTATGATCCACTGCTAACACCCAACACATAGAAAAACATTCCACTACCCCAATACATAGAATAACATTCTGCTATCTCCAATACATAGATTAACATTCCCCTACACAGCCTTGTGATGAGGTCACCTAATCTATATTCTCCATTCTACAGTTGGCAGCACAGCTGTAACCTGCCGGACTCGACTATTACTGACAGGTGGTTCCTCATAACATGTAGGCTAAAGGCTTCATCCACAAGATAAATCGTAGGCCAGAAAAGAGTTGGTGGAGTGAGTGTGTACCCCCCTTTTGTGACTTCTGCTTTCATCCAAAATGTGAATACTGATGTGCCAGCTGAGACACTTAACAGTAGTTTAGGAACACAAAACTATAAGTCATGCTGAGCTACATGACCACCGCTTGTGTCATTCTGGAGGGCTATGTGTCCTACTATTTTAATAGGTTTGCCCAAAAAGACCATGAGTTTTTGACTGCTAGAGTCTTTTAAGAGCAATACAACATGTAATATTTTGTCACAAAGTAATAAACAGAATGTAGAACTAAGAGTTTGCAGCTCTAGTCCTTTGTTTTTATTATCTGTGGCATTTTACATCTTCAGCCTTATATATGCTGTTCTTGTTCTGTTTATCTTGTAGAGTGAACATTTGAATGCTGCCCTACTGCTTGCTTGTGTGTTTCTAGTAGCAGGTGTGGATTCAATTTTTTTCATGCCAGTGAGTGCCATACATGTTACAAATCCGTGCTTTATTTTTATATTTAAATCTCATGCTGTGTGGCAGATTTGCACTTGTGTTAAGATCTTTCATGCCCCCCCCCCCCCCCCTTGACAGAATTATACATATTTAAAGAGTTTCTAAAGATCCTAATTTAATTTGTAGATTTTCTTGATGTCTTAAAAAATGTAATGACCACACATAGTACCCTTGAATTGATTGAATATCTGCATTATGGACACTCAAAAAAATATTGTAAGTGTCACACTTACCTCTACCTCGCTAAAGCGCAGACGCCTCTCTCCTGCGCACATGTCTGTCCATAACAATTCAGCTTCATCACAATAAGTCCACACTAGCCCTCAAGGCCTTCAACGATTCTGTGGTGGCAGGTAATCTCATTTCTGCCCTTGTCAAGGATTTTGCCCGGCCTATGAAACCTTTGCCTCAACCCATGCGACTCTCTGCAGTGGATGGAACCATTTTGTTTTGTGGACTAATTTGTTTCCAAACTCTGCCCATGCACATGTCAGTGGGTGTGCTTCATCATGAGACCTTATCTTTCCTTGTTCTTCCGCATGCCTCATCTGCAGTCATCCTTGGCCTCCCATGGCTTCAATTACACTCTCCAGGAATTGATTGGTCTTTTCCTGAAGTATTGGCCTGGGGCCCATCCTGTCACTCCTAGTGTTTGATCAAGGTCAAGCCTCTCAAGTCGCTCGCTCTTTCCACATAGGAGGTTGCTGCTTTCATCCCTACATAGTACATGGACTTACAGGATCTGTTTTCCAAATGTAAGGCTGAGCAACTTCCTCCACACCGGTCCTATGACTGTGCCATTAACCGAATTCTACACCTCCCAGCGGTGGGGTATACCCCCCCAGTCTCCCTGAGACCAAGGTAATAAGCGAATACATTAGGGAAAATCTGGCTTTGGGTTCTTCTACGTTCAAAAGAAAGATGGATCCCTCCGCCCCTGTATTACCTATTGTGGTCTGAACGCCATCACTATCCCTGAGCTCTTTGACCGGCTCCGAGGGGCACAGGTTTTCCCCAAACTAGACCTCCAAGGCGCCTACAAACTAATCCAGGTCAGGGAGGGGGACAAATGGAAGACAGCATTTAACACCAGAGATGGGCATTATGAATACCTAGAGATGCCCTTCTGCTTTTACAATGACTCAGAGACAATCAACTCTATGCTAAGGCAGAAATGTGCCTGTTTGAATGGCCACAGGTGCCCTTCCTGGGCTACATTGTTTCCAAGGAGCGTCTCGCCATGGATCCCAAGAAGGTTACAGCCAACTCCAACTGGCCACTATCCTGCGGCCTCAAGGCTACTTAGCGTTTCTTGGGGTTCATCAATTATTACCGGCAATTCTTTAAAAAATACTCTATGCTGGTAGCTCCCATCACTGTACTGACCCTGAAGAATGCTGGCCCCAAAGAATTGGCCTTCTGAGGCTATTGAGGCCTTTCATGCCTTAAAGCGAGCCTTTCTTTCTGGCCCAGCTCTGGTTAGGCGAGATGTTTCCAAACCCTTCTTTATGGAGGTTGATGCCTCGTCTGTTGGAGTGGGGGCTGTACCAGACCCCCACTGGAGCTCGACACCCATGTGCATTTTTTTTCGAGGAAATTCTCCTCAGCATAAAAAAAATAACGGAATCTTTTAGAGGGTCCTCCTCACAAGGTCACTATCTTTACAGACCACAATAATCTCAAATACTTACAGTCTACTTGTCGCCTCAACCCCGGGCAAGCTCGTTGGTCGTTTTCCTCCTGTTTAGATTTTGTAATCACCTTTAAACCTGGCTCTGCTAACTCCCGAGCTGATGCTCTCTCCCATTCCTTCGATCCATAGGATTCAGAAACCACTGCTAAGCCAGAGTTTATTATCCCACTGCCCCATATCCTTGCCTTGACCTCTGTTTAGGAATCTGCTATTCCCTTAGGTAAAACCTTGGTGCCTCCTCAATTACACACCAAAATATTACATTGGGCACATGACTCTAAACTGTCTGGCCACCCAGGGGTTCACAGAACTTTCACCCTTCTCTCCTATCTGTATTGGTGGCCCAACCTTCGTAAAGATGTGACGGACTATGTCAAGGCCTGTGCTATATGTTCTCAAACCAAGTCACCTACTTGTGCCCCAGCAGGACCCCTTCTTCCTTTGCTCATTCCTAAAGAGCCTTGGTGTCACCTGTCCATGAATTTTGTTACAGGTCTTCCACCCTCTGATGGCTGTACGGTCATTTGGGTGGTTGTGGATCGCTTTTCCAAAACAGCCTATTTTGTACCTCTTCTAGCTTTACCATCAGCAGCTGCATTGGTGCCAGTTTTTATTCGTGAAATTTTTAGGCTTCATGGTATGCCCATGGATATATTTTCTGATTGTGGGGTGCAATTTACCTCTCGCTTTTGGAAAGGCGCAGATCCCTGGACATCTCTGCTGACTTCTAACTCTGACTATCACCCGCAGACTAATGGGGAGTTAATCAAGCCCTGAAGCAATATCTCTGAGTCCTTGTTTCTGCTCCCCATGATGACTGGGTAGCACTGCTACCATCGGCAGAGTTCGTCCAAAACAACCATGTTAGCACCAGCACCAAAGAATCACTGTTCTACATTGTCTATGGCAAACATCCTCGCCGTCTCCTATACCCTGCTCTGCCGAAATACCTGCACTCAGTGCCCTGCAGAGAGACTTTACCCATATCTGGTCTTCAACTTGTGAGCATCTGAAACACACAGCTCTCAGGCACAAGAGGTTTGCGGATCGGCGTCACCCTCATACTCAATACTACACATCTGGTGGTATAGGTGCATAGTGAGCACCTTTTCAAAAGTGAAGTGATCGGTGCCCACTCAAAAAAAGATTTTTCAACATACTGCATGTATACTTTGAAAGTGAAGAGAAATTTGAAAGTGTGGCTAGTTTCACAGACTTCATTATGGCTCAATTTTAGAAAAATATAATAAAAAATATATCTTTGGAAATTTGGATGTGTATTGTACTGTGCAATTAGATATAAAAGATTGCTGTATCTTATTATGCAGCAGCTTTACTAATTATTTTTAAAAGCATACTATTTGGGTGTTCATTTCTCTAGGTACCATGCAAATGTGTAGCAGCTGCCCAACCAGATGTCCAAAAGCCCTCATACTGGAAGGAAGCCTCTAGCATTTTTCTGCCTTGGGCTTTCCTATCAGTGTGTAATGGAATGTATCATTATTAGTTTGTTATTAATAAGTGTGCTATTAATTACTTTTAATAAACATTTAGGAAAAAAGGCATCGGTTGGTGTTTTTTAAAAAAAAATTCTGTTAATCATCCGCCTGTGCTGTGCATATTGTAGCATTTCAGAAAACTGAGTTCAGTGCATCCAAGTGTAGGCTACGTGAAGTCTGAGTCTGGCTGTGTAAAGCCTATTAGCATATGTCTCTGCAGTGGGTTTTCAATGGCTGAGCTCCAGTAATTACTGTTCATTAGTATTCATTAGTAACCAGTCTTGCCTGGTATAGAGCTCATGTTGAATTTTTTCTGCTGTAACGTGTTTGATATGGGCTGGATGCAGAGGTCAGCGTGGAGACATTAATTAGGCCTGATAGTCAAGAAATATTTTAGATTTTTAAGCACTTATTTCAAAATATGACTTGTTTTGACTCTTTCCTTATTTCTACTCAAAAACGCTGTTTTTAATGTGTTTGCCCATTTAAATAAGAGGAATATACACCTATATAAATATAATCAATAAATATAATTTCCATTTCATTACTGCTAAAGTAATGACAAGAAAGCTTTTTTTTCTATAAAGGTGCATAAATGAGGATGCTGCAATACAGTCTATGTATGCACCCAAAATATACTTACAATCATGTTAAGGCAGGCTGCAGTACTGTGAAGATATCAAGATGTTTGCCATGATAACATCAATATGCATAGCCAGAAAATCTACACACATTGGCCCCTAATTTTTAAAGCTCTCCAAGGCTGGAGAGGATACACTTTCATCAGTGAAACTGGGTAAACCAGCAAACATGGAATGGATTTCCTAAAAGTCATTAACTAGCAAAAATTTTAATTCTGGATCAGATCCATTGCAGGTTTGCTGGATCACCCAGCTTCACTGATGATAGTGTATCTTCTCTAGCCTTGGACAGCTTTAATAAATCAGGGCCATAGACACAATATACATGGAGCATTGTTCTGATCCCTGACATGTCTATGCTCTTTGATGAGACATAAGGGTAGGTAACTCATGGCCATTAGCTCCTGAAGGAAGTTTCCAATCAATAGGGTTGTGATTTTAGCACCCAGGTTGATCTACATTCCTTAGGTTGCAAGATATGTGAAACAATGTGTCATATGATGTTTCTATTTGCATTTAAAGTTTATTAGATTTTATAAAGGAAACTTGCATTTAAAAACAGAAATCAAACAGGTACATTTATTGTTATAATCTAATTGTACTTTATATGCTGGCATATTTTACTATACCAATTGTACTAACTTTATAGTTGAATGGTGGGGGGACTTAACAAGGTCTGTGTGCGCATATTTTTTTGATTTGCCTGTGGTGTTTCTTTGCTTTTAAAGGGATAATTAAGTGACATAGGGTATTAAGTGATATAAGCTGAAATATAGTGACTGGTAAAAAATAAGAGGGGGCACGGGTCTGCTGGTTTGTGTACTCCTTGGATCCGAAAAAGCATACCGCTGAGACCCCAGGAGAAAGACAAAGACCACCATTGTGGTGGTTGCTGAAGTTGGAAATGGTAACTTAGATAACTTTTTACTTTGTTTTACATATTTGAACACCCGGGTCTATGGAATGGGTTTATTATATAATGTACATAGGTGGAACAAATTAAATATAAACGCGATCTATAATGTATCACTTGATAATTCATTTTCCAAAAAAAGCTGAACTAAAATAGCTGGGTAAAAAGTAAAAACTAATTTCTATATATACTAAAATATTAATAATTTATATATATATATATATATATATATATATATATATAAACTGTATGTGTGTGTGTTTATGGCCAAATATTTGTGGTTTTTGTTCAACCACTTTTGTTATCTATTAGGTAGTTGAGAATCTACTCGATGTTCATTTGTGGTATGATGCCCCTTTCATAAAAATTTGCTGGGGCTGTGTTTTGACCTGTATAGATCATTAAATATGGTATTATAATCATTACTGTACATATCCTTTTTCCATTCAAAAAAATAAAGTGTGAAGCCTAAAAATAGGCCCGGATGGATTTTTCTCAGTTATCCCAATTACATGTGGTTTATAATCCTGTCCCTATTCCCTAAGCACAAACATGCAAAGCCATCCAATACACTGGGTTTCAGTAGATCTTTATTATTTGGGCAATAATGGAACAACCAGCCGCCATCTAATTTATGTAGAAAGCATAAGCCTGTTTCTGGTTTTGGTTGTAGATTTAATCAAGCTGACAATATACTTTTGATTTTCCAAATTAGCTAAACGATGCACCGGAAACTAACAAAGAAGAATGAGTTCCCTAAAAGGAAACTAACAAAGAAGAATGAGTTCCCTAAAAAGACTTTGCTGCTTTATTAAAATGTAAAAAAAATGCACCTGCCTATTTTAGTCACTGCGGACAACTCTTTGATCCTAATTTAGCTGGAGAGGATAAATTTTCATTAGTAATCCTGAAATGGATCTGGTGCAGGATTGAAAACATTTGCTAACAAATAGCAAAAGACTTTTTAAAAATCCATTCCAAGTTTGCTGAATCACCCAGCTTCACTCATGAAACTGTATCCTCTCCAGCCATGGAAAGCTTTAATAAATCAGGCCCTTTGAGAGAGCAAATATAGGCCATCAACCCACATGGGACAGATGGGCATTAAAAAGCAGAACTATGGCATGCCAAAATAAATATATGCTGCAGCACTTCATTGTTGTATATGTGCATCTCAACCTACAGCCTTGTTATAGTCCCTTGCAGTTCTACAACTTGCCAGTAATGTCCACCTAATGCATCTCCTTGTGATGGTGTGCAATATTTTTGAACTGCTCCTAAATTCACATGGTCGTGGGCATGGCTCATTGTCACTGTTTATTTACAAGCATGCAGCTTAATACATATTCTAATTATATACTGATGCCTTTAGTGCTATTTTGCAGAAAACTGGGAAAAAGGTTTTATTGAAGGAACATGCTAAAGAGAGTATTTATGAGCCAAAGGTGTCTTAGCCTAACAACTCTGGTATTTGCAATGTTTTTTGCTATGCTAGCAGTGATGACCCAGGCTAACAGCTACTAATGTTTATCGTGTTGATAGCTGTGACATATCAGCTACTTGGATGATACATAAAATACTTTAGCTGGTATTCCAGCTAAGATGGAATTACACACAGGGACCACAGTATCAGTCACGATACACTTAGAAAAGATATGCAATGTTAAAAAACCCAATGAACACGGCACAAGTGAAGGTGAAATACAATGATTTCAAAAGTTTTCTGGCTTTGAGGGGCCTTGAGTAGTACAACTGAAATAGAAGTAGCAGTTATAATATTACTCAAATAATAGAAAAATAAACAGAATTACTAGGTACTACAGTACTTTATTTCAAATGCATCTGTACTTACATTTTTTTTTATGATTTCTTGCAAAGTCCTACAAATACCTATTCATCCTACTAGTTGACTTTGAAATGTATCAAAGCTAATACATGGCTGGGGAGGCATAAACAGTTCAGATTTTAAAAAGGATATTGACAGGAGAAGGACTGTGCTATTTTAATTGAACCTTTCTTAGTACTGCAATATCCATTATGTTGACACTCAGCTTTCTTTTTCTTTAATCAAGTATACTGGATTCAAACTAATAACTGAAAATGCATAATTAAAACTAAAATTGAATGTATTTTATTTACAAGACAGTGCATTGAAAATTATATAAAACAAACCAACAAATGTATGCAAATGCATATGAAATGCACATTTGAACCTGCTTTAAAGGTAAAATATTTTCAAAAGCACAGGTATAAATGCATCCAAAATCTAAAAATGTTACAGATGGATGAAAAAAATAGAAGGTCTAATATGAATAGAGCATTGGTAAAAAATGGATAACTGTAATGGCAGAGATAGTCTTGCTTGAGCTGTCATCAGCTGCATGGCCAGTAAATAGATAGTTGACATACAGTTGACAGGCATACATACTGCATCAATTTGTGGTACTTATGTCAGTAAGTTATTTAATAAAGACACTAAGTACTCGGAACTGTGCACATTTCCAGTACATTTGCCAGTGTTCAAACTTGACCATTTACCAGCATATCAAGAGGGTCTTTAGCTAATGCCAAATAACATTCTGGGCTTTTTCAGACACCAGCCATCTGAATGTATTAAAAAAATTGGAGCTCCAGTTGTCTAAGAAGAATAACTTGCTAGAATTTAAATTTTTTACCTAGGCTTTCAGTTTTTTATTATGAATATTCTAAATACAATTTTTAAAATTCTAAGTAAGAGTTGCTGGTTTTCCATATAAGCAAATGAGGATGCTTTACCAACCAATGAATTAGAACACATATGGTCTAAAACGTATGTATAGAATACTTTTATTGCAGTTAAGATATGCTACATGATTGCTCAATCAAATAAATTTGGGAACATGACACATTATATATTGTAAAGCCTTTCAATACATTCTGTTTACTGTAAGACATATTATCTAGAATGGTTTAGTTATTTTGGATTAAATTTAACGCATTAACACAAATTGAAGTTACCAGTTATATCAGTTTCTGACCAGGCAATATGCTTTGTTTTCTTTTTATAATTTTGGAAATCCAATATATATTAAACTCCAATTTTTAATGGAAAGATCAAAATTATCCATGTGATTTAGTATCTGACACATTAGGTTTGGCAATAATTTTGGTGTCAGTATACAAGACTGGATTTATGCCTGTTTGTTATGCTTTCAACATTTTTGGAATTACCAACTTGAATCATTGAATGCCATTCCACATCAGTTCAGACCCCCAACATTTAAAGAAAATATGAAAGTAAATCCCCCCCCCCCCATAGCAGATCAAATCAAATCATGCCCCAAATATGCTCAGCATTTGAAAACAAATGATCATGTAACTGACTGACCCTCACATTGGCCTTGGCCTAGTGTGTTTATGGAGTTCTCAC
The DNA here is from genome assembly GCF_032062135.1 of Pyxicephalus adspersus. Lineage (NCBI taxonomy): Eukaryota > Metazoa > Chordata > Amphibia > Anura > Pyxicephalidae > Pyxicephalus > Pyxicephalus adspersus. Next base: position 66,604,284 of record NC_092858.1, on the reverse strand, counting down.
ATTGCTCTGGGAAAGGCCATTTTAGACAGATTACAGTTAAATTCCTATTTAAAAACATGTTATTACCTTTTAAATATAGTGCAGTGATAATGGTGGACAAATACATTTTCACATGCATAGATGTCCTGGCCAACCATGTTTGGAAACACTTAAAAGTAGGGATCAGATTTCCCAGTCTAGTCTATATAAATACTGTGTAATAAAAATAATAATATACTTCTTTTTTTACTCCCAAGGATACTAAAAAGGCTGATGCTAAAAAGGATCCTAACGGTTCTTAAAATTTTGACAGATATAGGCATGTATATTTATTTTTTTGGATATTTGTCTGAAAACTGTTACAAATATTAAAAACTTTAAAGTCCATGAGCTTGTTGCAAACCTGCTTGAATGCAGGCACAAGGGGATAATCATCCCTAGGTTGGTCAAAAAGATGTGAAGAATGGTAGACAAAAAATGATAACATAGAGCTAGAAACTCCAAACTTAAGTTTCATTAGTGTCTGATCACTCAGCAATAGTTGTTTCAATGGGAGAAAACCTGACTGTAATTTGCTGCGTAATTCTTCTGAGAGAATGCCCTTTGGACAGATGAGAAAACACTGGAGCTTTTTGGCTAGTCACATCAGTTCTATGTCTACAGACAGAAATATTAATGTTTTCAAATATTATATTAGTATACCTACTGTGAAAGATGGAAAAGCCGTAGATATGTTCTGGGACTATCTTAGGGTGACTTGCATCTGTTCAAGGAACAATAAAATCTCAAGGCTATCAAAACATTCTGAAGAAAAAGGTACTGCCCCTATCAGAAAACTCTATCTCTGTATTTGTCTTCTTTCTTTAATACCCTTCTTTTCTCAGGTCAAATACTTGTACTCTTGTACTCGAGTACAGGAATTTTGCTGCTGTAAGGTAAGGGGATCTTCTCGCTGTATACATGTAATATACAGATGAAACATTTGTTTGTTATGAGATAAGCCTCTTACCGTAAGTGGTTATGTATGGATATTGTACTACATGTTGTAATTTCAGTATATATACTCCTTGTACCTTGATTTATTTACACGGCCTGAATTTTGTTCTTTATATATTGTTTGTACTTTAATCTCATGGATCATTCAGCAAGATAATGATCCAAAACATACAGCTAAAAGCACCCAATCATGGCTAAGAACAATCTATTAGATTTTTCTTAACTGGCCTTTTATGGGTTCTGAATTGAATTGTAATAAACATCTATGAAAAGAATTCTTACATAGTCAGGGAGATCATCCAAAAATTTACAGACTGTCAAGTGACTAGGGACTGGATTTCTTCCTTTCCTATCACACTGATAGTCATGTTTCGGAGAGGACTGAATCTGCTTGATATAAATCTTTGGCTCGGGAAAGTGAATAGGAATATGCTAATGGGGCAACTCCACTGTGCATGGTACCGAAGAAAAAATTCATACCTCCTGGTTCTATTGGAAGCAATACTATGAGCCTGTTGATTACAGAGCATACTTGAATCCTGAACTGAGTACTTTACACATCTTCTTATTGCTTGCAATGAGCCTCCCGTTCCTACAATCTTGAAATATATAACACATGGGCATTTTGCTAACTGCTGTATTCCTATATCCCATTTTTCCTGATAGCTCCCTTACCTCCCTCCTCCCATCTCTTAGGTTGGTACTGGGATATCTTTGGGAAGTCTATTGTTATATATAAATATTGTTCTTTACTTGAGTTGAGAGAATACTGATTTCTATTGGGTTCAATCTCTCTTGCTTTCTCCAGTGTTGGTCCAGAGAAAGGAGAAACAAAATTTGACACTCCCCTTCCTGTGTTCTGCTACATATAGAAGTCTATAAATGATGACCTTCCTTAAGAGAAGTGACATCCATGAGCTTACATTGTGGTGTTGATATCTTCGCCTGGTTTTCGTTTCAGGTTCATCATCTTTGACCATTTTGATTAGTTGGCTCAAGATGATGCACTAAGAATAGTGTTGGTGTTCGAAATCGGGTTGTCCTTATATTCGACCTGAATATGGCTGTTTGAATTCTGATAGACCTGACCCGAAAAACACGGGATTCGACTTTGCGAATTTGTGTGTAAAAATATTACTTTTATATAATATACTATATATATATAGTGTGATTTTTGTAACTAACTTTTATTTTTTTACAGGTTATCCCACAATGACAGGTTGATTCCCATGGCTGCACAGCTGTGGGAATCCTCCTGCCAGTGTGGGATCCCCGGGCACTAGAGGTTCAATGAGGACAAGTCTCCCCATTCATTCACTTCTAGTGCTCTGTGATTGGCTGATTTACCTTTCCCCATCCAATCACAGAGCACTCGAGGTGATAAATGGGGGTCTCCATTTAACCTCTAGTGCCCGGGGATCCCACACTGACAGGAGGATTTCCACGGCTGTGCTCAGAATGAATGCAGCCGTGGAAATCATCCTGTCAGTGTCACGGGCCGTGGAGTCACATACAGTTGACAGCTCTGCTTACCTGATTGCTCTTGCAGCCCTAGCAGAACTGTAGTATGTGTTCTTGGATATTCTGTATGTTATGTTCTTTACGCTGTTCCGTATGTGTTCTTCGATAGAGATTCCTTATCCAAGAACACTGTGTCCTTGGATAGAGAATCTCTATCCAAAACCACATACTATAGTTACGTTAGGGCTGCAAGATCAATCAGGGGAGCGGAGCTGTCAGCTCTGCTCCCCTTATTGCTTTTGCAGTTCTACACAGTCAAAAAAAATAACTCGAATTTCCCCCTCCATAGACTTTAATGGTGTTCGAATTGGGCGCTCGATCACCCGAAAAAAATCTGGCTATTCGATCAAATAGCCGCCGAGTCAAACACTGACCTATTCGACCAACACTACTGAAGAAGTTACAAATTCATCCAGGCACTACATTGAATATTCACTGTGTTGTGCATGTGCAGGTCACTGCATAAACAACGGAAGTTTGCAAACAGAAAGGTAAGAAGCTTCTGCATTATAAAACATCACCCGCTTGAAAATGTTTATTTTCCTGGGCAAATTATCACAGCAATGTTTGTCTAAACCTTAAAATTAACTACCTGAATACAAATGTATGTATTTGTTCCAGTCTTATTCATTTTTGATCTAGTGATCACACACATATCACCTATATCCAGTGATTGATGGTAGAAGGACATAAAGTTCTGTTTTAGAACATATGGCTGGACCACTAATGCAGAAAGCAGATATGAAGTAGAGTGGTGCAGCACTGTGCATGACACTAAATTCTGTCAAGAAAAGTTTTAGAATGGGAGTTTATTTATCCTTTAATTCAAGTGTGCTATTAGACATTGTGCTAATTATTATCCTACTTCTTCTTCTGTCTCACTCAAAATGCAAGATTATGTCACTTTCTTATGGATTTCCTTTACAAATACACTTTTTTTTTAGGCAATTACTTATATATTTACCTATAGATAATTACCTAAAGAGTTTAAGGAAATCCGAAGGTTGTTTATATTTTGTTTATAAACATTTACATTAACAGTATTTTCTGTTTTTCAAACAAACTAATCAAATGGTAAGTTTTGATGGACTGGCTACATTTGCAGGATTATTCTATATTTTTTCATAGTTACCTTGATATTCGGCTATTCCAAGTTTTTTCAGTTTATTAAAATACAGCTAAAACACACTTAATCAGTTGAGGACATAGCAATGCAACATCTAAACCCTCAAAGAACACTTTTGTCTCAAAGCAACAAAACACAGAGCAACACATTATCACACTCAAAACTATCCAAAAAGAAATACCTAGGCCCATGGGATAATAAATATTTATATTTCATTGTCCCTGAATCTCAACTGAAAAGAGAAATATGCCCATTATGATGTCCGCCCCATATGTTCACATACTGAATGTTGAATTCATTACCAGTATTAAATAAATATGGTTCACTCTGGGTTCTTATTGACTTTTTCAAATCTAATTATTGTTTAACTGACATTGATTTTATTCATGAGTTCCAAAGTGTGCATTAATAAGGGCATTTGTAAACATAAACTATGGCTTACCTCTTTTCTGCTTTCAGTGGTTATTGCCGCTCTTTGACCTGACAAGGTCGCACAGAAGAGAGTGTTCGCAATCCATTAACCAAATATTTCAGCACTAATGGTGGTATTTACCGCAAGTTCCTAATAGTAAACATGTCCAATGTTTAGTACTTTCAGAATTTACCAGTACTTTATCTGTGAATTATAAAACATGCATTTGTTTTTACAGTGAATGATGATGCTTTTTTTGAATGAGTGTTATCTATTCAGAAAAAGACAAACTGTACTTTGCTAGAGTAATGTCAGCATTTAAATGATGGAAAAGTAAGGAGATGTTATAAAGTTACATATAGTTACATACTACACGTAATTTCAATTAAGTTCAACTCCTGCAGTATTGGTTCAGAGCTGTGTTCTTTTAGGGCTTCAGTCCATGAGTGCCAAGACCTGCATGCATTTCTATTTCTCTAATAGACAGCAGTAGATAAAGTAAAGAATGGTTTACAAAAAAGAGTTTATAGCAAAATCGAAGACTGGAGTTCAGTATCTTGGTCCAATGTGCAACTGGTAATAATATACTTATAAGGACTTTGAGCATGATTTATTAAAGCTTTCCAAGGCTGGAGAGGATACACTTTCATCAGTGAAGCTGGGTGATCCAACAAACCTGGAATGGATTTCTTGAAATTCAATTGCTATTTGTTCGCAAATGTTTTCAATCTTGGACCAAATCCATTCCAGGTCTGCTGGATCTTTTAGCTTCACCAATGAAAGTGTATCTTCTTTAGCCTAGAGGAGCTTTAATAAATCAGCCCCTTTGTTATCACTATATTAGTATTGATAGTAAGTATATTCTTGAACTTAATGACATTAGAAATCTTAGAATATGCCAAAAAGGGGGAATAAAACAACTATAAATACATTTGGTATTAGACTATTTCTGAATGGTTTGCTTTGGTTGAAGTTTGCATAGTATCATAGCACTTTGCATCACCTTGCTAATAAAAGTCTATTAATTCAGTATGGGCTACTTGGATATCTTCCAGTAGTTAACTTCCAGTGTTTAATTTCTATTTTATGTGACTGTGTATATCTGTAGTGAAAGCACTGGTGTTATAGCTTGCTGTTGGGCATTGTTTAAGCAAATCACTTCTAGAAATAGATGTATTAGCAGACACCTAATTAGATATGATAATTAAGTAGAACATATCGCTTTATACAATACATGCAGATAACCATTACATTTAGACTATTTATTAACTATTATTAATAGTATATTCGAATTTTGCAGATTATTACTGGTATTTTATAACTTGTTAACATTACTTTCACAATAAAGTATAGTCATTCTTTATCCCTGTCCTTTATTCTCTACCTGTAATTAAGAAAAGTAAATGGTACTACCCATCTGAAATGTGCCTTTTGGTAGAGATCCAGAGTCCGTTGTGTCCTCAGCTCTTGTCTTCCCATCCAACCCACAACCCAAAAGTAAAAATTCTTCTGTAGGCTTTTATCCACATTTATTTTTCAGTAATTGTTTGCTATATGCATGTCAAATGTTTTGTAATTTCTTTTGTTGTGAATTTGTACTTTTCTTGCTCTGCCCACCTAGGGTTAATAAATATAAAATGAATAACCTGATTGCTTTAAAGAATGCACAACTTTAAAGGGACTGTTAGTACTAACTAAATTATATTGCATGTTTTAACTCACCTGAACACGGTTTATTATTATTATTAATATTATTAAAAATAATAAAAATAATATTAATAACACTGATAGCGAGAATTATGTTTTGGATCTAGAAAACCTGTTTGTTAAATTGCTTGAGCACAGAGTGCACTGATTAAAGCAGACCTATCATCAACATTTTTACTTTATATAAAATGATAGATAACCCTTTTATATAAAGTAAAAATTATCTTCTTTTTTTCTATGCTGGTAAAGACTGAATGGGAGCTCAGAGCCTCCTGCTTCTGGCTGCTGCTTCTGCGCATGCCTAAACTTCCAGGCACTGAAAAAAAGTGCCGATCTCATGAGCAGTGGAGGGATCAGGGGCTCTGTGAAAGTAAAGCAAAGTGTTGTTTTTTCAGTACAGTTCTGCTTTAAGCGTGTCAGAAGAAAGGTTTCCAACAAACCTAGAATGTGTGGTTACTAACAGCTTTGGTAACATTGTGTGCATATTGTTTAAAGATGATTTCTGGATCAGAATTGGGGTGTTTTGGGTTTTCATGCTAGTTAGTCAGTATGCTTCTCAACTTTCCTGGCCCTTGGTGTTCCAGTTTGTGTTACTACCTTCTTGTCACATATATCTCCTACTTCAGTCGTATAATTACTCCCTAATCACCCACATACATCTCCCTCTTTGCAGCCAGAAAGTGTGGTGATACTTTCTGATGTAATGGTAACTTAATGTTTTTAAAGAACATAAATCATTAAATATTTATGTAGGCTGCCATAGATGACCCTACTTTAGGATAGTAGTTGACTGGATTTCCTGATTTTGCTTTATCTTATTCTATCTCTGAGTCTCTGACTTGGGACAAGTATAGACAAGGAATTCTAACACTCTTTTACAGCTTACATGTTCTAATTCTATGAAGAGTGTGGAAACGAGTCAACCTAAGGCAAGTAGGCAATAAGCCTTTCCATTTTGTTGTCAGACATGACAGTCTTTGTACATCCCCCATGACAGGGGCACTTTAAGCTTAACACTTTGTTGGTTGTGGTGCAAGTAGCTCTTTGCTGTGGTTCCAGCTTACTAGTTACATTTCCAGAGGGAAAGGAAATGTTATATACATATACTTCTTTTCAGTATTGGTACCACTATTTCAAAGTCACACCGAGAATGCAAACTGTGTGTCCAGCCACCATATGTGAAGTCTGATAAGCTTTAATATATTACATTTTTGTTCTTGTGTAGATGTTTTTGTGATGGCCTCAGTTTGCCTTGGCACACAGATCCATAGAAGTTGGGTCTAGTGCAGCAGTGAAAAATAAAACAAACAGGGGAACCACTGGCAATCAGATTTCAGTAAATTTGGATCTGTAAAGAATAAAACGCAACAGGTTGAGGAAAACATGACAACTTAACTTTACTTGAAAAGTACAATTTATGAAAGGGGATTGGTTACAGCAGAGGATTATTCATTCTTAGGAGTCAGTATTTCTAATTGGACTTTCCTCTGAATTAGAGAACATCTCAGAAAAATGTACGATTATTAACAACATTTAAAAGTAAAGCACTTTGCTCTCATAGGAAGTTAAAAAGCTTAGCTCCTGGTAAACTCCTCGCTTCCCATTCCATGGGATGGGAATTAAGAAACAGTGATTGGATTTCCCCCTCTTAGACAGTTGGTAACATAACAAGTTTCCCTATTACAAGATTTTCCCTCGCCTTTCATGTTTTTGATACTGGAGACCATGGCTACTAGGATGATATGTAGGTGTCTGTTTAGTTAATATATCTAATATGAACAATCTAGTTTATTTCTTGGTCATTATTTATGATATAATATTTTGGGGTATACTGCATTTGTGGTCCAATGTCCAACAAACGGCTAAAAAATGCTGTGTACTGATTGGTCTAGCAGTATATTTTCAGCAATGTAGATTTTCTATGTACATCTGCAAATTCTGCTGGATATAAACTTGAGAAATATCCATCAAACCTTCATTACATATCAGTTCTCTAATGTAATAACTCATAATCATGATATGTTGTTTTCTGTTCAGTGGGTGTAAAAGTAATTACTGTAGCTATGTTTAGCATTTTAATGACTCTTGAACTATGCCTCATGAGTTCTATTACAAAAAAATAAGCACAAATTAAAGGTCACCCTGTGCTATAAATAGGGCTAATGTATCATGGCGTAGTATACAAAAGCTTCTAATCAATAACAACATTGAGGCAATGAGTTTAAAATCATTATGCACCTACAGAGATATGATTATAAATCCATCAAATAATATCTTAAAATTGACTACAATTAAATTAGATGATCCTGTAGCTTACCCTACACAGTTGTTTTGGAAGATCTCATGGAAGTTGCAAACAATTTCCTTAATATTTCTTTCTCTGTGTATAATTTAAAGGATTTCCTTGTAGGCACAGTAGGTACTCGCTTATAAGTGGCAAAAAGGTACATTTCATGTGTTTCAGATACACAATATCTTATGAGATTATGATGTTGATTTACTAAATTAAAATTAGACTGTTCACTTAGCAAAGTGAATTATTCCCTTGCAAGGAATATTTCACCTATTTAGATAAAAGATGTAAAGCTCTGATGACTTTAAATTATGCACAAGTAAACATTTTTTTTCAGATTTTCTTGCATGGGATTGAGTGTAATTTGGTTAACCAAAATTACTAAAATTAGTAAAATATCACTTGAAAGGGTGTAACTTGCTGTGCTAGATGAAAGGCATATATTCCTTTGGTAAATTACCCCACTATAACCATATTCCAAGTTCAGTAAAATAGGAAAAATATGTTCATTAGCTATTAGATTTTAAGCTGTTCATTTAAATAAATGATCACTCTTTAGGAGATAATTCACTTAGCTTTGTGAATGAGGTAAAGCTCTGCTAACTTCAGCCATCAAATCTGTCTCACTGTCAATGTCCAATAAGTAGACTTATTTTTTTTCAAAATGGTCCTGTACACAAAAAACAGACTCATTAAGTGTGGAAAAATCCACAAATTCCATCTGGTAATTGCCATTGAAAACAGACACATGAATTAAGATACATGAAGTAGGAATAACATTAGAGAAAGTATAGACATGTCAGGTAAGCACAGCAATAGTATTTTAAACATACAATTGGCACAGCCTCTAAAGCATTTAAAAAAAAAAGATGACACATTTTTATTCTTAGCAACAGTAAATCACGAGTCAAACTCTTTTCACAACAGTAAAAGCAATTAATATCATCAATGCACCCTGACAGGTAGATTATGTAACTTGTTTGCTATAGAGCTGGCATGGGTAGGTGAGTTTACACCTCTAGTTCAAGTTGAATTTTTCAACTCTTTTACTGTATTCTTGAGTGAAATTTTATTCTCTCTAGGGACAAGTTCACACCTGTCGCTCCATCATGCGATTTTGTGTGGCTCCCCATGGCTGATCCCTAGTCAGCCGCTCAAGCATTTACACATTTGACAGCTGGCGGCAGTAAGTGGTATTAGTACCTCTCACTGCAGCTCCTATTTATTCCCTTTAGGGATGGCACAGAGACATTTTAACGTCTCCATGTAATGCCTCCCCAAGGGCCGGCATTTCCTGAAATGAGGAAGCAGTAAACACACTGCAACTTCAATGCCAGTGTAAATTAGCCCTAAGTTTTAGGTACAATGTATTGTTTCTTATTGTCTTTATACTGTATGTTTCATACTTTATAAAGTAAAAACCAATATACAAATACGGACCTACATATAACCTTGGTAGAAACTATAGGGGCATCTGGATAAACACAACCAAAACACAAACACATCTTTTTCACTTGCCCACTGATGCTAGATTGATGCATTATGGCATAAATGGTTGCAAAAAAGTTGCAGATATGCCAAATGAAAATGTAATGTGTAGCTGTGTGGCATCAACCCAAGGCAGCCTGTATAGTAGAATTATACAGTATATAGTAGTTTTTATCTCACAATTTGAAGAGATGAGATGTACACACAGCAATATTCCTTATCTTTATTTAATGAACAATTGCTTGCTTTTGTCATGTCATCATTTGCTTAAAACAAATTGCTAATTTAAAATCATGCTTCAGAATGAAGAAAGTAAATGACCTGCAGGATGCAGTGGAAGACAAAATGTTCATGTCATGTCTAAATTAATAAAGCAATTAAAGTATTGACAGACACATTACTGGTATAACACCTGGACATCTCAATAACACATGCGGTAAGTGACTTGCACCACTAATTAAAACTTGATGAATTTTTTATTCTGCAATGTCCGGTTATTCATGGACTGATCTGCACAATGCAGTTATTATAATGCTCTTTGTCCATTGTGTCTCCTGAAATGTAAAATCATTGTGTTTGTGGACAATTGCAAGACTAAAGAGATCCTTTTCATTATTACTTTTTTTTTGTTTACATTCATTTCTTATTAAACCAAGTTCATTTTAAGACAGCCTGTTTATAATATTTCCATACCTAATCCATTAGACTGGAGTACTGTGTATCTCATTGTGAAATCAATTCTTGTTGTATACATCCTATTTTTAGGGTAAAACACAATTACCTCAATATTAATAAACAAGTCAGATATATTTATTGAAGAATAAATGCATATTTGTAATTAATGCAAAATAAAAGGCATTGCTGTTCTTCATACATGGGTACTGGACTTCTATGCAACACTCATACAAAATACTTTAGACTGGAATCACATGGCAATCACAGTGTATTTGTAAACCTATCCCAGTTTTATGACAAGCATACACCAAGTGTAACTATACCAATAAAAGCAAATTTACTTATTTGCATTGGTGCTGTTTATATGGAGTGTTTAACTGGCAAAGCAATGGATTGCAGTTAGAAAAATGAAAATTAGGTAGCTATAGGAAAACACAAGAGAAGTCTATGCAGCCACTTGTCATTGGTGTATATTAATTCTTGGATAGCAGTAGAGTCACTGGACCTCTTTTATTAAACTAGTTCTGGAGAGAATATACTTTACCAGTGAAGCTGGTCTACTAAAAGGTATTTGCTATCTGTTAGCAAATGTTGTCAACCCTGGACCAGATTCATTCCAGGTTTGCTATGTCACCCAGCTTCACTGATGAAAATGTATGTTCTCCAGTCTTGGAGAGCTTTAATAAATCAGCACCATTGCAGGGAGGCATGGGATACCAGAAAGCATCCTTTGGTGACAGTGGCAGTATCAATTGTACTTTATGACAAATGGCCCAACCCACTTGCTGTGCTCAAATTCTCTCTACAATAAACCAGATTTTCTTTGTTGTATCTTTTAGCTGGCATTTGATAAGCATTGATGAGAGAATGTTGAACACTTGCCAACTAGCTGCCAGCTGCTGTACCACATTTCCTATTAAACATATGTAAAATGGGGGCGGTGTAAACAAGACACAACATTATCAGTGTATACTGAATCATGATGAAAATGCAGTTGTAATCCATGTTTAAACTTGCATGGAATGACACAACCTATCTTCTGTACCTAATATCCCCTTATTCTTTGCTGGAAAGGGATTGTTCTATAGTGACATCTCTCTCAGTAGGTGTCTAAGATATAGTGAATGCTCGGTGAATGCTTGACAACTGCCTGCCAAATGGTTGATCAAATATCTATGAGCTTTTAGCAAGTGCTTAGATACATTCCAGTCTGGCAACTCTCTGAATTCACACTTAGTCAAGCATTAGAAGGCATGGAACAAAACAAAGATGACAAGCTGCAAAAAGTAGGCCCTTCCAGCCTAAATCCAATTGACTAGTATTTTGTGGACATTGACTAGCCAGTTGTGAACCAGTTTTCAAATCTGGAAGAGATATGGGACACTAGTGTACTAGATACTAGATTATCCTTGAGATTGTAATATAGAAGAGGTCAAACTTGTCAATATTATCTTTTTGTAGTATTCATTGAAATTATACGTCCCTGTAAAACTTGCAAAGAGGAGCAATTTTTCATTAAACATTGAATGTAAAACATATTTTAGGTTATGAAAAGTGTATAAATGATTTTTTCTAATAATACTACATACACATTTGTAATGCGAGATAGGTACAATTTTAAAATGTCCTTATTTACTTTTAAAGACCAGGAGCTAAGTGACATGAGTGAGATGGAGAAGAAGTTTAACCAAAATAGAATGATAAAGCGGTTCCCCAGGTCTCTGTCTAAAATACTCCACCCCATCCCTTAGAAATCATTTAGGCTGTACTGTACATTGACTAGTAGTGAATGCATAGCCTGCCTAGGTTTCTCCTTCTTAATCATATTATTCTGCAAATTGCTGTTCTAGAAGTAAGCGCAAATTTAAAATCTGGCCCATTTTGGACAACACTGCATATGTTTGATACAATAAAATGTTTGATGACCTCTAGGGATTTTGTTTGAAGGTAATGGGTTATTGGCGGTTAACATGTTGTTCAACAAAACATGTATCTTATATGCTTATAATATTAGGATAAGACACAAAGCACTCCTGTTCTGCATAATGATAGGAACAATTCCAATGCTACTTCATACTACTTTCTTACCATGTATGTGGGCAGTAACAGCAAATGATTGCCAATACCCAGGAAGTTTTTTGAATGATTTAGAAAGTTGCCAGGCCATTCCTATTCTTTACTGATTATCTTGAAATATTCCAATAACTTCCATATGCTTTGTTCAAAATGCACTGTGTAGCAGATACTTATTTAAATAGAGTCTGAATGTTGTTACTTGAGATCAAGATTAACCAGAAGAGGATCAGAACTGCTGATTTATATTGATGTGGGGGAAATGGAGAGCTTAGTGTTACTGTAATTTGCATGACAAGTGTAAAGGGGGGATAACAAAGATGTCTTACCTCTGCCGGCCAGCCCTCCAGAACAGAACGTCCCATTAACCCGTGACCCTTAATAAATACATTGAGACCTGTTTTGGGTACAGCTGGCCATAGCAGCCTTTTAACATTTACATTTTTTTCAAAAGATACAACCGCAAACACAATATAACAGATACATTCCATCTATAAACATATGCTTATTTTTTTGGCAGTCCATAACGGTACCCCTACATCCCTAAATGTCACATACCTGCCCCAACAAATTTTGGCCCCCAGCCGTTAAGACACCGGCACAGGGACAACACGCAGGTATCCCACCAAACCCACCGGGCCTCACTACAACCCAATGTTCCAACAAACCCACTATCATGGACCACCAAAACCCGCCCCGCTGCCATGACAAACGAATCCTCCTCAAAGTTCGAACTACAGGGAGGGAGGGTGGGCAACTATTTTCCTTTGTTCTTCCAAATTCTCTGACCTCTACCCTCCCACCTCTGTCCTTTATAGCCTTGTCCTTTGACCCCTCCTAATTGCTCACTCCACCCATCACCCCATCTCTCTTAACCAATCATCTTCCTTAACCCATTCTCTCCTGACTTCTTTCCCCCACCCCCCCCCTGTCATGAGGCCCTCCGCCTATTTTTTATTTTTTTTTTTGCTCTGGGCCATCTTGACAAGTGTAAAGGGGGGATAACAAAGATGTCTGACCTCTGCCGGCCAGCCCTACAGAAACGAACGTCCCATTAACACGTGACCCTTAATAAATACATTGAGACCTGTTTTGGGTACAACTGGCCATAGCAGCCTTTTATTAACAAAATATAAACATTATTAACATTTACTTTTTTTTCAAAAGATACAACCGCAAACACAATATAACAGATACATTCCATCTATAAACATATGCTTATTTTTTTGGCAGTCCATAACAGTACCCCTACATCCCTAAATGTCACATACCTGCCCCCAAAAATTTTGCCCCCCAGCCGTTAAGACACCGGCACAGGGACAACACGCAGGTATCCCACCAAACCCGCCGGGCCTCACTACAACCCCATGTTCCAACAAACCCACTATCATGGACCACCAAAACCCGCCACCACGCCGCAAGCATGACACCTTATGCTTGCGCGCACCTCCACACCTTTAAACCACGCTGCAGGCCATCCTGCAGACCCAACATCCAGAGATCCGTGCCAACCGCATTAAGATGCACCCCATCCTCACGCAAGAAAAGATGGGGCTCCCCTTCCAAATCCCTGTGCCGCACCGTTAACCCTCCAATCCGCACAACAAACTTACTCACCGCTCTATTGATCTTCACGCGTGCCTTATTCAAGCGATCCACCGATCGTGCACGCCTCCAAGTCCGTCTTGCCACCATCTCAGACCAAACCAGAACTGTGTCGGGAAATGCCGAACGCACACGTAAAAAATCAAATTTTATATCCTTCAGCAATTCCCGAATAGGCCTGGATCCCACATCATTACCCCCCGCATGAATTAACAATACATCAGGTGGACGATCCAAACGCACATAACGGGTAATTTCCGGAAGCACTCGGCTCCACTGCATGCCACGTATGCCAATCCACCGGACTCTTGCTTCACCCCGCCGGAAACCCAACTGTCGCCCGTTGCGGCGCACCTCCGCCCGCCTGGCTCCCCAATACACAAACGAATGCCCAAGAATCCACATCAGGCATTTCCCTGAATCTGTAAAGCAAACAAAAAACAAAATATACAACCAGAACAACCCTGGTCCCTGCCAGTACACCCACCATACCCCATGTGACACCACCAGAGACCAACACTGTACCCACGCCCCCATACTCACCTATAACAGCTGCGGCCGAACATACAATTTAAAACGATTGGACTCCCAACGACCAATCCGCTTGATAGCCTCCTCACCCAACCCCCATCGAGCCGCCTCAGTAGCAGCCCCGATACGAAAAGAATGCAATGAGTAGGACTCAGCCGCCCGCCCAGTAGCGTGCACACACCGCTTGAACACTGCCCCAAACTGAAAAAGCGACAAAGGGGACCCATCCTTATGTACAAAAAACGGACCGGAACCAGAACCCCGCATCCGTAAGTACTGGCTAACCGCCCTAATGGGCAGGCCGCCGACCCTGGAAGCGCCCCCAAAAACAAACAGGCCCCCTTTCCCCCTTGATCAGTCTTGGACTTCCTTATCCAAATCCTCACCCTCCGTCCTTGCACTCGCACATCCTGCCAAAACAAGCCTCCCAACTTGGTCTTGCTCGGACTAACCACCTCCCCAACCCGCAATGCTCCAAAAAATATTACTGTAAACGCAGCCTTAAACAATGCAACTTCAAAAACATCTCCACAAACACCCTCCAAACAATCCAACACCTCCACCAGCATATCAAAAGAGACCGGCCTCCTAGTATCACTCCGCACCTTTCCCCTTTTGTATCCCTTTAAAGCCTGCCGGACCAAAAAATTATTTGTGTGGTCTTCCCCCCCTTCCAACTTAAATAAAAAGGCTAACGCTGATAACTTCTTAGCCATCACCGCACTAGAAACCCCTTTCCTAAAATTCACAGCCAAAAATAACAACAGCATCAACAAACCTTGCTTAACATCTAACCCCTCCGCCTCCTGCTGCACAAATTGAAACCATTCATGCCACGTGTGTACGTACGCCTTCCACGTTCCTACTGCCACCGACCACCGAATCACACCAACCAACATTGCTAAACAATCGTCCACAGATCCGGAGGGCAAGGAATGCCCTGGCGATCCGCCCCCGGAACCAGCGTCCGGAACCGCAGCCACTGGGAACGAGAAAGAGAATCCGCCACATCATTAGCCGTTCCAGGCACATGTACCGCCTTCAAATAAATGTTATGACACAAGCACAACAGCAACCAAATGCCTGAGCAAACGCACTACTGGAGGCGAATTAGCCGTATTGCTATTAATCGCCCCCACTACCCCCAAATTGTCACAATGCAAACAAACCTTGCGATTGCTCAGGTCACTACCCCAAATGCTCAAAGCCACCACTACTGGAAATAATTCCAACAAAATCAAATTTTTACACCATCCTGCTGCCACCCACGACTCCGGCCATGCCTCCGCACTCCAGTGACCAGCCCAATAGGCACCATAACCCGTACTTCCAGCTGCATCTGTAAAAAGGTCCAAAGCCACATTAGACACTGACTCCCCCATCCACAAGGTCCTCCCGTTATACCAATCCAAAAACCGCATCCACACACGCAAATCCTCCCTCAATTCACTGGTCAATCGTATAAAGTGTCTAGGAGAGCAAACCCCCGCTGTAGCAGCTGCCAACCGCCTACTAAATACTCGCCCCATCGGCATGATATTACATGCAAAATTCAATGTTCCTAACAAGGACTGCAATTCATGCAAACGAATTTTTCGCAAGCCCTGTGCCCTCCGCACCGCCAACCGCAAACCTTCCACTTTATCAATCGGCAACCGACACTCCATCGCAGACGAATCTAGCCGCCAACGGAACCCCAAACGATTCAGTAACGTGCTGCAACGTGCCCAACAAATTGGCACAAACCTCGGAGCCTGGAGGCCCCACACACAAAAAATCATCTAGGTAATGGATAACAGAATGTAAACCGGACACATCACGCACCACCCATTCTAAAAAAGAACTGAAACATTCAAAAAACGCGCAAGAAATAGCGCAACCCATGGGTAGGCACTTATCAACATAAAAAGCCCCCTGCCATTCACAACCGAGCAGCCTAAAACTATCCGGATGCACAGGTAGTAAGCGAAAAGCAGCCTCTATATCCGCCTTTGCCATTAAACAACCCCTGCCTGCTGAACGCACCATTGCCACTGCAGCATCAAACGAAGTATAAGATACTCTACACAGCTCTGGATCGATCCCATCATTCACCGACCCTCCTTTAGGGTACGACAAATGATGAATCATCCGAAACTTGTGGGGCTCCTTCTTAGGCACCACCCCCAATGGAGACACAACCAAATTTGACAGCGGAGGGTCTGCAAAAGGACCCGCCATGCGTCCCAAGTGAACCTCCTTCCGCAACTTTTCTGTCACTACCTCTGCATGTGCCAACGCAGAATGCAAATTCCTGGCTGGGGGTGGAGTAACTGTCAAACTACAAGGAATGCGAAAACCTTCAGAAAAACCCAACAACAAAAACCGAGCCCCCTCTCTATCAGGATACCTATCTAGAATGGGCGCAGCTTTTCCACTTTCACCGGCGTCCTCCCTTTTTCCCCCAGGCTCTCCCATACGCCCCCTACCTTTGTGAATGCAACGCACGGCCGCATGGGCTCCCCCACAGACCGAGCACTCCAGCTTAAAGCGGCAGGAGCTGCCAAAACGGCACGTTCCTTCATTAAATAACCAGCAAAACCCCTTTCGCTTTCCAGCCATTGGGGCTCCCATGCCTGGGCCCCCGGCCGCCCCGAGAAAGGACTGCGACCCCCACCGTGCCGATGTCATCAGGCGCATCCACAAATTGATGTCCTTGTGGTCCCACCTCATGCCGGGGCGCATGGCCTTCCACTGACGAAATTGTTCATCATAACGGAGCCACGCTACACCACCATAAATCCTATAAGCCTCACTAATAGCATCCAAATAACAAAAAAGAGCCGAGCAATTCTCAGGCGCCTTTTCCCCAATCAGGCTAGCCAATATGGCAAAAGCCTGTAGCCAATTTTGAAACGTGCGAGGAATCGAGCGCCATGCGCTCTTCTCATCCTGCACCCTCTTCCCCTCACTCACCTTAACCTCCCGAGCTCCAAACCTCTCCGCCGGTAACAGGGAAAATATCTCCACATACTCACCCTTCCATATTTTTTCTCTGACATCCGACTGCAAATGCGCCCCTAATGGCCCTTCAAAACAAATGTACACCCCACCTTTTGCTGCATCGCCCACCGACGAAAGATCTCCTCCTTCCTTCCGGCCGTCACCCTCGGGGCGATCCGTGCCATCTGCTACCCCTGGCCCTGCCTGCGCCGCGACCCCAGACACCAGAAACCCCTGAGAGGACAAGCCGCTCCCCCCTTGGACCCCTATATCCCGAAATCCCCCGGACACCGTCAACCCCCCAGCTCCTGGGTCCTGGCCTGCACCCCACACCACTGATGGTGGGGGGTGACTCCGCTCTCCCAGACCAAAACTAACCAATAGGTCCCGCAAACTCCTCAACAGCCTGCCTTCCGCCCCAACCCCTTGGGCACCCCGTGACACAGCCCCCCCAGCACCCACTAAACAACCACCCCCAACAGTACAACAACAATCATCAACATTCCCCCCCATATCCTCCCCTAAATGCGGACCCCACACAGGGTGGGACTCACCAGGGGTCCCCATTCCTGCAGCCGCTGGATCCGCTCTGGCGCCGTCCATCCTTTCTTCTTCTGAAAGTTCCCCCTCCGAGCGGGTGTCCCCCTGTGTCACCGCGTCCTCCGCCACTTCTGGGTTCCTGTCTTCTTCCACTTCCGGGCGCAGCAAACTGACGTCACTTCCGGGCGCCGGCAAAGAACCGGAAGTGCGGCCTGCCACTTCCGTTCGCCTCATTCTCCGTAGGACCTCACCAGGGATGGATGCGTCCCTCTCCCGCTCCTCCACAGGCCGCTTCTTCCCTCTGACCGCCACCAATGAAGACCTCTTCAGCATCTGGGTACCGACCAACGATGGGCCACGGTCCGGTCCCGCACGCTGTTCACTCCCCCGCCGGGCCTCAGCCTCACCACCAGGAAGTAAGGAAATACCGGCCGCACGCTCCCGCTCCCTGCCGCGAGCAGACCGGGACCTGACAGGCCGCCCCGGGGATCCATCTGCTCGGGGGTCCCGCCATCAGTGAGGATTCCTCCCGGCCCGCCCGCCGCTCACAGGTGCCCTCTGCTTGGGGGGACACGGAGGGTCCCTGCTGGGGCTCCTAGGATAGCGCCGGACCCCAGAGGCCAAACTGGGACTAAGGCGCACCGGCGGCCGGGACAGCCGTGCCCGCCTGGAACGCTGCGGGCCTGCCTGGCCCTCCTGTTCCAGCCCAGGCCCCAAAGTCTTCATCTGGGACTCCAACCACTGGACACCCCGTACTGCAGCAGCTGACCTAATGCGGTCCAGCAATTCATCAACGGACGCCATCAGGTAAGACAACTATTTTCCTTTGTTCTTTCAAATTCTCTGACCTCTGCCCTCCCACCTCTGTCTTATATACCCTTGTCTTTTGACCTCTCCTAATTGCTCACTCCACCCATCACCCCATCTCTCTTAACCAATCATCTTCCTTAACCCATTCTCTCCTGACTTCTTTCCCCCCCTCCCCCTGTCATGAGGCCCTCCGCCTATTTTTTCTTTTTTTTTTGCTCTGGGCCATGTGGATAGTTAGAACTTTCTTCAGACATGGTTTATGCCAGGCAGGGTCTTAGTGTTAGTACAAGCACTGAGCAGCGCTACTGCTGCTGGTCTGCACAACATATAGTCCATGACGTTATTTGCATTGCTTTCCCCTGTCACTGAGGCTGCTATTCCTTCATTGTGTCACTTCTTGTCACAAGTGCTTTGTGTCACCATTTTGAAAAAAAAGTATATTTGTAGTTTCACAGTTTGTCCAGTTCTAAAAGTGTATTGCTACTTATTTATAACTACTACTTGTCACAGCCACTATGTGTCATGGTTAAAAAAACAGAGCCCCGCAACACTGGTGATTGTGTGATTTTCATTTTTCCCATGCTGTTCTTTTATTTAGCACAACATTTTCCATTTTGTAGTCTTTCCATGCCATTTTGCTGCATTTGGCTGCTGTATCCACTATCCACTACTGACTACAGATCTTTCCCAATTGACTTCAATGGTGTTCAGATTTAGGACACTCAGAATCCAAAATTTTTTTTGACAAGTTTAGCTGAACTAAGATCATTTCTAGTAACTAGTCCTATTATCAACCTATACCTAGTATTTTAATAATGGAATGACCAAAATCTCTTTTGCATGGGGATATTGAAAAATGACCATGATGTCTAAAAGCTGGCCTTAACATTCTTTTAATGGTTAATTATTATAGAATGAACTTAAATTACACTATAATGAATTGCTTTATTACTTCTAATACTCTCTAATAATAAATAACAAAAATACTTATGTTGTAATATTTAATTAAACCAGATAGTTTATTATTATAGGTTATAGTAAGGAGCTTATTTCAGGTTCGAAAAAAAAAATTAATTTGAACTTGATGTTTGTAATTGAATAAGAACATGATGTGGTATTTCCAGTATGCCCTGTCAGCTGGAAGGGAACCAGAAATTAGAAGCGCTATCAGTCTAAGCCCACAGCATTTTGGCTCACATATTTCTATATACCAGAAAAATGTTTGCTTTAGAAATTGTCAGTGTAGGTATTTCTCTGTGCGTATAGGCAGGTGTAATGCAGGCTGAATGCCTGTGATACTGCAGTTTTCCTTTATTAATACTGTATCCCACTCTTGAGACAATACAAAGAACAACATGTATTTTTTTCTAAACAAACCTGGGGAATCAAATACAAACCCTTGTTGACAAATGCTTGTCAAAGAGATCTTGTAAAATCAATAGTCAGTACTTGCATTAAATCCCTTCTCTTATTTACAGCTAACATGGATTTTAGAGACAACAGTTCTTCTGTACACTGCAGATGGATGCCCTTCTGATTAATACAGAGTCAACCTATAAAAAGTGCTTTACAAGTATTCAAATGAAGAAAAAGTTTACCGCCACCCCCTTTTCTCACATCCTTTGTGGTTTTTCAAGAGGAAAACATCCCTCTTAGCTTTTTTTTATTCTTCTGACATCATTTTAGTTTAGAAGATCTCAAACTACAAGTGAATACATGACATCCGCATTGTCTCCAGTGTACACATTTTACTTTTGATTTATGACATTACTATATAGGTGCACTTGACAGCTTTCAGATTGAAGAAGAGACAAGAGTGCTTTAATGTGCAATGGGTTATCTGGGTAAATCTATCAAGGCTTCGTCCTGGGAGAACAAGGAGAGAGGCTTTGTAGAGCCCCGCTGTGTAGCAAGCTTCCATGCTGTGCACATCCCAAGCTCACTGACAGTTATGCTCAGCATTCACTGTAATAACGAATAAAAGGGAGCTCCCTGTAGATTACAGATCTTCCGTGTTTTGACATTGACCTTAATACATAATTTAAACACAAAGCCTGAGAAGTGTGGAACAAGATAAGAAAAGACCAGAGAGCTGGCAGATAAAGTGATGTTCAATCAGAAATCAGATTTGTTCCTGATCGAGGAGATGTGGGCATTAAAAGAAGAGGCACTGCAGTACAGGGAGTCGAGTAGCTGAGAAGGCGTGGGGGAAAAAGAGTGCCAGAAGTGCCTGCATTATATCCTATAACAGGGGCAAATTATATGGATAAAGGCCTGTCAAAATACTGTCCAATAAAAGTCAATATGCCCCACTGAAAAGAGCTTCAAACAGATATATTACTTGGAAATGTTGGTTCATTCTTATTTGACATGGCTTGGAAAAAAAAGAAAATCTGGAGGAACCTCGGTTGCTCTTAACATGGATATTCTGTATGGATTACTGGTATTTGTTTCTAGTAGATGATTAATACAATTATTTAAATGCAACTGTATACCAAGGTCATATGAATTGTACTTGTGTTTTATTATAATTTTTTATGCTTTCTCTATCAGAATAAGGGGCTGAATTTTCTAAAAAATGTTTTAAGATATTTTTGCAGTATTGATTTGAATTCATTTGTTCGTAGGTTGATTTTATGACTTGATTTTACTTTACTTACTCATTTGCAGGTGTGCCAACTGGCAAATCAAACTTAATTGCAGGGTGGGAAAAAATATATAAAAAATAGACCTTTTTATAAAGTGAGGCAGAGTTAGCAACATTGCTAAAACATCTTTATATTACATATTCTGTACACATAGGGCTTTATTTATAAAACTGGGAATCTGACATTCCCTCAAACATTCCTCGATGAGAATCAAAAACTGCCATTAAAACACATAGACCTGGAAGATTCTCTACCAGGAAATGTTTGAGGGAAAGTTAGAATAACTCTATTATAGATAGAGCTCTTAGAGATGATCTCAGTAATATAGATAAAGGTTATTTAAGACAAAAACTTTTTTTTTTTGGTTTTGTTAAAAGTGGTGATGTGAAATACTTCAAACAATGTTCAGACATTACCTGTTCTTTTCTGTTTTTGTTTATTTGTTGTGTACAATTCACATGTTCTATTTTATTGAATAAAAATGTATTGAGATAAAAAGTGGTGAAGTGTTAAAAACCTGTTTGTGTCACTGCTTTAGATACCGATCCTCTGTGTTGCCTTGGATAACAGCAATTGAATGTTTAACAGTTCCGTTCTCTATATGTAAAAATTGTTAATTATAAACAAATAATAATGGACAGAAAAAAAAACAGTGCCACCTTATATTAGTGTTCAGTGAATAAAACATTTTTTCTGTCTAGCAAGTGTCCTACACAGCATTTGGCGGATGTAAAGTCTTTGAGTGAACTTGCCTGCTTTCCATTCATCTACGATTTTGCGCATGTGCAGAGTTATGCAAGCTATGCCAGGCTAAACTTTACGCTCATGCAGCCACATGACATGTCTGCATGAAAGACATTCTAGATATCATTATGAGACAGAACTGGCTGATATCTAAACTAATAATTTATTTTAGTGCTTTCAAGCTGTCCCCCTTTTAGCAAGACACCAGGAAGCTTGAAACAAGAAACTCCAAGAAAAAAAGCAAGGAACTTATACTCACCACATTGGGGTTGATTTACTAAGGGCATTTAGGCTGTTCACTTTGCAAGGGAAATATCATTTACTTTAGTGATTTTTGGAAAATGCATTTTGCAAAGAATACCCAGTACATAAAATTGCATTAAGTTACTTTTTCTAACTTTGCGTTTTGTCCTCTTGTTGGAAAAACAAATATTCATTTCTGATTATTGAGAATATGCCACAATCGGTCTGCCCATTGCTGGTGTTTAGTGTCCCATAACCTTAGTGGTCAGCGTAGACTGACATTTCCTTAATTATGTGATCAATGTCCCTTTTTATTGCTGTTCAGTGGTCACTAAATGAACATAAATAAACCCTTTACATATTTATCCCTAATAACCCCTAGTGTAGGGGTGTAGGCATTCTTTTTAATTCTGACATTGTAAGGCAGTATTCTTACCCCCACTGACCACCAATAGAAGGTGGCATTCTTACTTGACCACAACTTTAAAGTGGCCGTTTTTCCTCTTACTGACCACTAACATTGGGTAGCATTTTTGCTCCAACTGAACACCAGTGTAAGGTGGCATCCTTCCTCCCACTGGCTAACAATGTAAGGTGACATCCTTCCTCCTACTGGCTAACAGTGTAAAGTGGCATCCTTCCCCCCACTAGCTAACAGTGTAAGGTGGCATCCTTCCTCCCACTGGCTAACAG
>NC_092858.1:66570385-66580950 GCF_032062135.1 Pyxicephalus adspersus | reverse complement strand
TGTAAGGTGGCATCCTTCCTCCCACTGGCTAACAGTGTAAGGTGGCATCCTTCCTCCCACTGGCTAACAATATACAGCTGGCAGAGAAAACCTATGCAGGGTTAAATTAGTTACTTCCTCCCTGCCGGTGTCCTCACTGGAGCATCCTTGCTCCAGAAAAATAACCTCCACTTTAGTTGTTATTGAAGAAGTCAACCCAGTAAAAAAAAACGGCAAAGCAAAACCTACAGTCAGGGCCAGAAATATTAGCACCCCTGCATTTATGTCAGAAAATGTACCACTTCTCCCAGAAAAGCGTTTTAATTACAAATACTTTAGTATTGTCATGTTTATTTCTTTTGCTGGAACTGGAAGAACACAGAAAAAACAGAGAAAAAAAATCTGAGACAATCCACACACCAAAAATGGCCTGGACAAAATTATTGGCACCCTCAACTTAATATTTAGTAGCACACCCTTTGGAAGAATTACATTATGTTAATCACTTTCTGTAACAAACAACCACTCTTTACATCTCTCTACTGGAATTTTGGACATGACAATACTAAAGTATTTGTAATTGCAACAATTTTCTGGTGCATTTTCTGACATAGGCAAGGGTGTAAGGGTACCAATATTTTTGGCATTGACTGTACTTAGCAAAATGACAGTATAATATATATATGCAGAAAAGTTGCACTTTAACAAATAGAATATACAGCTAAATATGCTTTTCCAGTGATACAATATTTAAAATATAAATTGACTATAGGCATTATAACAAATATGTGCAGTGTCTATGGTGTTGAAAAAAATCTTCTGCTGACATGACTGTAATTCTGTAATGAGTGCACTGATGGATTGAACACTCCTCTTATGCCATTCCTTTACATTTCCCATGTGGGTGATTACTAGAACTTTCCGTCTAGAAGAAAATTTATATTAACACAACTACTTAAGGATGTAAACTAGATTTTATATAAATAGTGAATGTTAACATTTCACACCAGTACATAATTTCTACAACAAACATTGTTCGGTTACTCAGCCACACTTGATCATACTACAAAGAGAAACAGGAAGGCTTCTGGCACACACAGTCCACTGTTTGTTTTCTTTCTTCTATAGCAACTCCCTTAGCTATCTGTTAGCTAAGTGCAGTGGGCAATTGCAGTGAATGAGATAGGTGTATAGTGTTACTAAAGATTAATCTTAACTTTAGTCACTAGGTGGCAGGTGGTTATTTAAAGTTGCTGAAATGTCAAAGGCAATCAGCTTAATATATGGAGCTTGGGAAAGTTATATGAGCAACCATATGATGATGGATAAAGGGGCCTTAGTTAGTATTAACTAGAAACCCTATGCATATGGTCTTGGAATTTAAATTTATAGCTCCACTTAAGTGGTCCTATAATTTTTAATACAATAAATTACTTTTCAATCCCAGTGACATCATTATGTAATTCTGTCTCAGCTTATTTGCATTCAAAAAATAATAAATCACCTAGCGATATTTTATGTTCTATAAATGCTAACATCTTCAATCTCGGCATCTACAAGGTGTTTTAAGAGACAGTTATATAATTTTCTGAGTCAAGATGAATCTGTAAATGATTATTCCTGGTTCAGAATTAAAGCACAAAAAGCAGTGTAATAAAATATTCAAAGAAAACATTATATGAAAGCAAATAGTAGAAATGGTAACTATCCATATGAAACTTTAAACTTAAAGTTGATAATAAATCAAGATTAATGGATAATGTAAAGAACCACCCACAGAAAAACTGTAATACACACAGCTAAACACAAGTAACCATTAAAGTGAAATTTCATCCATGGAAATGTTTACATTTATTAATATTATTATTATTATTATTATTATTAATAATAATAATAATAATAATAA
The DNA here is from genome assembly GCF_032062135.1 of Pyxicephalus adspersus. Lineage (NCBI taxonomy): Eukaryota > Metazoa > Chordata > Amphibia > Anura > Pyxicephalidae > Pyxicephalus > Pyxicephalus adspersus. The sequence continues at coordinate 66,579,065 of NC_092858.1, read as the reverse complement.
TATTCTTTATGTCTGTATTCTCCTTATGGAGATTTCACTTTAATTTGTCACATAGTGCTACCCGATTCTTCACCATGATCCCAAATTCCTGTGTTCCTTGTCTGTTGACATTTTATTGGGTGCATCAATCTAATGCCACTAAAGAACCTATTTTGCCCTTTGATCAGCCTAAATTCTTCATGATATCAATTTACCAAGGGACTAGTAACATTCTGTAAAATTTTGAAATCTGAAGACTTTGAAGGCTAATGTAGTACACCAAAGTCAATTCCATTTTATTGGCTTGTGATCATGTATACCTTCTAACACTTTCAGTCAATAGAAAGTTGGTGGACCGTAACCAAAAAAATCAATGCAGAGGTTCAGCAACATTACAGCACTTATGTATTAGTACATGCCAAAGAACAGTGATCAAACCAATCAATATAAAACCATCACCAGTGCGCTAACAGAAGTGAAACCTATTATATTTTGTTGGCATACTCAATAATCTTTGTTTAAAGGTGCCTTTCTACACACCAAAGTTGTCATTTCAGCTGTGTGGTTTCTGTCAAGTTTAAAACTTCTTTTTATAGTTGCTGTTTTCATATTATAATCACATAGCACCTATTTAGTGCAGTGAAATTTAGGGATTAAATGTAAGCATATTTTGAATAGTTTTCTACAGGGAGTAATGGTTGGCTTTCTATTGATGCACAGGAATTCCCTGTTCAGGTTTAGATAAAAAACAATCACTGCCCTGATGCATTGCATTTCTGAGGTAAGTTTTGAAGCCTTTTTAGGCAGGTAGTTGCTAAAAGTTTAAAAGGTTGGAGAACTGAGGCCTGGGGAGACTATGGGGGACCCCTAAAACCATAAATTGATGACAGAGAGAGATCTCAGCAGGTGGCCCTCAGGTACCCAGGGCTTGGCTAGGCCAGGTCCCGAAGCTTCAGCCCTACGCACAGGATGCCACAGGTGGTCACATTCCAGACTGGGACTTTGGGGACAAGGTCATTGAGATATTATTTCCCTCCTGAAACTTTGTGGGAATGTCAGTGGTATTGAATGGCTGTGATATACTGCAAGGAAGTTGTATGTGCTCTATTGATACCTTGCTGCCCTCACTCTCTCTTCTTCATGTGTTAAATAACCACCTAAAAATGAAGATCTATGAACCAGTTTATGTTTCTGCCATCACCCTGCCTGGATAAAACAGAATAAACTGGCCATGCCTACAGGGGCTAAGCACTATAGTCATATATCAAGGCGATACTAAAAAGGTCTGGTGAAGGCATTGGTAATTACCAGTAGGAGTACATTTTTAAAGGATCAGCTGGAGGTCAGAGAACAGTAGCAAACATTGCTGACCTAAAATTTATTTAATTGTACTTTTTTAAATTACTCATTTAGGACAAAGTGAAAAAATCTCCTATTGGCCCATCTCCTGCCCAATTTAAGCTTGCCTTTTTGTCCTCTTTCCTTGCTTCTTCACTGTGGGAGTCAACACCTACCTAAGCTTCCTGTAGGAGTTTATGTGTGGCGGATTATGTACATGTATTCGGTACATAATCTGCCACAATATGCATTATCATGCATTATGTACAAGTATGTTATTTGTGTTTGGTGAGTGGTTCAGCCCTAAGCCCTGAATTCATGTAAGAAGTCACACACTCATTGCAACATGACAAAACGCTATGCACTCTTTGTGTAGTGGTGACACTAGTAGGCATTGTATGTAATGTTTGTCTCTAAATCCAAGGAGATTTAGGAAACATCTCCAGCTATTTCTTTAAGGCTGTATTGAACTGCCATATAAAAGCTGATATTTCAATATTGGCATTGTATGTAATGCAATTCAATTTAGGTGAATATGCTAACAATCATATACAGTCACTGGCACACACTTAATAAAAACTTCACTTATTCTATTGTGGTTCACTATAAAAAGGTACACAGTTTAATGTCATGAGCTTTTATTATATCTTGAGTTCTCCATTAAGGAATGAGTTATTCACACCAGCTCTGTAAAATTGAACCTGTTTGTCATTTGTTTTATAGAGCGCGTGAAAATATTTCAAGCTTGAAGTAGCACACACTACACTCACTAATAGTCTACATGTAATTTAATAACTTTGTTAACAAGATGATTGTGTCACAGTCAACTGAGTCCTTAACATTTAAATACAGCAGGATATATCATGTCAGTTTAAATTTGTACTGCACAGCACTGCCTGCCCAGCATATCAGACTTTATAAATTGACTATTGAATGTCATCTCTAACTCTTTTAAATACTTGGTAGTGAAATTCTCCCCTGAAAAGCTCATTTAAATGTATAAATTAATAAATTAGTAAATTTAAAAGCATTGCCATCCAGTATTTACCAAAATCTGATACATACAATTGTAAAAATAAAATCAGGCTTGGTTACAAGCCATAGCAATAAGGAATTATCCTCCTAAATATTAATTATCATTGCTGTTAAGAAAGGTATTAATCATTGCTAATACATAATAATAGGTATTATCCATTGTATTTTATTATATTAAACCTCCTGTGTTAAATGAAGTCTTAAGGAGACTCTATCAGCCAAAAAAAAAAAAAAACGTAGAAATGTCTGCCTATACCTCTAGCAGTGGCTGCCTATATCTCTAGCAGATTCCAGATCCCTTCTGGACAAATTCCAAACTATTCTGATAGACAAAGTTCAATCATTTCTGGATGGCCACCTCCATGCTTACACATATTCCTATTGGTGAATCACCATGAGCTGCCTATCTAATAAGAATGTTTAGGAGGCAGGAAGTGATGTACACATGGTGTTACCATCAGAAAGGGCTAACATTTTGCCTGTTGAAACAACCTGGGATTAGGCTGTAAGGCTATGGTTTTTCAGGCTGCTGCAGGAAAATAAAATTAATCATATAGTTATGTATACAGGAAATTAAAAATATAGAGAGTGCATGTCAAAGTCATAAATTAAAAGTGTTCATAGTTTAGGAAGAATGAGTGACAAATAGTGGTGCTGCATTCAACATGCTAACTTTGAAAGTAAAAGACATAAAAATCACAATTGGACGTTGAAATTCTAGAAAAAAGCTGCTATATTGGATTGATTTTGTAAAAATAAAGGTTGTGGACAGTTACAGTGGTTGGCTACCCTCATTTATAATCTCATTTATATCGCTAAGCTAAGTGAAATATAACTTGCAAGGGCATAATTCACTTTGCATTGTGAACATCCTCTATTCCTTTAGTATATCAACCGCAATGTGTGTTGACATTAAAGACCTCATTTAATAAATCCCTCCAAGACTGTAGAAGATAGACCATCATTGGAGAATCTGGTCATCCAGAAAACCTGAATTGGACCTGGTCCAGTACTGAAAGCAATTTGCCAGCTAACAACAAATCATTTTTAAGAACTCTATTCCAAGTTTGCGCGATCACCCAGGTTCGCTCATCATAAAACATCATCTTCAGACTTAAGGACTTGAGACCTTTATTAAATCAGGTACTATAAATTTATTACAGCTTGAAATGACGGTGGACATAGTGGAGACTGTCTTACTTGCATGTAACACATAAGCACCTGATTTCTACATGGTGCTAGGCTTTAGTTACCATAACCGAGAAGTAGGCTTTTGCAGAATTCATGTCAAGTGAATTTGGTGTTTTTAGCATTCTTACCTAAGGATAATATCTTTTCAGTGTTATATTTGCTGTTAATTATTTTAATGATTTAATAAAGAAGAATGATCATGATTCTTTATAGGGTGGTGGCACATCAATATTCATATATTTTTTTGGAACACTGATTAAAAACTAGGTAAGTGATTCAATTTTTAGTCACATTTTTCTCTTTTGATTTACGGCTAAACTGCGTCTACAGTCATGGGAAAAAGACAGCGCACCCTCTATCAATGCCAAGGTTTTGTGCATCAGAACATAATAAAAAAAATCTGGTCATTAGCAGGTCCTTTGGACAGACAAGACCACAGTAGAGATGATTGACCATTTTGTACAGTGGAATGTTTGGTGAAAACCAAACATAACATATGAACACAAACACCTCATACCAACTTTCAAACATGGTGGTGGAAGGATCATAATTTGTAGCCACAGAACCTGGAGACTTTGCAGCCATTCAGTTGAACATGAACTCTTCTCAATATCAAAGCATTCTACAGTCAAATGTAAGGCCATCTGTGTGACAATGCCCCCAAGCACACCAGCAAATCTACAACTGAATGGGTTAAAAGGAAAAGAAGAAAAAATAAAAAAAAGGAAGAGTGTTACAATGGCTCAAGCCCAGACCTCTACTCAATCAAAATGCTGTTGTGGGACTTTAAAGTGAAACTATAGGTTCATAAAGACAAAATTGCCAACAAGCAGGAATGTTATTGCTGAAGAAATAGGCAATGCACGTTCTCCAATAAAACGTAATTACCTTTCTGCCTGAAATATTTTTTAAAAGTACACTGCATAAACTAAATATCGTGGGTAGCACTACTGCTCAGCTCACCATTAGTAGTAGCAGACAGAAATAGATCCCATTATGTATGTTCTTATTATGTATGCAGGAGGTAGATTCCTCCCAGCCAAGATTTTCCCCTTGTGAAATGGTTAGTCCTATTTAATATTTCAGTCACAGGGAAATGAAGACAGTGAACATGATACATTACTCCGGAATCAGGGTACAGCTCCTTCCTCAACAACACACATAACCACTTTCTCTGATGCATGATGATGCATAACCTTTATTCAGTCAGGAGGAACATGTCCCTGTACATGCCTTCATGTGCAAGAACATGTGTCCTTGCATGAATAGTGTACAGTTATACCTTCATAAGGATTCAGTGTTACTATTCATTACTTTGATTTGTTCCTTGACCTATTGTAGAAAAAATATAGAAGTGGGGTGAATAAGTTAAACTATGGGAGGTATATGTTTGATGTCATGTATGTATCCAAACGAAAATTATATAGTAGATAATGTAGTCCAAATTACCACCTCACATTTGTTACTAAAAAAGATATATTTGTATGTGTAACTCAGCAAGATATTTAGACAGTATACTATTACACTTGTATTAAAATTACATAACAAACATTTTTTGCATAAAACAGAAGTAGGAAAAATAAGTAGCCCTAAAGCATGTTCCATCCTCATGTATTAATGATGGGAAGTCATAAAGGATAACGACAGGAAGCTATGCCTTTACATTATGCTGAGTAATAGTATTGTTTTCAAAACTCCGCCTAGCATTATACATGACAATGCTCTGTGCCTTCTATTTCACATTTTTTTTAGGATTTCAGGTAAACTAGTGGAGACTGCATGTACAGTATATTCTTCACACATTCCTAAAGCAAACTCCTATACAATGTATGACACTGCTACAAAAAAATAAACAAAGGGAATAAATATGGTAGCAGTTGTGAACTTGGTACTGTAGTAGGGAAAGAGGTCAAACATTCACAAAAAGAGAAAATAACAAAAAAAAAAAAGAAAGAAAAGAAAATACCTTTTTAGAATGGTGTGAATGGATGGAATGAAAATTAAAAAAGCATGTATTGTGCATTGCATGCATACAACGTCAATTGTCAAAGCCTCTGCAGAAGACAGAAGGCAGAAAGGGTAAGTATACCCTAGACTTCTAATGAATGCTTTTATCCAAGTCTAGTGGCAGTCTAATTTATACATATGTAGGTGTATTTAAAAAAAATTCATTATGGAGGTAAGATTATTTTATTGCCGAAGGGACATTGCCTGTACCTTCTCCAATAAAGGACAAATCTTATCACATTTTCTTAAAGTTGGAGCTTAGTTCCATTTTAATAGTAATTGTGTTAATTGAGGAGGAAGAAAGGTGTCTAGTGTATCATCATCGTCATGCTTCAGAGATAAAGAAAAGCTGTTGATCCAACTATTTTAAACAAGTATTTGGGATCAGCCACCTTCCTAGTAACTTGTGGCAATATTAGATATGGTACATCTTTTTGCATCTGCTGTTGCTAGTAGACCTAATACATAAATGAGGTGGTCTTTAATATTGTATCTCGATGAAATTTTATTTAGGACCAATGGCCATCTTGGGGTTCTGGGGGTGTTTGTGCACTTTGCAACACAGAAATGATTGAATAGATCTGTTCACTAATAATGACAAGGAGTAATAGCAGACCAACTTTTCTTCTTTAGTTGTCCAGTAATGTATCCCTCTGAGGAACCTTTGATATATAACTAGCTAAAAAGCAAAGAGAAAATGGCTAAAGCAGTGCTTCTACCATGCTTCTGTCTGGAGTCTATAAAGGCATTTACTACTGTATGTTGCACAAGTAGTATAAACCATTAAATGTTTTCAAATTACTCTCTCCAGTATTAGTATTAGTGCAATCCAGAAAGAGTCAATTTTCTGATCTGTGGTTAATCTGTTACATGTACCTGTAACTGTTTTCAGTGTAGCAACAGTGTAGCAACTGTTAAATTTCATGTGATTTTTCAATAGATAACCATAATTACATTTGTAATAATCTATGCCTCTGCTCTTGTTATATTGTTTAATTATCCAGCCTTACAATGCTAATATGCTAATATAATTTTAATTACTTTAGTTTACAATATATGGTAAATATGAAGCCTGTCCGTTCTTGTCTGAGCACTTAAAAACTGTAATATGGCAAAGATTTCTTTTTAACCTAACATTGGCGGGATTCAGCTCTTACTGGGAGAAGGTACTACTGAATAACATCACAACTACCTAATCCTGAAAAGTGGGCCTATACTGTAATAACAGCTTAAAAAACAAAATTCCTGAAAATTCTAGATAATTTAAAATTAAGTATTTAGGTTTTTGCAAAAATTGGATAAAGCTGTGTCTTTAGTTTGCACCACATCCTTAGTTTCTTAGAACATAACCTCCTTGTTCTCCTAAACAAGTTCCTTGCACAAAATGAATTGAGATTACAACACAGTAATAATATTGAATTATGCCAAAAATGCCTACCCGTACTCAAATATTGACTTTGGGAAATGTATGTATTTATGGAATTTGAATAATTACATTGTTTGGATTGTACATACTGTGTTTTAAAGGTAGTGATAACCCAGTTTGCACAATGTGGTTGACAATGTTTTATCTTTTTTCAATTATTATAAAAGGGGAAAAATTATGTAGGACAGTTAGAAAATATTATGCCATAAAAGTCCCAACATTTTGTTATTGCAAAATTACCAAAGTCTGCTATATTTGTTCCAATCATAGGAAACGTCTAAAAAATGCAAACATGTGTCTCTTTTACTAGTTCATTCACTTACAAAGATCAATTAGCAAGGATATTACTAACTAGTTTAAAATGAATCGAAGACAGGCTACACGTGTTGAGCAATAGTATGTGATATTTGTTTAGCTTTATGTAATAATTAATAGAAATTTTTAGCTTGGCAAACAATAGAGATCTAATGTATTGTACATAAATGTCCCTACCATTAAAAGAATCAGTGCAAATTCATGCCCTCAGAAGAAAGAACAAATAAAAATAAAAATGCAAAAAAAAAACATTTTTTATTGTCTCTGCTTAGCTTATTTCCACCAGCTCTAAAATGCAGTGCACATTAAATGACTGTATTTCAAATTGCACATTTCCTAGTCAGTATGGAAGGGAATTAGTTGCCAAGTATAAGAGACTGTGACATGTGTGGCTTCAGGCATTTGACCTTTTCAACTTGATCCCCTGACAAAATATACACCCTGAACTGTCTAAATTTAAAGACATCTGCTAATATACTTTTTTTGTATTCCAAGGTAATAGGACAATACAATAAAATATAGTTCTAGAAAGCACAAGTGTGAGAGAATCCCAATACAATGAATGAGTCTTCATAAGGTATATTCATTATCTTGTCATTATAACATATTGGCCATAACTCTATTTTATTACAGGTAACTAACTTTTTGCCTCTCGATTGTTAGCATCATAACATGACAATAACATTTCTTTTGTGTGAAAGGAAAATAAATTATTATACAATGCTTTCTCCTATACCCTTGTAATTTTCTGTTTGATTTTAAAAGAAAGGATGGAAATCCTGCATTTTTTCATGCAACAAGCTTAAACATTTATAAAAAAAATGTATTGAGATGTGGAATAACTTACCAGATGTACGCTGGAAAGCTTACGATGTAGATTCTAATACTGTAAAAGTTCTCACGTTTTCCAAGAATATCCAAGGAGACTTTGCTGCTAAGCCCATTGGTGCTGTATGAGGAAACTCTGAGCAATATGTAATCAATTGTAACCAAATATTATAACAATATTATTTAATTGGTCTATAAACACCTTTCCCTCTTAAATGGTATTTGTCGATACATAATTCTTATTATCAAATGTAGTTTATTTGGCATTATTAAACATTTGTAGGTAAAATATGTCAGCACTTTCCAACCCCTAGTCTCCTAAATTTCAGACAATTCCAAATTTTTAAAGAACTGACACTCAGGGCTCATTCTCACCAACACAAATTGGTCTGTGTTGCCCAATACAATCTCAACACAAGAGTACTTTACATTGGGTTGTAAACCTTTAGCCTAAAAAGTAGCAATTTTGTGCAGTGCATTCTACTTCTAATAACCTGTTGCATGAAGCTCTCCCACATAGTAATAGCTTACACTAAAAAATAAAGGGTTTGTATAAAAACG
>NC_092858.1:66447484-66567854 GCF_032062135.1 Pyxicephalus adspersus | reverse complement strand
TTATTAAATTAGGCTCATTATTTTGTTAGAAATGTGTATTTAAAAACAATAAATTATTTTCAAATGTGTTTTTACTCATTTAGCAGAAGATTTCTTCTGTTTTTCAAAAGCAACCCTTTGATAGGCATGACTGAATGCAAGTAAATGCCCAGTGGGGACAGAGTAATAGGATAGTCAGCTTAGACAGGCTTCAAATGTTCAAAGTAGAGTATAATGGAAGTATAAGGGACTGTGTCTACCTAAAAATATACTCACGTGATAATGTTGTACAAAAAGTTAAAGAAGGAAACTAACTATTTTAGGTTCAAGAATTATAAAAAGTCAACAATTGTGCCGACAGCCCACAATGGTTTAAGTAACTCTGTAATGATTGAAAGAAAAGTAGGTGCAGCCATTACTTGTCTTCTGACAAAAGTGGATAATAATCCAAGTTCAATTTCAGCATATTGCATTGTGTTAAAGCATCTAAATAACAGCTAGAGATAAAGCTGTTACAAAATGGAACTCAATAATGGCAGCCTCTGTTTATTTCTCAGGATAGTTCATGGTATATATAATACTCCGTATTCCTTAAGCTAATGGTCATACGCCTGAAGCAAATGTCGGTACATCTCAAAGTAGTGGCAGCATGCCAGAAAGTCAGGTTTTCACAGCTGTGGACAGATGCACACTTAACAAAAAAGAGTTGAAGTACAGGTGAGCAGGAAAGATGCAGTAGGATCTCAGCCTATGTGTAGCCACTCTTGCCTTCAGTCATGGTGTTAGATCCAAGATTATTGATCATGTTTTTAAACTGAAAGACTAACACATTTACAAATAATATATATATTCCACCTTACTGATTTTTATCTATCAGTCTTTTGTGTTAAAATCAACCTTAAAAGCTCAGTTTTAAAAAGTAAATTGCCAATATATGGATGTTGGATTACTGGAAACTCCAGTAATCCTGGTGTATATTCAAAAGCAATAGAAATGATTCCGAGTGAATGTTCCATCTCATTGGAAAGCATGGAGTGGTAAATGTTTTTTTTTGGTAAAATTTGTTTATTTAAAGATTTCAAAGTATACAAAGCAAGGAAACAAAGGGGGGGCGGGGCTTTGGGGAGTCGAGTGGGAAAAGTTTTGAAGAAATTAAGGGGGAATGATCTCTGTTGGTATGACAAGTGGGAATAATATTGTGGTATAGAGCACAAAAAATTATAGTGGATTTTACTTTTTATGTTACATTTTTTAATTGAGCACCTTATTCATAAGAAATACGCCCTAAAATCTTTAGCAAGTTACATGGTGGATGACCTATGGTCTGCATATTTCCCCTTCCAGCCACAAGTTACATGGTGTATGACCTATGGTCTGCATCTTTCCCCTTCCACCCACAAGTTACTTGGTGTGTGCCCAATGGTCTGCATCTTTCCCCTTTCCAGCCACACCCTGTAAAATTATTATGGTATGTATTATATAGCAGGAGGAGATATCAAAATGTTGCTGGGTAAAATGATACCTGCAAACAGTGAGTGTCATTAGATAATCCAGTGTGGCAATGTATTTTACTGACATTGCGACAGGGCTTGCAATGGGGACCGGACATTGTTCCCAGAGGGCCCGCAGACTTACAGTAGACTTACAGAATTACAGACTTACAGAAAGGGACTATGCTACTTGGGACTGGGGTGGAGTCATATTCTTACCCTGTCTCTTGGCCTTAGTAGCAGTGCCCTTTGCTGCGTACCTGTATACAGGGCCCGTGTCCTGTCTCTCAGTGACCACCCATTATACTCTAAAGCCATGTAAAGCCACTGCACTGAAGAGAAGACAAAATCAGTGTTAGGAGCAGAGGAAAAGGTAAGGAAAGGCCACTGGTGGAGGTCTTCACTAAAATGTGGAGGTTACCGGGAAAGGTGACCTATACTGGTGATGGGTCTCTCGCTTAATGGGGCCTAAACTTAGGGAAATCTGCACTACAGGTGGTTCATACTGAAAAGGGTTTCCACTAAGGTAGAATGTCTGCATTTGGAAGAATCTGCACTGAGGGGGGTTCGTACTGAAATGAGCCCTTGAAGGGGGTCCACACTGAAGGAATCTGTATCAAAGATGTCTGCACTAAAGGGAGTCTGTGACTGAGTGCGTCCTTAGTAAAGAAGATTTGTACTGGGGGGGGGCTATCAGTAGTCTGTCTTTATTGAAGGGAGTGTGGACTGAGGGAAGGTCCATTACTGAGTCAGTCTCTTGCTAATTCATAAACCTTCTTTAATTTGCTAACCCTAATCAGCCCATGATAACACCTTTTTACCATTTTCCTCTTTTAAAAAGAGCTAATGCCATTGAAAAGGTCTGACACAGGGACCTAGAAAGGCCTTTGTAGAAATTTAGTGGAACATGGCTATCAAAGGCTCAAAATAGGCCTAATTGTTTTATTTAATGAAAGGCCTGGATGCTAAATGACAGGCAAGGCTGGAAGTAGCAAGCTCTATAAAAACCTCAGTTGTTGCAGACAGATCTATATAGGACAAGGGGCTGTGTGGCAGAAGTTGAGGCTGGATCTAAAAGTCCAGGATACTTCATAATATCAGACATTATATACATGTGTTTGCTCCTGGGGTCCTCTTTTTCTGCTTACCTGGTTCCTTTTAAAAGGTCTCAAGTTTTGGATGGGCATATTGACAGATGAATCAATGAAAGGTAAAAAATGACAGTCCAGGAACTTTGTTCCTCTTCCCTTTATTGCCAGTCTCTGCTTACATTTGCAAACTTGTCATACAAAATTGTATGACCATACCTATTTTAAATGTCAGAATGTGTACCTGCAAAAAAAAATAAAAAATAAATATATATATATATATATATATATATATATATAGAGAGAGAGAGAGAGAGAGAGAGAGAGAGAGAGAGATACATATAAACAACAAAAATACTTTTATGGTGTTTTATTGCCAAGAGCTCAAATAACTGTATGCATAAATGATAGGCTTGGGAAAATAGGTAGACACTGGACAGACTTTGGACAAAAATGATCATTGTAGTGGTAACCAGAGTCTAGTTGGTGAATTCTACACCAACTGTAGGGAGAGTTGAGCACAAATACACAAAGAAAAGTACACAATTAATCAATAGCTTTATTATTTCAAGACATAAACCTTTCATTTTAGTAATTCATCCATAGTAAACAATCTTGTTTTATGTTCAAACCATAAACTAAAAAACAATAGACGGAAGTTGATTGCTGCTGTGGGCAAATTTTAAATTCAGATAAATACAACTTTTGCATTTCTTTGTTTGGGAGCCACAACACTTTTATAAATGACTGATGCTGATAGGATGATAGGAGAGGGGTCCTCAACTTCATTTTATGAGGGTCACACACAGTTTGGATTTTAGAATGTTCACATTACCTGCTTGACTCATATACTGCATCTTAAACCCCTTTCGTAAACACATCCTATATTGGGTAATCACCGCAGATTGTTTTCTGTATTTCCCCAAATCTTTTGACAAAGATCACATTAATCATGTTTTAGCAGTTTGGTCACTTGAAGGTACACAGGGTTACAATTTGTTACTAAGTGAGGTTTGGGTACATTTACCTCTTCTATTTATGCCAGTAACCACTGCCTTGTGGGAGGTGCTACATAATAGCATCTCCTTGCTACTGCTCCATAGGGAAAGAAAAGGGGTGGCAGTGAGCAGTACTGATACCGTTCACTGCTGCCAGCTGTCAATTGTGCAGACACTGGTTCTTTAAGAACCAGAGCTACAGTGCTTTTGTTGAAAGGCTCTTGAAAACTAAACATTGCCTTTAGGTGACTCAAAAATGTTTCACTGGGTAATATTGTTGCAAAATGTAGAGTTTTCTAAAATAATTACATATTTGTTTCTATTCAATTGAGGGTTGTTAGCTATGACTACTTTCAATTTCCCAGTGCTATGCATTCCCTTTGGACATTAAAATTTGTTTGCCAAGCTGTGTCCAGAATCCCAACAAGCTTCTATCTGTATGATTCCAAAACCGCACACGGATACCTTCCTATGCTCCAACTTTCGCCCCATCTCTCTTATTAATGTGGAAATAAAGATCCTCATGAACAATCTTGCCACTCGTCCTAATTTAATAATTGGGGATATGATCCATAGGGATCAGGTTTCATTCATCCCTGGGAGACAGGTATCTGATAATACCAGGATGAATTTATTCCTTACTGAACTGGCCGACGCCAGGGTCGTCCGGCTATGTTACTGTTGTTGGATATTCGGAAGGCCTTTGATTCCATTTCTTGGCCCTACTTGTTCAGCATTCTTCATATGTGGGGATTTGGCTTCATGTTTTGTAACTGGTTGTATGCTCTTTATGACACCCCTACCGCCTTCATCAGATACACACATTATCACTCCCTCTTTTTTCCAATTTGTCGAGATACTGGAAAAGGGGTTCCCCTCTCCCCTCTTCTATTTGCCCTTGCCCTTGAACCCCTAGCTTGTCTCATCAGAATTAACCCCAACATTTCAGGCTTGACCATGAACAAGACCCATCAAAAATTATATTTGTTTGCAGATTACGCCTTACTTTTCCTCGCTAATCCCATCATCTCTTTACCTAATCTTATCTCACTCTTTATCTTTTTTGATTGTATATCTGGTCTTCTCCTGAACACTTCTAAGACTAAAGCCCTTAAAATCTCCCTTCCTACGCTTATGTTAACTCTCCTACAAGAACAATATGATTTCCAATGGAATCAAAACTTTCTGCTATATTTAGGGATCCACCTCACTTCCTCCTTTGCCACTCTTTATGCTACAAATTATCCATCCCCCTTGTCCCTAAATTACGTGCCTTCCTGCAACAGTGGTCTTGTTTCCATTTGTCCTGGCTAGATAGAATTCGGGCTTTAAAAATATAATTTCTCCCCAAATTACTATACCTGTTCTGTGTTCTTCTGATCCCTGTCCCCCCCCAAACTCTCTAGATTCTTCAAACAATGGTCTTCCCTTTTTTTTAGGCTGGGGCTCGCTCCCGAGTCCCTCCGACTACGCTTTTTCTTTTCCGTCCTAAAGGCAGATTGGCTGTCCCTCACCCTACCTAATATTATATGGCTGCCCATTTGAGCCCCCTGGTTAAATATGACTCAATATCTGGAATACCTTTGGGTTGATCTCGAAACGTTGGAAGTTGACTATTCTATTTCTGAGAATCTTTTCAGGATTCCCCTCCATGTACATCCTACATTAATCCTTCCTACCCTTACACACTGGCCGAAAGTGTGGGATTGTGCTTATCAGATCTATGACTTTCGCTCTGCTTCCTGCCCCCTACTTACTTTTCTCTATAATCCTGCGTTCCCCCCTGGTCTTCTCTGCCCTTCATCCTTTACTTTCTGGCTGTTAAATGGTCTGTCTCATGTATATGAGTTTAGATCCCAAGATGGGATATTGTCGTTTTCTTAATTGAAAGACAACTACTCCATTCCAAACACCAAATTCCTTAGATATTTACAGATTTGTCATTTCATTCTTACTCTCAGGCCGTGTTCTTCTGATTCTACTACATTTTCATCTTTTAAACGTCTCTGTCACTCTAACCCAAGGACGTTATCTCTTCCCTCTATTTTTTCCTCCTTCTTCTCTAAACTTTCTTCTCCTCCTTCCTATGTTAAGCGTTGTGAATTGGACCCATCGGTTTGGTACCAGATTTGGGGTTCCTGTAGACCTTGTTCTCATTAAGTAGGTGCTTGGGAGACTTGCTCTAAGGTGCTTTCTCAATAGTAAATGGTACCTACTTATTTTTCAAAGTGCGTCCCTGAACGTTCATATTGACCCATGAAAAATCACGGCTTTGCTATCAGATACTATGACAAAGTTTGAAGATATCTGGCTACCATGGATTATGAAAATCCGCCCCACTTCATTCAATTGCTCCTTGGTTTGTCTTTAACTGACTTAAAGTTTGTCTTTCATCTCAAATTCTGGCTCTCTTTTTTATTCTCCTTCTCTTTCCTTGCCCATTTCCCTTTTCTTTCTTTTCCTGCCTTCAATTAGTCCACTTCTGTTCCTAATATTTTATTCTGCATTGTCGTGTAGAGAGTTTTGCTTATACAATAATTTGTGGTTTCTATATTGGTAATGTATATTTATGCTTTACTATTATTTATACTCTCTTTATTTATAGTTACTTTGTGTGATTCCCCTGTTTTGGTTTTGTCTTGTGATTTCAATTATTACCATTAAAAAATTGTCTGCAAAAAAAATATTTTTTTTAAAAATAATAAAAAGTAACAGTATGTTTTTTTCTTAACCCAATCATCCCAATTGAGGTACATGTGGTAGCAGCCACTGGTGGTGTACGTGTGCATACATACTTGTTAATAACAAATTGTCCTGCAATGAAAATAATGTGCTGCAATAAAAAAAAACATTAAAAATACACACTCATAATAGCAAGCAATGTATTTCGCTGATAGTTATCTGATTTTTATAGTGTTTAAATCTGCAAACCATCTGACTTACCCCCATTTTAAAATTAATTCCCTGTTACCTCCACTTGGGTTTTTTTTATCAATTAACATAAAGTGAAGCTGTGCAAAAGCCCATCTAAACAAACAATCTCCACTAAGGGTTGGGATAATCTGTCTATATGTTCTTTTTGTTTCTACAGTATAGTGCAATCCGCAAAGATAGTTATTAGGAAAGATATTAAACAAAAAAATGTCAGCTATGCCAACACATTATATTGAATTGTAGGCTGGTAGTTTCCACTGTTTAAAATTTTGCAAGTGTGCCAGCACTATAGTGAAAAAATTAAGTCTCTAAATTCAACAAGTGTTTTTGCCAAAGTGAAAAAAGTTAACAAATGTTACATTGGCTGCAAGTACAAACCATTACAGGCTTGTCAGTTTTTTGCTAATGGCAGCTCATTAGACTGAATATTACTGTAGTGACTAATGTAAGGTTGTTTGGTGAAGGGTATGCTCTAATGGTACTGATTTATTAAAACTTTCCAAGGCTGGAGAGGATACACTTTTATAATTGATCAAGCAAACTTGTTTTCAATCCTGGACCAGCTTCCAGGTTTTGTGGATCTCTTGGGCTCTCTGATGAAAATGTATCCTCTCCTGTCTTTGAGCTTTATTAAATCAGGCCCATTGGGTCAGAATTAATATTCCACTAGATCCAGTGACAAAAATTACATTCCCATTGGACTACACAAAGTGGCCAAAGCAGTATGGGTTTTATGTTTGGGTATCTCTGTGCATCAGTATAGTGGTAGTGAAGCCAGTGATAGTAAAAGTCAGCCTATGGACAACATTAATAGGTCACATGAGAGAATGAAGTTCTCTTTCCCATATCACAATCCATAAACCAATGGATTGGCAACAAATTTTAGCCAACTTTGGTCATGTACATTTACAGTTTAAAATAAAGTTTCAGTTGCTATTGTGGATGGTAAACCAGTCCTATCTTCTACTTTTGTTTTACATAACCTCCTCCTTCTAATTAATAAACTTAATAACCTTCTTTAAAGTCTTTTAAACCTGTGTCCTCTCCAGTGGTGCTCATGAAGCCTAATGATGGAGATCTTTGTGATCTCTGACAAAAGGGGACAACTATTTTTTAACTAATTACATTTATTTATAAATATTAGGTCCCTTTCAATGACACCTTTACAGTTATCAAAAACTGCTTATCTGGATATTCTTTTTCTTCACTTGATAAATCTGACTCTCTATGTAATTGATTTAGCCACAGATGTTAGGCTTATTAGCCCAATTACCCTAACATGTTGCATTTCTATTAATATTTAATTGAAAAAAGTCTGTAATTACTTTTGTAACCAAGTATTTTTTTAAAATCATTACATTTTTTGAGAATGGGTGGTAGGAGCAATAATTTTCACTTTTAAATTATGTTTGTTGAACTTTTAGGAATCAGTAATGTTTGCAAAAATAAATGTTAAAATAAGATCTTCATTTAAGTCATATATAATCCAGTTTGATTACCCATCAACACACACACATACATTGTCAAATTTTTTTTTAACAAATTATTCAATCGACTGATGGAGAGGTTGTGTGACCGATTCAGATGTGTTTTTCCTTTCTCAATCCACATGGTTGTGTACATGTGCATAATTTTAGGACCTCCTTTAGATTGAGATCAAGCTGCAACTTTTCTATATGAATGAGATTATGAGATTTACAGAGCCATTCAAAAATATGGTGCCTGTTTTTAGTACACCTCTTTTGTATAATTATTTACCTTGGAACACTTCAGTTATTGCAGGCGGTCCAAGCCTTAGATCAGAAACTTTAATTAAATAAATTATTTGTGCAAAATGTAGAGTTTGGCAAATGTTTGTCTTTACAGATTAATTCACTATACAGATTGATTCACTATTCTTACAGAAATTGAGAAAACTCCAAAGTTTCAAAAACCTAAACAAACATTGGAAACCTATGCAAACATTGGAAATTATTTAGATCCATACATTGTCTTACATAAATATGAATTTTATCAGACATTTTTTATAAGCAATTTGAAAGTATAGTTAGTTTTTTTCTAGATATCAAGCAACACCCTGTACACAGATCTAGCAAACAATATTCATCTACCCAATTAGAGAGCAGTAGAGAGCTCCTACAAGCAATGAATGGCTCAGTCAAAACTTTTAATGGTGTC
The DNA here is from genome assembly GCF_032062135.1 of Pyxicephalus adspersus. Taxonomy (NCBI): domain Eukaryota; kingdom Metazoa; phylum Chordata; class Amphibia; order Anura; family Pyxicephalidae; genus Pyxicephalus; species Pyxicephalus adspersus. Next base: position 66,559,187 of record NC_092858.1, on the reverse strand, counting down.
CTTTTCCACAGTCTACTTGGCAAAGAGGGTGTTCTCATCCTTCCACAAACCAACCAGCTTACTCCTATCAAATGCATTCAAATTCCTACTTTTTACCAAAATAAAGCATTTTTAAAAGGGCTGCTCAGGAAAAACACAAAACATTAAACCCTTTTTTGACATTTAAACCCTTATTTGGAATTTACTGTGTCTATTGTCATCTACAAAAAGAATACATGGACATAGCCATACATCTTTTTAAAAAAACAAAACAAAAAGTAAAATGAATTATAATTTTTGTCATTGAAATTATGTCAGAGAAATGTATACAAATCCTCTCCAAAAGCATTAAACAAACTTTAAGGTATATCACATTTTTTTAAGGCTAAAAGGTTGGTAAAGTTTTCACTTACCCTTTGCTAACCTCAACACTAGCATGAGCTATGTAATGTACTCTATTTGAAGAGTATCATAATATACATCCACTATACTCGTTTAGGAGACTTGTACTTTTTAAAAGCTTGGAGTTTTCAGCTCACTAATTAATATTTTTAAATATATATTTATTACCTTATTTTAGGTAATAACCAACAACTGCCTTACAGAAATGTAGACACACACGGAACAAGACAGTTTTAGTTATTATAGTAATATTGTAGATAAAAACATATTGATTGTAATCAAGTTCTATTAACCCAAAGCTCTACTTTTTAATTTATTAATTTTACAGACAAAAATTACAATAATATAATACTTTCTAGATTCCACTTTCACCTATATAACCTCTATCTCTTTTTTAACTCAACATTTTATAGTAATGGTGTCTAAGGGTATTTTAAATTATAGACCAGTTCTAATGGTAATAATAAATAAAACACAAAACAAATAATTATTTGTTCACAGATAAAAATAAACACACATTAAATGTAATGCAATTGAAATTCTTACTTTCTTTCCATTAATGCCTCTTTATGACTCAGATAAGTATTACATTGACTTATTTTGTAAATAATTGACCTAAAATATTTATTAAAATAGCACTATAACATGTCAGTAACTAAATAATGGATGGACATTTGGATTGAAATGATTGTTTACAAGTTTAAAGGGTATTTAAACAGAGTAAATATACAAAAAAAAAACTTTCTGATTAAAATAGTATGTTTACATTTTATCATATAGTATTATTTATATTAGTGTACATGTCTAATATGCCTATTAAAAGGCCTTTCTTGGAGTGGTGCTATAGGTTTTTAAAAGAGAGGATGCCTTAAAAAAAAAACAAACTGAAAGGGTTCCTTTCTAGTTTGGGAATATAATATACACAGACAAGGTAATTTTATAGACATAGACAAGGAAATTTTGGGCTTGCTTGTTAACGTAATATTTGTCCCTAAACTTTACAGGTTTAGGCAGCTAAAATGATTGTAAATTTAAACCCATACACATACTTGTTAACCATTTTACAACATACAGCTAAAATGCTCTGGTTTGTTTAGAAACCTTGTTTTTTTTTTAATTCAGTTTGAGTAATTAGTCGGTAATTGAGCAGTTACTTACCACTATAAGTACTACTTATAAGTAGCAATCTGTAAGTATTAACTTTTTATGGGTTTCATATCCAATAAAGTAGGATGTTACAATTATCATTTTTTGGTTTGTTGAGCTCTAGGTGCACAGAATCATGTAATGGAAAAAAAAAACTTTTGACCAAACCATTGCTTACCTGTACGTGTAACAATTAGTTATGAGTGTTATTTTTTGGTTTACAATAGCTCACAAAACCTGAAAAGTGTGAAATCATGTATTGGAAATCACTTTAAAAATTAGGAAAATACATTTTCTAATCCCACGTTTACTATTAATAGTTTAACTGATATGGATAAAACAGATATAGTGTTATTATAGATTTAACTAGATTTGAAGAACAACACTTTCCTATGTGTATAGGTAGGTACAACGTGGCACTATTTATGCCTTTATTGACCATTTATCTAACTTCCCTGTTACTGGATCCAAGTTTGTTTCAAAGTTTTCTGTGCAGTCCATGTAGTCAGTGATGTTTTCAAAGTAGTGATGTGTGACAAATTTGAAATTTAGAAAAGAACCAACGAGCAATAGATTCTTGGAATTATGGTAATTTAATTTATTTATCCAGTCAGCCACTGAGTGTCTTTTTTAAAACCACAACTTTTACCATTTTTTTTAAGAATATTGAGAATGTACTTTTAATGCTGTTGATTGTATTAATATATGTCTGTTTCTTTCAGGTGTCGTTTTTGTTATGCCTTTATTTTGTTTCTAACCATGTTGTTGTCTTCTTTTGACAATTTAATAATCAGGTAACCCTAAAATTAATTACATTATCTCAGTTGCCATATTGCTTTGGAAAATATAATGCAAACTGAAAAAAAATTATGGAGAGTGAAATCTGAATCTGTGTTTTATGCTGAGTCTCCCATCTAAGTGGGTTAACACAGAACCCAAACATTGTGCTTACCTGGAAAATAAAAAAACATGTTACAGAGACTTTAATTTGTGTTAACACACCAATTTTGTCTCACACAGACTTCTACAGTATGTAACAAAATTAACTTTTAACAAAACTAATATTAAAAACGATGCACGATGACTATGCATAGTCTTAACTTTCTATAAATGGCCACTGATAGATTTGAAAAATTCCACTCTGTGACATTTAAGTTTGTTTAACACCTGGAACAACTATCACAACAACTTTTATTCAATTTAGGCTTTAGGTAAATATATACCTCAATACAGAAAAAGTTTCCTTACTGTTTTTGATATAGTACTTTTGTTATCACCGTATTAATAATCTCAGAGATGCTGTGGAAGACTGTACTAAGCTGTTGCCGTGTCAATTACACAGGGCTATATTTTTGTGCTCATTATTATTCTTGGATGTCCCAATTTACATCTAAATGTACTGACTAATTTTGATCCAATCATGTCAAAAATGATAGGTAATGTGTGGGAGGAGATGACAGTCCTACCGCCAGGAATTGCCAGAATGAGAATTCCTCGGGGCAATGATTTAATGCCCAACTCAAGCACTGCTGTCAGAATGGAAGGCCAAATTATGACACATTATGCTGTACTATGGACTCACACATACAATACATATGAAAAAAGTGACTGAGATTGGAAATATTAAACTGTGCTTTAACCCCGTTACAATTCTTTCTCTCTTTTTTTCCTTTGGCTTATTGCATTTGTTCAGAGACACTAATCGTACAGAATTTTCTTCTATAGCAACCTACATTTGGATCCTTTCAGAGCGTGAACTCATGATTAAAGCAGGGAGAGGAATAATGTCACTTGATGTATACCTTGGCTTAGGTCTTTCAATCATTTACAGTCTTTTTTTTTTAACAAACTACATGTCAGCTCACACTTCACTGAGGTGAAGGTTATATTTATTCCTTTACACCCTCCTTTTGCCATGTTATTAATATATTATTCCTTTTTTTCTCCAGCTAATACTTCGGTACAAGAGGGAGCTTAAAGTGTAACCTTCAGCAAATTGAGAACTAATTTCCATATTGGATAACTATACCTAATTACAAAGCAACATCATGTTTTCTAGCTTCAGGGTCTTTGTCTGTCAAATGTAAGATTTTTGGCATATGGAAATCTTCTTGGGTGTGCATGTGGCATTTTATTGTATATTCTTACTTGACAAATAATAGAGTTAAGGTCATTGTTCTGTTGATCATAGTATTAGTTCTTGGTTAATAAGGGGACCAGACACACTTTAACTGTAAAAATAATGGAAAAACAATATTTTATTCTACAAATAGAAACTTGTGGTACAGTTTGTTAACATACTATAAATGTATTTAAAGTTTTGTTCTTCTAAAGTTGCAGGGCTAATGCTCTATAAGACATTTCATAGCAGTTTTTAAAACATATCAGGTAAAGCATCATCAAATATTTCGATATAGGGCAATATACACAGGGCACTTTGTTTACTAGGAAAAAATATATATCACATTTAAGTCTAACCTTGAAGGTAAATAGCTTGAAGGTTAGTCCAGAACTACAAAAAAGGAGACTATATCATGGTAAGCTGGGAAGAAACCTTTGTTACCACAGTGGTTGTGACAACAGGAATGTTGTCCTGTCCTTTTCTAATAAATACAAACAATTTGCTGCCTTAACACATGGGTCCCTGATTGCTACCAACATTCTTTTTGCCACTAGAGATCATTTGCTTCTGTTTGTAGGAGTGAATTTTCCACACACTTTTTGATAACTTTTAGTGATTTGCAGTATTTATTACTATAAGAGAAGTAGAATCTGGCTTTTGCGGACTTGGTATGTTCACTTCATATACTTTACATTTTAATAAAGCAAAGCATTATTAAGAATAAAGCTATTGGTAAAAGGTTGTTATGAAACATTCTTTTTACTTAAGTAGGGGACTTTATTGTTTAGTTTAATAAACTATATATTTTTTTATATTCCTAAATACTATAACCGTCACTAAATAACTAATAACTAAAAAATAGTAAAAAATATTTGTAGAGGCAGGATGTTTTAAATAAATAGAGTACAATATCAAGTATAAATGTTCCGAGTGGCTGCGCAGATTATATACCATCCAAATATAAACAGAATAGTTTTATGGGGGTATCATTGGTTTAAAATTTAGGTATTTTTCTTCAAATCATATTAGCAAAACTTTAGGTTTATATTTGAGATGTATCCTAGCTACATGTTTGATATTAAGTCAAATATATAGTGATATGAAGTGGAATAAATGTTCCGTTTAGGCTTTTTGTTGTAGATAGTTTACCAAGAATAGATGACTTATACATTTGTAAAGCTCTAGGACTATTCTTTGTAACTTTAAATACTTATATTGTAAATTAACATTTACCTTCTATTCAGTTCGAAAATTTTTGTATTGCTTGCAATAGAAATTTGTTTAATTCTCTCTTGTTATTTTAAGGCTTTTTCTACACCTTTTCTGTAAACAGCTGTGGCTCTTAAGTTTGGATGTGCAGTGAGGACTTCATGATTGAGGAGTGGTTAGAAAGCAGTGAGAACAAACCTATGATACTAATGATACTAATATGCGTATATTTATGCTTAATATTTTTTATATTTATGCTAAAAGCATTTTTTAAATAAATTTTTATTAAAACCAATAATATTCTAAAGTGTTATGAAACCATGAAGCCTGAAATCCATACGTTGCTTAACATTCTTAATAGATATTTCAAATCAAAATGCGTTAAAAATAAAATATATGTCTATCAAAAATAAATGTATCAATAAATATATGCCTAAAATAGTTTATAATTCTATATTTTTGTATTCCAGTAAAAATATAAATTGATGAAGACCACATGGTAGGATTTCCCCTTAAGCTAATACATTTCCTAATATTTTGTTTAATACTTTATCACGTTTAAATTGCTTAAAAAGGTAATATTTCTGATCACTTTTTTTTTTTATATATATATTTTAAAATGTATACAAAATATCCTGGATATAGTTCAAAGGCTTGATAAGACATTTGATTGGAGAAGAAAGCCATTGTTTTTTTCAACAATCTTTTAATTTAAATTATTGTCGGTGCTATAAAAAACAGATAATAATGTATTTTAATACCGTATAAACTGTTGACTAAGAAAAGCCAGGGGATATAAATATAGTATGTAAAAAGTATGGTTTTGCAAGCTACTGTTTACCTTATCTGCCCTGAAGAAGGCTATTTTGAAGTAACATATTTGAGGTCAATTGTAGGTATGTGAAACTGAGCTTGTAAACAGCATATTTGTAAATATAGAATCGTTCTGTTTGGCCGATGAATGCCCCATGGATGGAAAATGTTTGCTTTTGGTTTTAAATTATATCAAAGAGATGTCTTGTAGCTGAAGCAAATGCCCAGGGGAAGACAGTTACTCAACCAGTAGTTCTTCTGATGCAGTTGTATGTTCAAGGGATAGAACCAATAATGATATGCTTATAGTTTGGAGCAATTCTTATATATGAAAAGAGCTGTCATGTTTCCCATAGAAGAATGACAACTTTCCCTGTAGCATCTCCTTTTCCTAGTACCCCAACAGTTTGGGTAGTATTTATTGACATCATAAAATGGTAACAGGACACAGCATTAAAAGGCAAGTCATTTCAGTAAAGTTTAAAAACATCAAAACATGTGCTTTTACAAGTTTAATGAATCCATTCTATCATCTGTGTCTAATTCATTAACTTTATTTATTTAAATTTCTAAACATTCAAGTAAAAACAAGTCTTTTACTTTTATAATATACATTTTTTTTTGTTAAACCAAAGGGTAGGATTGTCCCAAATATAACAGTACAGATGCACTAATGCACAATTAATTTATATTTTTTCCAGAAAAAAATGTTTTTTGTGCAAATGTGCTAAATTTTCAGCTACATAATAAGTAAAAGCTTTTGTAATTAATATACATTTATCCTTACAAATTTGGATTGTATATGTAATACAACACACACACACATATTGGAATTGGAAGGAGTACTTAAACAGTTGCAACAACCGTATTTTTTACAGATTTAAACTGTTTAGGTAAAGGGTGACCATTGTAAAAATGAAATGAAATGACCAGTATTACTATACAAGGGTTATAAGATAAATCTTCTTTTTTTGAAAAATTAGACCTGTATGTCCCCCCTTACCCACAATACATTGGTCAACAAACATTTTTTTGCCAGGAATCCTCAAATCCACTGCGCGAAGGAAGCTCCATGTCTGCCATCTTCTTTGCCACTCTTCTGCCTTCTGCTGACGGCACCCGATCTTGCACTGTGCAGGCGCAAGATGGGGTAATGTAGCCTGTGGTAGATGTGGAAAAAAAAAGATCTCACTGCACATGCGTGAGATTTTCATTTTCTTTTTTCCCTTTGAAGAAAAAGCTCCTTCTGCGCATGCCTGAGATCTGGTATGCTAGAAAGGAGCAGCCAGAAACCTCTTGGGATGCAAGCCAGAATAGAAGCGCAGAGCCTCCTGGAAGGTTTCTGGTTGCTCCTTTCTCACATTTTTTTTAAAAGGGGTTTTCAATCCCCTTCCCCCAAAAAAGGTAGATTTTACCTTATATAAAAAAGCTGTCGACCCTTTTATGTAAGGTAAACATTTTAGTTTAGGTCCACTTGACAATGTATTTGTTGAGGCAAATACTTTTACAGAGTTTGGCAATTTAAATTGAGTCCTGAGACTTGAATTATTATAACAAACCCTATTCTAAGGACATCACTATCAGCATATCGTAATAATACCTTGTTTGAATGATTGACCCCACATTTATTTGCTTACATAATGGCTGAGCTATCTTTTACTATCTTGAAATTGGCTATAAAGTCCTCTGTTTAATATATAACATGTCGAGAAAGGTGAAATCAAACATTATAATGACAGTTAGCAGTTGCATTAAACAACAATGATATCATAGCCTTACATGCTGGGATAAGCAATGGTGTGACCTGGCTGTAAAAAGTGAAGGAACATTTCTACTGGGACATTAAAATGTCTGTTAATAATATTTATAAAAGATTTGTCTAGCAATAATTTCACATCTTGAAGCCATGGTTATATCATTCTAGTTATCAGATACAGACAGATGTTATTTCCAGATGTCAGTCCTCTAATTTGTCAGAGGTTATTGCTTTCTTACACTTAGGAAATTGTTATTGATGTGATTGCATTTTCCTTAAGTAAATGAATCAGGAAACACAACATATTATTTTATGTGTAATTACAATTTAACTAAGTTTTGATTTATTTTCTGCTATGGATCTATGTGGCTGGAAAATAAATATAAAAGTTAAATCCTAAAACAACTGGGATATTCTGAGAAGGCTAATTTGGCCATTTACAGAAGCAGGATGGTGAGTGAAATTAAAGGAAATTTGGGGCTGGAATCACTTTGTAGAGGCTGCAATTAAAAGAAGGCTCCAATCTTGCATAGCAGACTTGTAGCATGATTTATTGAGCTGGGGCAGGTTAGGGAAACCAGTGAATAAATTATGTTTGTTATTTCCCATTAGGAACACATGCTTGGATTTGTAAGTCATCCTTCCTATGAATAACTTTGGCAGTCAATAAATTGGAGTCATTGAACATTGATGTCTTTCAATTAGTTTTTTTTTTAACATTTTTGTTAGAAGTCATTTAGCCTACAATTTTATGTGTATATGCTTTTTTTTTTAAATAATAGTTGAATGAAGTCTTAAGGAAATGAGTCATGAAATATAATATGTATAGCTGGAGGAAGCCTAATTTAATTTCAAATTTTAATATTGTAAAGTATTTATAATATAATTTTACAACTGTTTTATGGATTTCCATTTTGTATACAATTCAGCATCAGTGAAAATAAATAATTTCTGTCTCTTTCAAAATACCCTTTGTCTAAAAGCAGAAATAAAATAGTAATTTTAATTAACAAAAACATTTAATGTATAGTTTTTGAAATTTCAGAAAATTTCCAGTTATACAGAATAGGAGAGCGAAAATTCTTAAATTGTAGGCAAGGGAAAAAAAGGTAAATTGAAGACTGATACAAAAATGATAAAAAAGAAAGATAAATGGCTTCATTATTTTTCTGACATTTACAATTTAATCCATAACAGGATCAGATCCTTTAGTTTAATAATTTAAAATTCAATAGATCCATATTTCTGTGTTTCTGTAGCCAAATTTTTTATTACAATTAGTTTGGATAATAAAGAAAATGGTACGCTTTATTTGCTGCCTTTATTCTATTTGTTGAGTTTTCCTTGAACATTCTGTCTAAGAACACAACAGGAAGTGATTGAAGATGTATGCACCATGAAGATAAATTCCTTATTAGACAGCCACTGCAACAGGTGTTCCCTCTCTCTGGGAAAAACTGTACATTTTTGGATTCCTCACTTACATTTAAAAATGTTGGGTTTAGATACATTTTTTTAAAACTTTTTTTTGCTACTGACAAACATATATAATAACCAAAACAATATGGGGGGTTGGGGAGAGTGGGGAGGGGAGGAGGCTCACATCTCAAAAAAATCTACAGACACAATGTGCATAAGACATATATAGCTGTTCGGCTTGTACACCATAGGAACCATCAATAAAATTACATCAAGGCAATAAGCAGAATAACAGTCAGCAGACCTAGAAAAGCATAACATGATCCCCCCGATATATTATAAATGTACCAGGGCGAATATATGAACTGGTCAAGAATGGTGTGTCTCTCCACATTAGGAAATGCGTAAAGTATAAATTTATACCAACCTTGCAGAAAACAAGGTATACCATAATCTTCCTGGATTTGGGCTTCTAACATTTCTTTATAAAATAACATTTTAGGAGAGAAGCCACTTGTTCCACCTCTGGTGTTTGTGGATGATTCCATGTGTTCATGATGGCACGTCTAGCCATCAGTAGACATTTACTAATCCAGGCTTGCGTGCTTTTAGGAATGGTACAGGTAATCGTGTCATCCCAGTAGCCAAAAAGCAAGAGAGAAGGTTGGTTCGATAAAACACAACCTGTCACCTTGCTTACCAGCAGTATTATTTGTTGCCAGTATTCTGCAATATGCGGGCAAAACCACAAATGGTGAGATAGTGATGCAGAAACACTGTTACACTTAGGACATTGAAGTTGCCATGCTCTGGACTAGTTTCCTTGTTGCAACTGTGTCCTTGACTAGAACCTTATGCTGGATGGAAGACGGAAGGGCAGGTAGTTTACAATGTAACAGGGCACAGAGACTCCAAGGGTGTACCATAGCAGTCTCCAGTTGTACATTGGAGCAGTAGGAGGGTACCTTTATACAATCTACTACATGCCTGGAAATGCTGGCGAGGTTATACACCTGGATATTTGGGAAACCAACCCCCCCGGCTGTCTTTGGCAGATATAGTTTTGATAAATTTATTCTAGGGTGTTTGCCCCTCCATAGAAATTTTATAAATGCAATATTCAGAATATTAACATCCATATGCGGTATAAGCAATGGGAGGGTCTGCATGGGGTACAATAGTTTTGGAAAAGGATATCATTTTGATAGGGAAGCAGCGACCCATAAAAGAGAGGGGTAAATTTTCCCATAGCTTAAGCTCCTTCTTTATCTTGGCCACCAAAGGGGGGTAGTTCAACCTATACATAGAAAAGGGCAGTTGACCATATTGTAGTTCTAGGTAGATGATATGGTCCTGAGCTAACTTAAAAGGAGTATAAACTTTCCCATCAGTGACCTTAGATGGATGCCTAAGCAGGGGCAGGATTTCCCTTTTATCAAAATTTATCTTTAAACCAGAGAACTGCCCATATTGAGTAAATAGGGATTGTATAACAGCACTGTCCAAACATGGCGCAGCCGTAAAAATTAAAATATTGTCCGCAAAAACGTGGTTCTCAACTTGGTGTTGTGGACCGGTAAGCCATGTAAAAGAGGTGTGCTCCAACGCTAGGTTGAAAAGAAGGGGAGACAGGGAGCAGCCCTGTCGGTCCTCTTATGTAAAGCACTGGTAGAGGATAAAAATCCTGGGGTATGTACCCTGGCTGTGGGAAATCTGTACATAGCAGCAAGAAACTGGACAAATAGGCCACGATATATCAATATTATCGAAAGCCTTTTCTGGAGTTTAGTCATCTCCCCAGGCCACAAGTTTTTTTCTGATATTGGTCACTGCTGCCCTCACTTGAACAAACTTGAAGGGAGTAATTTGGCCAGCCTATCAGCAAATATTTTAGACATAATTTTTGCATCTATGTTTACCAGCGAAATGGCGAGATATGATTCAGGGGCACAGGGGTCCCTATCTTTTTATCTTAGCGGTCCTTAAATAAAAAAGAAGGGAAACGCAAGAAGGGGACATTATCCCCTTTAGGGTATTGGTCACGTAACAAAACAGAAATGGGTAAGTGGTCAGAGAGCAGCATAGAATGGATCTCAGGGGAGTCAACCTTGTACAACAAAGTATCTGAGCAAAACAAATAATCTAACCTCGCTTGCGAAAGATGATCCTGGGAAACGAATGTAAAATCTTTTTCCAGGGGTTGACGCTGACGCCAGACATGGTTGAAACCCAGCGAGTAAACAAAGTCACATAGCAGTGTGGATGACATCTGATGCCCAGCTCCACCAGATGAGTGGGAATACCTGTCCTCACTTTCTGACATTACCAAATTAAAGTCACCCCCAACTATTTTGTGGGGCATAGAGTCTTGGGTGAACCAGCAGGTGAGCTCCTGGAAAAATGATACCGTAGGTGAGTTAGGCACGTAAACATTGTAAATTGATATCTCTTGGTTATAATCTTGGATGATGATCCGTAAATGCAGCCCTCGGAGCCACCTAATTTAACTGCACCTGGAAAAGATATATGCACCAGTAACAGAACACCAGCTTTACGATCAGCAGAAGAGATCCATAAACTTCCCCGACCCATACTTTTTTTCATTCTATGAATATCCTCAGTACCTAAATAGGTTTCCTGCAGGAGCACTATATCGGCTTTCATCCGCTTAAGATGGCGGAGAACAGCCATACATTTATTTGATATTCCAAGAGATCACCCACATATAGTATATGTATATGTAAGAGAGTATTGCACACACGGTACATTTGTTATAGAACACTAAGCACATAAGCACATAAAAGACAGTGAATAAAACAACATTATCCAGTAGAGAAACCATGTCATAGATTACACAATGTAAAACATCATGGCGGTATACAGTCCACCTGACAAGTTGGGACGAATATCCCCAACATACACAGCAGAAATTCATCTTGCAACAGTACTGAGCATGGCCAACAAAGAATAGGGTCCACATCAGAAAAAAGGGAGGGGAAAAACAAAAAACAAGCACAAAAACAGCAACAAACAAATGGAATGATTGACTTTCGCACATTCGCCTTCATCAACAGCATAACACTGGAATGGAGGCTCACAACTCCAAAAATGGGACATATGAAACATAGAGTAAGCAATTCAAAAAGCTTGATTCAGCTTCTAAATTATCTGTTTTTAGTGGATGGGCCTATATGTGGGGTGTCTTGAAACTTTTTGGTGGACTGTCCTCCAAGATTCCTGGGAAACTTAGGTGAGTAAACCGTAATTGAAGAAGGTCTGGGCACTAGTGTCCAACCAGAGTTATGTTTCCGATGATGATGATGATGAAGCAACATCCGAAAGAAAAGAGTGTACCAGACTTTCTGCCTCCTCAGCCAAAGTAAGCGAGTATTTCCGCCCATGTGAATCAGTAAAATGAAGAATTGCTGGGTAAGCCAAGGTAAAGCGCACCTTATTGCTATATAGTATGGAGCACACTTGCTGAAAAGCCTGACGTTTCCGGGATACTTCCGCGGAGTAATCTGTGCATATATGTTTATTGCAGGGTACGCTGAGAATGGAATGATTGAAGGATTCGAAATCTATCTGTATAGTGGGAATAGGCCACTAAGTCAGGGAGTAGATGCTTCCTTGCGTATAGGGCCCAATCTATGTGCTCTCTCAACTTGGCAGCCCGTCGGGATACCCAGTAGCTGGAGTATGATCGAGGCACATAGTTCAGGCAAATGAGCCGGTTTAATGGTTTCTAGGACCCCAATTATGCGCAAGTTGTTCCTGCGGTCCAATTCTCTAAGTCCTCAACTTTATCCTGCAGTGCCACAGCCTTAGCCTCCGAGGAGGAAATAAGTGTTCTAGCAGAGGATACATCATCCTCAACTAATGTGATCCATTGCTCAGCTGTCTGGATACGCTGGGATTGCTTGCGTGATTGCCCTTGCGTATAGATTGTATACACCGGTGCACAACGGTGTCTATGGCCTCCTGGAGCATTGGCTTCAGCAGCTCTGCAACTGCATCAGTGATCCTTACCGGATCTGGTGTTGCCATGTTATCAGCGGGGCATCCCTGCGAGGAGGGAGAGGCAGGAGGATGAGTAGAAGGTCTCACCTGCACATGGCAAGTAGGGAAGCTGAAGGGAAGGAATGATCCACAAACCCAACCATGCAGGCACCGTAGTAATGTGAAGGCACAGCGAGGTATCCACAGCGCGATGTGCAGGAGCCTCTAACTCGTGCTGCTAGTTAGTCCATGAGGCGCCCGAACTGGAAGTCCTTAGATACATTTTAAATCTAAGTGTATGTAGCCAAGTAATCTATAACAACCAATACAAACAAGTTCATTCTAATAGGCACGGTCTCTAAAATTGCTAGGGAGTTCAGATTGATTGTGGAAACTTTTAAGTCTTCATTTTTTCTTACGCTTTGCCATCTCAAGGACTGGTATTACCTTTTGTTACAGTCTGCGGCACACAGAGTTTCCCATAGCAGAGAGTTTAAGAGTGGGGAGGATTCCCATCATTGAAAATTTGAAAAAGACTTCACCAAGGATGAATCAACAATGTGATTCGCTCTGGACCTGCAGTGGGGTGTGGTTCAAGGAGAGAAAACCCTGGTGTGTATGGTTGTTTGAGAGATTTGACCATGTGCTAGAGATAGAGCTAGACCCCTCTCCTTCCCCTTTCCTATATACCCCTTACCTTCTTCCCTTTTGTATTGAAAATCATATGTAACTATTATCCTAAGCTGTAAATAAACCTTTCCCTTTTTGTAAGATCTATTGGTCCGTTGTTAAATCCAAGGCACCCCAAACAGAGCACATTCTACAAACTCCAAAAAAAAAATGAATCAAACACACAAGCCCAACACTAAAGCATAAAACGTTTGTTTTAGGTTAGCATGATTACATTGTCTTTACAAAATGTTATTGTTAAAGTGCACATGTGTGCCATCAAATTTTTATAATGTTTTGAACTTAAGATAACATTCTTTGCTTTAGCTGCCAACATCATGCAGAATGTAAAAACTATCTGAACTTAGTAGAGTGTGTGAAATAAAAATAAAAAAGCAGTAAACAATTTTCCTTTAGTAAAATACATAACTAAAATAAATAAAAGTAGCTTTTAAAATGTGCTAATGTTGCCAAGAACTCAGCCTTGTTCTTTTTTCCTATTTTTGCATTTTAAATATCCAGTCTCTGGAACTGGCAAGGAGAAAACATTTGTGCTCTGTGAACAGCCTTAAAATGTCAACTTGAGTGGTGCGTTGAAATAATCCTTCTCATCTGCTAAGCTAAGCGAAAAGTTTAATGAACATTAATTACACAGACTATTGCTGGATTTGGCTTTAATTTAGCCTCCATTTAAATTAGCTAAAATCTATTGGTTTGATTTATTACATTTGCTAGAATCACACTATAAGATGGCAATTCCTTCTGAAAATGCCACATGCAGGCAGGAAAAGGAAACCAATTAGGAATCTGCAAATGATAAATGGGCATTTTCACCAGCAGTTTACTTAATATCCCCATTAAGTAAACCTCTTTGCATCTATCATTTCATTCTCGGCTTGGTCTCAAAAGCTCTTTTAATTGCTGCTTAAATAAGCTCTGTATTTTAACTAAAACCAAAATTTCATGATAGGGCCATACATCTACTGCCTTTTATATCCATGTCTCCAATTTCTCAAATTTTCATTGATCATATAACTTAGATATATTAAAAAAAAAAGAAAAAAAAAAGAAGAAAAGAAAAAAAAAGGATCCCCAACATATTACTTCTAGTCTAAAGTTTATTCTGGAAGTGGAATTAGTTTTCTACTAAAAATGCTTCAGTTCAGATTGATGTCACTGTGATCTCCTTTCATCTTAATTTAAGAACTGTACCAGCGGTGAAAGCAGATGCAATACAGATCTTACTGAGTGCTGAAGATTGTAAACAGAAGGTTGTTACTGATTTCTTCTCAAGGATGTGAATTTGGAAAACATGAATGACAAATGTTGATTTCTGAGAAAATTAACACTTGTAATATTCGTGTTGCTTGATATCTGGACTTGGAAGGATATAACATGCATTGTTTTTTTGCTACAATTTATTAATCATTTGAATACTGCTAAAAGAAAAATAGTTTAGTGGTCAAGTCAGGTGAAACAATTGGAAATGGAAAGTCAGTTTAGAAAAAAATGATTCATATTAGCAGACAAGCTCTAAAGTAAAAATATACAGTAGCAGTTTAGATAACTTCATTCTTAAAGTGCACCTGTTTCCAAACCTGTAATTAATCTTTGAAGATCCCAACTCTTAGAGGTTGCCTCTCCCTGGCAGGTGACACGGGAATACCTGAGGCAAGGAATCTAAGTGACCCCTGGGTTCTCACCAGCGCACCCCGCAAGAAGTGATGGGCAGGTGACCCTAGTGGCTGCTTTGCTTCAAGAGGATTACCAGATCGCAGCCCCCAGGCTCTTCCCACCAGGGAGTGACACGGATCAGATGACTTGGGAATGGTGATGAGGCTGGAAAACAGAGAGTCAAGTTGAAGTGGCAAGACTGACCGAGGTCAGGGCAGGTGGCAGGAAAAGCAAGGTCAGGTAACAAGCCGAGGTCAGGACAGGCGGCAGGCAAGGCAAGGTCAGGTCAGGTAACAGGCCAAGGTCTGGACAGGCAGCGGACAAGAGAGAATCAGGTAAGAGGGCGAGGAGCAGGAGATACAAACAACAGGAACTTGGAAGCAGAGGAACTCCTTGTTCAGACAACTTCCTGTTGCCCTTCACTTCCTTTTAAGCGTGGAGCCTGAGATGAATGAAGCCATGTGACCTGCTGCATCCTCTCCACCACCAGAGAGAGTCCAGGAGACTAGAGGTTGGTGGCGTTCACAACTCAACCAGCAGGGGGAGCACTCTAGTCCTCTGTGGTAGTGGAGCAGCTGACTGGGAGTCACTTGACCTGGACCAGGAAGTGTACTGGGGAGATGATGCCTTAGCAGAGCTGGTGCTGGCAGCAGGGGAGTGAAAGGTGGGTGGCACTGAAGGAGGCACAGATCCCCTGGAGCTGCAGGGATCTGTGATACACAGAAAATCTAAACAGATGACCAGCTAGGAGAGAGACAGGAAGTGCACTGAGGATCCAGCAATCTGAGTCGGAAACTGAGGAGGTTTAAAAAGGCACCAACAGCCACTGGCAGGACAGGAGTAAACAATCTGTAGATTGGCTGCAGCACCTACTCCAAAATCCCCTTCAGCTGTGCACAGCCTCGGTTGCTGCTGCTGGGGATGCTGAGAAAGGTGGAAAGTACAGGGATGCAGGTGATGCTACAGCTTGCTGAGCAGATGATCCATGGGCAACAACAACAGGGGCTCTAAGGTCATTAGCCTGTTTCTCACAGCTTGCATTACCTGTGGTTGGTTAACTTTGGAACACTGTCAGACTGCTACTTTTCTGTTGAGAAAAAAATTGGGGAGGAGCTGTGATTAAAGTTCTCTCATTGGGAAGACAGCTTTCACCATAGTCCTTATGTTTACAGTGGTCGTTTTAAAGATTTTTTATGTAAATATGTAAATGCTTTAACCACCTGAGCGTTACACTGATTTCTAGATTTCTGTTCCAAAAGCGTACGCTGGAACACGGAACCGACGCTGGATTAGCACAGCGGGACCAGGTAAGTGGGGATTTTAGTGTAGGCGAAAAAATACGGGCTTAACCAAAAGAGCAAAAATATTTAGTGCGAGAAATTACGGGCTTAGCGGTTAGGGGGTTAATGTCCATTGTCATGGCACTTTTGTTTAGTGTGTGGGTGAGTGAGATTCTGTGAGGTTTGTAGTATTGCAATCTAGCTTTGGAACATGGATCGCTGGCAGGTAGACTCTTACTGGTTAATGGTTGAAGTCCTGACCAGTGCTGCTATTTTTCTTCTTTTTTTCTTCTGGGTCCTATCAGATGTCTCCTGACCTGGCCACCCTTTTACATAATGTTCAAAATGTGATAATAGGTTCACTTTAACTCACATTTGTGGCAGTTTTCAGGAATCATGATATCAGCTTGTTTTTTGCAGATATAAGACTACTGTTTTCCTAAATTAAATCTTCCCTACCCCGAAAGCTACCTACTGAAGGTGTGATAAGACTCCCAGTTCCCTGCTGCACATTTTTAGTTCGTGCATCAAGATTAGAAGTTTTCTAATTTACTAAAATTACCTTACCAGGTGATCCCTCCTTTTTTCTATTACACAATTCAATGTCTATAAAATGTTAAAGGAGGGCGGTGTTATTTCATTGAATAATGCTGCTAGGGCTTGCATCGCAAGCAGACTGTACCTTCTCTTAAAGGTATATAGATAAATTTAACAAAAAGAAAATTGTACGGGGTTAGTTTTTCTCAGGTTTATTTAAAGCTTTCAAATACCTGATCATTTTGGCTCATTGGGTCTGTTTATTTTACTTATATATTACATTCTCTTATCACTTTTTTCCATTGCATGATTTTGGGGCTGTACCCCACACATTACACTGCTTCTCCCTACTCATTCCTGTTTTTTTTTATGAATAAATTATTTAAAATAGACTTGTGACTAATTCTGAACTGATTAGCCAGTCAACTGTTGAAATTGGAAATAGCTATTAGGGGTTGAAGCAGAATTATAGTGTGCCAGCTATAAACTGTCTTTATGAGTTTGGTTTTGAAACCCCTAACATAAGTTTACTGTAAGCCATACCTCACATCCAACCTTAAAGTGTATCTAAACTCTGAACTTTCCTTTTACATAAAAGGCTAGACAACTCTTTTATGTTAGATTTTAAATTCTGATTGTTTGTTTTTTTTAAGTGCAATACCTCTTGATCGCCTAGGCGATTTAGAAATAATGGGAGAGCAAAGCCGCCCGGAATACCTACATCATGCTTCCCGGGAGCCTTTTCGTAAAAAGGGGAAAAAATTGATGATCTCACGCATGCGTTGTGAGATTGGCAAGTTTTTTTTTCCAACCTTCGTCACCCAATCCCGCGCCTGGGTCAGCAGAAGTAGGAAGAAGAATCCAGAAGAAGAGACAAAGATGGCGGCACCCAGCGCCCTGGCTTGGAGGCGGATGTCGGGACACCGAAGGATCCTATGGAAGACACCTCCAGACCGATCAACTGTACTGTGGCATTGAAGGTAAGTGGATTTTTTTTGTTTTCGGGGGCCTTTGGAGTTTTGTTTCTCTTTACCTCATTGTAGGCTAGCTTTGCTAGTATGGCCATTGGAAAAACGTACAATGATATATCTATCTGTTCTTATATGGTTTTAAAATCTGGGACTACATATGTTAAATTTGTCCATTTTTCTTTTTAAAATATCTTTCTTTATTGTGGTTAGCAAAAAAGACATAGGAAAAATTAGGCAACACACAAAGCTTTAGAACAACAAAAGTTTCATGACTACAAAAAATTATGGTTTAGAACAGTGGCCCCCAACCTTTTGCACTTCGCGGACCACTAAATGCACATGCATGCACGTGGAGCCGTGTGTCACTCAAGGAAGAAGAAACTTCCCCCCAGAATGACATCATGATGACACAACCAGCCCACTCTCCCATTGCGGGCTCAGACCTGTGATGGAAGAGTGGGTGGGATCTGAGACACAACCCGCCCTTTTGTCTGAGCCTGCGATGTCTCCGGGAGGTGTGGTCCGCTGCTCTGGCCAGTGTGCCTCTTCAAGTGGGGTCCTTCTCCCGACCCCGCTGGTGGGTGCACCAGCCAGAGCCATGGCCCACTTGTCAGATGGCAGTCCGGGCGTTGGGGACCTCTGGTTTAGAAGATACATGGATATGATAATAACTTCAACACAAACAAGCAAAAAAAACAAAAAATGAAAAAACTTTAGTAATTTAAATACATAGGATGAGAAGTAGACACTGTGAAGCAATGGGGATGACAATATGCTATAAAGACAATGCAAAGTGGGAGATTTCACAATTAAACATCAATGTTAAAAAGAACATGAAGACTGGAAGTGTCTCACAGAAGACCTAAAGAGGGTTAGGCTAGGCCATATGTAGGAGGCTAGAAATAGAGGGTGTTGTTCCATTAAGATCATTAAGTACCAAGAGGTATGCTGTAAACATTGATCTTTGGAAACTTTTTGTTTAACAGTGGGATTCAAAGTGTTAAGCTTCTCAGGTATTAAAAAAGTTATGGATAAGAGTATTTTAGCACTGAACAGTTTCAATCCATTCCATCTGGAACTAATGTTGTAACTTTATTAAAAACAATTTAAAAAACAATGGCAGACAGAACCAATGCAAATAAAATTTTGAATCTCTAGAATAATAAATGCCATACCTGAGATTGCCCTTTCAGGGTAAGTGTGAGTGTCATAAGTAGGTGAGTGCAACTGTACTGAACGACCTGTCACCAAAAATTCCTAATGAAAGAAACTTGTCAACTTCTATATATTTAGGATAAACCTACATTTCACATATATTGTATTTTACTTACATTAAGTTATCCTGGCCTATGATAATTTGGTTCCTGTGAGTACCATATGGAAAAAAAAACTTTGACAAATAATGCTCTGTCCTAATTATAGTGACAACATTTGAAAAACAAATCCCCTAGTGCTTAATCCCAAATGTAATACAAATGATCCAACCGCATTAAACCTGTTGTCACCAGCAATCACAAGTTCTGTGTCTGCTTACCATCTTTAAATTACCAACTCCAGTTATTACCGGTATGGTCACAAAATCATATTTTCAATATTCTGCTTTGTGATAAGGTTATAGTACACAGCTATAAATAGGTATATACATCAAACCACCAGCCTTAACAACATTTCCAGTAGCATATTTTTTCTTAAAATTTCCAGCTTGATCATGTTATATATTTGATACAATAGCTACAATATTTACTCATGAGATTACACATTCAATTTATAATTTTTCTTCTGACAGCTTTGCCATTTCTTCACTGAAATGTTCTTTTTATTACTTTATCTGTAGATCAGTTCTATTTTTTAGTAAGACTCTTTGTTGCCATCAAACAGGACCTGTCACTTTTTTAAACACTTTTCTCGCCTAGAGTCATTTGGCATTTAATATGTGTTATAAATTAATCAATATTTTTCAGGTGTATGTGTTTAGACTCTAGAGGTGACCAGCATTTGTTTTTCATGAGTAGAGCCCCAGTATACAACCGTTTTATTATGATCTAGAAATAAATTCACAGTATACATACACTTGTTTTTTTGACATCTCCTATTGTATGTATAGAGCAAATTTCCATTTTATCATCTTTCAGTGCTACTTTGTCTCTATAAAAAGACACTAATTTTTAAAAGAATATATTGCTTGAAGCAGCTAATGGTTACCAATATATAGAAAGTATATTTAGACTGTTTTACCTGCCAAAGACCGTGTAACTTTTTAGTCAATGTTGTGAACATCACTGATCTGTCAAATGCATAGCTTTGCAAGGGACATCCCTGTTTTCTGGCCCTGCTTTGTAGTTCTCGCTGTGATGACCCACAAGCCATTGGGCAATCAATTTGCATACTAACTAAAGTTGCAAATAATCTCTATGACTTTACATATAGCTAAGGTGTGTATTTGTAACTAGGCTGAGCTATATATTTTAAGTTGAAATTACAAATACTTGAACTGAAGTTTTACGGTATTTGTGTCAATCACTGATAAATGTATTTACTAACTAGAATATTCCACATGGCTCCAATTATTTTTTTAATCAGTTTAAGCTAATTATAACCAATTTATTACTTGTTATTCCTGTGATTACTATAGCTAGAATTTGCATATTTAGAATTGTATACAGTATTGTTTAACTAGTGTAGGATATGCATTTTATATGGCTGAAAAAATATATAATTGGTATATAGTCCTATGTTTGTATAGACAAACATGACTATACTGGAGTGAAAATTTTTTAATTTTATTGCTATAGTATAGTCAGGATTAAATGTTTAGGGTTATGATTAGAAGTTGTGGATATAGCTTTTGTTGAAGGGCAGGGTTTGTGTCAGTTTTAGGTATCGGGTTTAGAGGTGTCCTTTGTTTAAGTAGCTTGAGTGTTAAAGCAAAACTAAACTCTAAAATAAAAATGGTGACCAGGCAGGTCAATTATTATAATATATTATAATAATTATAAGGGGCAAGCAAAGCAGGCTCTTTTGCAGTGAAATAAGCTAACCTAACTGAGGCAAAACTAAGTGTTTTTTGTAGGAGTAAATTGGGATCAGGCAGATAAGTATGTTTTATTGCAAAAGGACACTGTCTGTCCCCACTAAGCAATGTAGACCTGCAGAAACTCTAATAATGCTTTAAGTCAAGGGGGTAAACGTGAGACATGGGATCTATAATTATGATTGAATACTTAGTTTTAAGTTTTTTGTTTTGTTTTTGCTGCTGCAGCAAAATCATACCAAAGTATAACATAATAAAACAAAAGATCAATACTGGGTATATAATAAATTAAATTTAGGGATACAACTTTATTTGGTAACAACATTTCTGATGACATGCCAGACAAATACAAGACACAAAATCAATTGAACATTTTTGTCTGCCTTATCTTACCCAAATTTTAGCCTGTGCCATTTGTGTTCAATACCTGCCCTAAGGACAAATAAACCTGTTCCAACAATCCCATACAGTTCTTCTGCTTGTAGGGCACAAAGCCAGAAAATACTTGAATAGATTAAAATGATCATCATAAATCAGAAAGTTTGTTAGCCATGCCGACAAGTAAGTTATGGGTATTGAAAAAGATGTAAGATGTGGAGGATGTGCCTAAAATGCAACGGCCAATGGACCAGTATTGCTTGGGGTCCCCCAGCAGCTGACCTTACCCCAATATAGATTTACCATGTGTTGTTCTGCACTATGTTTTTAAATGTTGGTAGATGAATAGCAAGTAGCTGATTTTCAAGCAACAGCCTTGTGAATCAAAAAAGAAATTGCTGGTAGCTCTCCAACTTTTTCACATCCAGCTGTAGAGAAAATAGCCACAGTGTACACGGGAATTAAAGTGCCACTCTAAATGTAGAAACAGAACAGCCAACATAGTATTGCTTCACGGGAATGTGCATGCGATAAACTTTATTGTCAGGATCAACAGGTATTTATTATTATTTTTTGTGGGGAATCCATATTTTTTAATGAGAAGTGATAGTTCTATTTTGCCATTTTAGGTGTGGTATTTTCTTTGAAAGTAACAGTAAAACTTAGGATAAGAATTTAGGTGGGGCAATGCCCTAGATATGTATGGTGGCGTGGTGGCTGTATAACTATAGGCCTAAAATATTAACAAATGTGTGTTGTGGCTCCTAACATTTGCACTTACACATTTCTCCTAATTCCCCCCCAAAAAGTGTGTGTGTGTGGGGGGGGGGGGGGCAATACCTGATTAATACCAAAATCATTATCTGTTGATCTTGGCAGTAAGTGCTAAATGAGCCTACATGAGAACTACCACTATTTTGTAGGATGTGCCTACTTGTAATACAGTGAGATGAGAAGCCTTTGCAGTCTGAGACTATCAACATTGGCACTGCTAAATCACAAGTCTGTACTTTGTTATTCAGTTCCTGACTACACCTGCACAAAATATATTTACAATCAAGCCTTTTTAATTTTTTTTTTTGCTTTGGTGATAGGATACATTATTTTTGTGAAATATAAATCCTTTGGAAGCCATCCATATATATTTTAAAGGGAATCAAGAAGTTTTATGGAACTATTTTAAACATGTCTAGGTGTTCTGCATTGTTGCATTTAATGATATGCCCCTTTGGCCTTTTTCCTGTATCAGACAAGGTAAAGTTTTTTTATTTTAAGTTACGTCTCAGTGCTAATAGTCTTCCCGGGAGCCTTTTCGTAAAAAGGGGAAAAAATTGATGATCTCACGCATGCGTTGTGAGATTGGCAAGTTTTTTTTTCCAACCTTCGTCACCCAATCCCGCGCCTGGGTCAGCAGAAGTAGGAAGAAGAATCCAGAAGAAGAGACAAAGATGGCGGCACCCAGCGCCCTGGCTTGGAGGCGGATGTCGGGACACCGAAGGATCCTATGGAAGACACCTCCAGACCGATCAACTGTACTGTGGCATTGAAGGTAAGTGGATTTTTTTTGTTTTCGGGGGCCTTTGGAGTTTTGTTTCTCTTTACCTCATTGTAGGCTAGCTTTGCTAGTATGGCCATTGGAAAAACGTACAATGATATATCTATCTGTTCTTATATGGTTTTAAAATCTGGGACTACATATGTTAAATTTGTCCATTTTTCTTTTTAAAATATCTTTCTTTATTGTGGTTAGCAAAAAAGACATAGGAAAAATTAGGCAACACACAAAGCTTTAGAACAACAAAAGTTTCATGACTACAAAAAATTATGGTTTAGAACAGTGGCCCCCAACCTTTTGCACTTCGCGGACCACTAAATGCACATGCATGCACGTGGAGCCGTGTGTCACTCAAGGAAGAAGAAACTTCCCCCCAGAATGACATCATGATGACACAACCAGCCCACTCTCCCATTGCGGGCTCAGACCTGTGATGGAAGAGTGGGTGGGATCTGAGACACAACCCGCCCTTTTGTCTGAGCCTGCGATGTCTCCGGGAGGTGTGGTCCGCTGCTCTGGCCAGTGTGCCTCTTCAAGTGGGGTCCTTCTCCCGACCCCGCTGGTGGGTGCACCAGCCAGAGCCATGGCCCACTTGTCAGATGGCAGTCCGGGCGTTGGGGACCTCTGGTTTAGAAGATACATGGATATGATAATAACTTCAACACAAACAAGCAAAAAAAACAAAAAATGAAAAAACTTTAGTAATTTAAATACATAGGATGAGAAGTAGACACTGTGAAGCAATGGGGATGACAATATGCTATAAAGACAATGCAAAGTGGGAGATTTCACAATTAAACATCAATGTTAAAAAGAACATGAAGACTGGAAGTGTCTCACAGAAGACCTAAAGAGGGTTAGGCTAGGCCATATGTAGGAGGCTAGAAATAGAGGGTGTTGTTCCATTAAGATCATTAAGTACCAAGAGGTATGCTGTAAACATTGATCTTTGGAAACTTTTTGTTTAACAGTGGGATTCAAAGTGTTAAGCTTCTCAGGTATTAAAAAAGTTATGGATAAGAGTATTTTAGCACTGAACAGTTTCAATCCATTCCATCTGGAACTAATGTTGTAACTTTATTAAAAACAATTTAAAAAACAATGGCAGACAGAACCAATGCAAATAAAATTTTGAATCTCTAGAATAATAAATGCCATACCTGAGATTGCCCTTTCAGGGTAAGTGTGAGTGTCATAAGTAGGTGAGTGCAACTGTACTGAACGACCTGTCACCAAAAATTCCTAATGAAAGAAACTTGTCAACTTCTATATATTTAGGATAAACCTACATTTCACATATATTGTATTTTACTTACATTAAGTTATCCTGGCCTATGATAATTTGGTTCCTGTGAGTACCATATGGAAAAAAAAACTTTGACAAATAATGCTCTGTCCTAATTATAGTGACAACATTTGAAAAACAAATCCCCTAGTGCTTAATCCCAAATGTAATACAAATGATCCAACCGCATTAAACCTGTTGTCACCAGCAATCACAAGTTCTGTGTCTGCTTACCATCTTTAAATTACCAACTCCAGTTATTACCGGTATGGTCACAAAATCATATTTTCAATATTCTGCTTTGTGATAAGGTTATAGTACACAGCTATAAATAGGTATATACATCAAACCACCAGCCTTAACAACATTTCCAGTAGCATATTTTTTCTTAAAATTTCCAGCTTGATCATGTTATATATTTGATACAATAGCTACAATATTTACTCATGAGATTACACATTCAATTTATAATTTTTCTTCTGACAGCTTTGCCATTTCTTCACTGAAATGTTCTTTTTATTACTTTATCTGTAGATCAGTTCTATTTTTTAGTAAGACTCTTTGTTGCCATCAAACAGGACCTGTCACTTTTTTAAACACTTTTCTCGCCTAGAGTCATTTGGCATTTAATATGTGTTATAAATTAATCAATATTTTTCAGGTGTATGTGTTTAGACTCTAGAGGTGACCAGCATTTGTTTTTCATGAGTAGAGCCCCAGTATACAACCGTTTTATTATGATCTAGAAATAAATTCACAGTATACATACACTTGTTTTTTTGACATCTCCTATTGTATGTATAGAGCAAATTTCCATTTTATCATCTTTCAGTGCTACTTTGTCTCTATAAAAAGACACTAATTTTTAAAAGAATATATTGCTTGAAGCAGCTAATGGTTACCAATATATAGAAAGTATATTTAGACTGTTTTACCTGCCAAAGACCGTGTAACTTTTTAGTCAATGTTGTGAACATCACTGATCTGTCAAATGCATAGCTTTGCAAGGGACATCCCTGTTTTCTGGCCCTGCTTTGTAGTTCTCGCTGTGATGACCCACAAGCCATTGGGCAATCAATTTGCATACTAACTAAAGTTGCAAATAATCTCTATGACTTTACATATAGCTAAGGTGTGTATTTGTAACTAGGCTGAGCTATATATTTTAAGTTGAAATTACAAATACTTGAACTGAAGTTTTACGGTATTTGTGTCAATCACTGATAAATGTATTTACTAACTAGAATATTCCACATGGCTCCAATTATTTTTTTAATCAGTTTAAGCTAATTATAACCAATTTATTACTTGTTATTCCTGTGATTACTATAGCTAGAATTTGCATATTTAGAATTGTATACAGTATTGTTTAACTAGTGTAGGATATGCATTTTATATGGCTGAAAAAATATATAATTGGTATATAGTCCTATGTTTGTATAGACAAACATGACTATACTGGAGTGAAAATTTTTTAATTTTATTGCTATAGTATAGTCAGGATTAAATGTTTAGGGTTATGATTAGAAGTTGTGGATATAGCTTTTGTTGAAGGGCAGGGTTTGTGTCAGTTTTAGGTATCGGGTTTAGAGGTGTCCTTTGTTTAAGTAGCTTGAGTGTTAAAGCAAAACTAAACTCTAAAATAAAAATGGTGACCAGGCAGGTCAATTATTATAATATATTATAATAATTATAAGGGGCAAGCAAAGCAGGCTCTTTTGCAGTGAAATAAGCTAACCTAACTGAGGCAAAACTAAGTGTTTTTTGTAGGAGTAAATTGGGATCAGGCAGATAAGTATGTTTTATTGCAAAAGGACACTGTCTGTCCCCACTAAGCAATGTAGACCTGCAGAAACTCTAATAATGCTTTAAGTCAAGGGGGTAAACGTGAGACATGGGATCTATAATTATGATTGAATACTTAGTTTTAAGTTTTTTGTTTTGTTTTTGCTGCTGCAGCAAAATCATACCAAAGTATAACATAATAAAACAAAAGATCAATACTGGGTATATAATAAATTAAATTTAGGGATACAACTTTATTTGGTAACAACATTTCTGATGACATGCCAGACAAATACAAGACACAAAATCAATTGAACATTTTTGTCTGCCTTATCTTACCCAAATTTTAGCCTGTGCCATTTGTGTTCAATACCTGCCCTAAGGACAAATAAACCTGTTCCAACAATCCCATACAGTTCTTCTGCTTGTAGGGCACAAAGCCAGAAAATACTTGAATAGATTAAAATGATCATCATAAATCAGAAAGTTTGTTAGCCATGCCGACAAGTAAGTTATGGGTATTGAAAAAGATGTAAGATGTGGAGGATGTGCCTAAAATGCAACGGCCAATGGACCAGTATTGCTTGGGGTCCCCCAGCAGCTGACCTTACCCCAATATAGATTTACCATGTGTTGTTCTGCACTATGTTTTTAAATGTTGGTAGATGAATAGCAAGTAGCTGATTTTCAAGCAACAGCCTTGTGAATCAAAAAAGAAATTGCTGGTAGCTCTCCAACTTTTTCACATCCAGCTGTAGAGAAAATAGCCACAGTGTACACGGGAATTAAAGTGCCACTCTAAATGTAGAAACAGAACAGCCAACATAGTATTGCTTCACGGGAATGTGCATGCGATAAACTTTATTGTCAGGATCAACAGGTATTTATTATTATTTTTTGTGGGGAATCCATATTTTTTAATGAGAAGTGATAGTTCTATTTTGCCATTTTAGGTGTGGTATTTTCTTTGAAAGTAACAGTAAAACTTAGGATAAGAATTTAGGTGGGGCAATGCCCTAGATATGTATGGTGGCGTGGTGGCTGTATAACTATAGGCCTAAAATATTAACAAATGTGTGTTGTGGCTCCTAACATTTGCACTTACACATTTCTCCTAATTCCCCCCCAAAAAGTGTGTGTGGGGGGGGGGGGGGGGGGCAATACCTGATTAATACCAAAATCATTATCTGTTGATCTTGGCAGTAAGTGCTAAATGAGCCTACATGAGAACTACCACTATTTTGTAGGATGTGCCTACTTGTAATACAGTGAGATGAGAAGCCTTTGCAGTCTGAGACTATCAACATTGGCACTGCTAAATCACAAGTCTGTACTTTGTTATTCAGTTCCTGACTACACCTGCACAAAATATATTTACAATCAAGCCTTTTTAATTTTTTTTTTTGCTTTGGTGATAGGATACATTATTTTTGTGAAATATAAATCCTTTGGAAGCCATCCATATATATTTTAAAGGGAATCAAGAAGTTTTATGGAACTATTTTAAACATGTCTAGGTGTTCTGCATTGTTGCATTTAATGATATGCCCCTTTGGCCTTTTTCCTGTATCAGACAAGGTAAAGTTTTTTTATTTTAAGTTACGTCTCAGTGCTAATAGTCTACCTTAACAACTGTTGCTGCATGTTCTTATAACACAATTTAAATAAATAATATCATGAAGTTTTTGTAAAATACTGCTCACCAACACTATCCTATGCACAAGACACAGATTTCTAATATCTAGAGCAATAGAAATGTTGATATTGAAGACTCATTCAGAACCCATGGATTTTTGTATTTCTTGTTAGCTTTTTACATTGTTCAGTGTGAATATATTTGGCTAAAAACAGTTTGAAATGTGTGTGAAATGTAAAAGTTGAAGAGATGCCTGTGTTCAAGAAGATTTGGATGGTACAGCAGGGAAATCGATTCTGTAGGGAATAGAGAAGAATAGATGTGAGATGGAATAAAGCAATTTAGTATATTTCCCTTGGTGTTTGGTAGCCACCAAGGATCTAATAACTAATGCGCAAGGGGAAAAAAGTATTCTACCTTAAAGGTAACATTTGCTTCTCCCTGTCAATCTAGATATAAAAACACCTCCCTCAGAACAAATGTATGGAAATGGTATGATAATTAGAAACTTTGTGGGTCTTGTATGGCAAAATATGTGTTTGAAAGACACATTTCACTGGGATTGCTGCTCTCATGGTATTAGATCAACGGCAGTGTGGGATTAAAGCTCCTTGCTATAATGTACATTTTCCTAGCAGGATAAATAACATGATAAAGGTATATGTGAAAGGGTAGTGACAGCATCAGGTTCCATAGGTACAAAGCCCCTCGGGGGATTTAGTGCAATATAGAATGATTTATTCTGGGAGGATTTGCATGTAGATGCTTAGGAATGTTTCAGTTTGTTACAGCACACCTCACATTCCTCCTGACAAGTGAAGATACAAACATCTACGTTCTGCAAAGTAGCTACAGCTCAATGAAAGAGAAGTCATACATCACACTGCTACTATGAGTGACATCATATTTTTGTAATTATGTTAGGTATAAATTATGTCAGATGATAGAAGTGATAACCTGCATAAAAAGATGGTGATACCTTAGTGTGCAACATGAGAATCTCATATGAGGTACCATATTTGCTAATGAAAACACATATGTAGCTTTGGGGTTTCAGTGCCCATTTCCCTCAGCGCAAAATAATTATTAATCAAATTAATGCATCATAACTGCTCTTTTCTGCAGAAATGTAGGAACATACTAAGTTACTGTGATGTTAGGTGCAACTGCTGGCTGTAGTATGGCACGAGGAGAAGAAATGCAATGGCTTTTTGGGCAATATAATTCCTTTTTAATTTAAAAGTATAGCTAATAGTATTGCTAAACGGTATGAGTTTTTATGCAAAGAAATACATTTTTAGAGCTTAGAGTCCTGAGCATAAAAAAGGGTACCTCCAGAGGTTGCCAGGGGTTCCTTGAGCCATGAGCCATTCAGATCTTTCAGGTCAGGTTTATCCAACACTAATTATATTTTTAGTAATGTGTAAGGGTGACATTCTTCCCATTGGCCAGTAAGAAGCATTCTTCCCACTGACCACCGTGCTAATTTACTGTGATCTGTGAATACTGTAATTACAACTAGGGTTCCCTGAAGACTTGAAAAGTATTTCAAGGGTACCCTCGTGTTAAAAGATTGAGAAAGGTTAATATAGATACTCAATAAAAGCTGGCTATAAAAAAAACAGCCAATTGTTTCCTATACAATATCTGAGTACACAGTAGATTAAGGTATAGGCTGCTTAGAGGAACCCTAGGAAGTGATAATGAGTACTTTCAAGGTTAAATGCACTGGTTATTGCTTATGGATTTTTCCAACGTCTTTAAATATCTTTGTGGTTTGTGCCCAATACATTTTTTTACTGGGAAGAAGGGATTAATGTAATTACCATACATGCTTTGTTTAAGATTATTTGGAAAGTCAAAAAATAACTAACTGCAAAATGAGAAGAGTATTCATTACTGTATTAGCTTGTTTATTCAAAATCAATACAACTATGGGATTCATTCACTAAAAGAGTTCAGGCCATTCTCCTATCAAAGTAAGTTTTCACTTTGCAAAGAATACTGAATGGTATGCAAGAAAAAACATGATTTTGCTTGTAAATAGTTAAAGTCAGCAAAGTTTCCCTTGTAAAGGGATAATTCACTTTGCCAAACGAACAGCTTACTGTATATATTCTTTCAACAAATCAGCCCCAATGTATACAGTATAAATCCTTGGTGTCACCAGCATTAAGCAGGGTTTTCCGGATAATCATGATTCAGGGAGTACCAGTTTTGCCAAGGATCTCTCAAAAGAGTTACAGTGTATGACAGTGTTTCTCAACTAGGGTTCCTCCAGAGGTTGCTGGGCTTCCTGGAAAAATTAGAAAATTGTGCTTTACAGTTTTACTGACACCAATCATCTTTTTGGCTACCTGTAAGGGTGACATTCTTCCCACTGGCTTGCAATGTAAGCTGCATTCTTCCCATTGACTACCAAGATAATATACTGTGAGCTGTGAATATAAAATGATAGCAGGGGTTCCTTTAAGACCTTAAAGTTTTTTCAGTGGTTCCTCCATGTTAAAAAGGTTAAGAAACACTGGTGTACAACAATCCCATGCCATGGCCTTATGATCTGTCCCACATGATGTGTAGCTAAAATGAAATACTGAGCTGTCACTTAAGAGCATAACTTAAAAACAAATAAAATATTGGGGTAGTGGTTAAATAGATTCGTATTACAGACACAAGGTAAATCAGCTGGTTCTCAGAGGTTAACCATAAGCAAAATAATAAAGTATGCAGCAAAAAGCATCAAATAGGTACAAGAACAGGCATGTTAGCATGTATCGGAGTTCTTTTTTTCCTTTTTTCCAAGACCAATAGATTTGGCAGACACAAGTTTGACAACATGAGTCTGTGTTGAAAAGATGGGAGGTAAACCAGCATGAGAGCTTGCTGCATGTGTAAATGAGTGGTAGCAGTGGTTTTTTAAGTGGAATAATATCCCTTAAAATCTTGATAAAAATGAATATTGCAACAGGTGAGGTCTTTGGCATCTCCATGTTTAAGCAGAAGTTTCAGATCATCACCTAGAAATGTGCATTACAACTTTAACATCCTTCCATAATTTTAAGCAAATAGTTTCCATAGCATAAATCAAGCCTAACCTCAAAAACAAGGCATGCTTTCATGTGACATGGTTTACGGTTGTTGAGGAAGTCATTACAGGTTGCTTGTGGTGCCCCAATCAAACTGCCTGTCATTGAAGTTAAAGAAGCAATTTATTCTTTTCTGTTTTGACAGCTCTGCATCAGAATGACATCAGGAAGCTGCCATTGCTATCAATTTCACTGTGATCATTGCATTCAACACCTCAACAGCCTCGTAGAATTGTTTAATCTGGTTTCTAATTTAATGGCACATTGAAAGCTTTGTATGGTCAGGCCCCCAAGGCCCAACATTTTCATTTGATACGTGCTTGAGGTACTTTCTATCAATTACAGTGCAGTCATTTACCTTAACCAGACCATGTGTCATGTTTATGCCAGTCATTTTCCTCTAACACGCTGTTTTGAACATAAAGCTTATGAAAACTTGTCTTCATAGCCAAATGATCTTTTAACTGTGTTGAACTAATGAACAGTGAGTTGGCCAGGGGTTGTTCTTTCATTTCCATGGAGATGGCGAATTGATTGCATCTTTTTTCTTTTATTTTTCAAATTTAACTTTGGTTTCTCTATACTGCACATTCTCAGACCTTGGCACTTTTCCTAATAAAGCAGGCTGAGCGTTTATTATTTATAAACTTTCTTGACAGATCTGAAAAGAGCTAAGTTCGGCGCTTTGCTGTCTTAGTGAGGCAGAGCCTTGCCTGCTCCATTATTAAATTATCTGACTTTACAATCAATTGGACACATAAGCCTTAATTTAGCTTTTAATTTGGAAATGCCAGTGTAAAAAGCTGGTGGTGATTGACTTTTCAAAATACAAACAGTCATTAAATGTTGTGGCCTGGGAGGTCTTATTAGAGGAAAAAACAAAAACTTTATTTTTATTTATTAAACATACTCAGTGCATGCCTTTCTCCTCTGACTCTTTAAATCTGTGTTCTCTTGTATTTAACAGAACTGTAGCAAGTATATATTAAAAACACCCTTTTCACGCTGGTTTATTGTTACCAAGAAAAGTTGACTTGGACTAGTGGTTCACCAATTAAAGTTACATACCTCACTGATTATTTTTATGATACAATACTAAACTGTGTGCAGCCATTTTAAATATTCTTCTGTCTTTATTAGAAATAATAAATGTTGAAAATGGCTATTCATATATAAAGGTTTTACGAAATCAAAAATAGAAATGTAAAGGTTTGACCCAGCAGTCTTTACATGTGTTGACTCTATTGCTTTGCTTTTGCAGACGTTTATCAAGGAATCCATTTTTCTTTATCCAGGCATCCAGTCTTAGCAGCCAAAAAAGGGGGGGGGGGGGGCAAATGGGCATGCACTCCTTTTTTGTACTAGACCATGTCACATGCCTTTTAACATTGGTAAGTTACATATCCTCCTTTTCTAAAAAAAACCCTGTTGCGGAAAGGATGTGGAGGTTGTTGTTGCCCGAAGAAGTAAATTCATGTCAGTTACTCCATCCAGTAACAAAAATCTACATCATTCACAATATGCAATGATGTTATTCTCTCCAATCACAAGTAACCATCTCAATTTAATCAACTACATTTGTTCAATGATGTCACCTTGAATTCCCCACAATTTTCCTGCAGTTCCCACACAGCAGTGATTCTGTAATTTAGCATGACAAGCTTCCCCACATTCAATGGTCCAAGAAAAATCTAGGGGTTAAATAAGGAGTTATGATAAAATATGGAAGCCCCCTATACTGAGTGTGAAAGCATAGCCAACTCCCCCAGGGGTTCATTAGTACCCCACACTCATGGTTATATAGAATATCTAATAAAAACATTCACACCATGTTTTTTTCGCTAGTGGTCGAACTTGCAATGGCACTGTTGGAGGATGTGATAATTTACAATTTAGATCCATAAATCATTTATGAATAGTGATTTATAGCAGGTAAACATTCCATTATGTACACATTCCAGGTTTGCTGGATAACCCAGGTTCACTGATGAAAGTGTATCTTCTCCAGCCTTGGAGAGTTTTAATAAATCAGGCACATTATCTATAGAAAATAAATTATCATATGGATTTATAGAACCACAAACAAGAGAGAATGGTTGTGAAACTAAGGGCCCAGGAAAACTCTTCTAGTGCAGAAGTTCGTAATAAACCGTATATTATCAAATAATTATTAATTCCTAAATGTCTGTTCCTAAAATTTTAAATTTATATATTTTTAACTTAACTTTTTTAAATTTTGCCACTTTCAAGGAAATATTCATTTCAACAGATTAGCCTATATGTAAAGATGCTCTGTGTAATTTCATCACTGATATTTGACATTTTAAAAGAAAAAATATATATATTTTGTTTACATATTTTTGCTATTTTGTAATGACCTTTATTATATTATTTATTTATTTATTTTTTTAACCCCTAATTAAAGTCTAATAATTTATGATACCAATAATTGATTAAATATTGGACAAGGCTTAAAAATGGCATACATGGTCTGCCTGCCTTTGGCCTTTTTTCTCGCAAGTAAATATATGAGATCATCATAACGCAGAAGCATCAATGAGGCGGTGAAAATTAATTTACCAAAAGAGTAGGGAATTTGTGTACCTTTGTGTATAAATAGGAACACATTTACATTGAATACCAAATTATGTGCAAGAAATTTTGCATTGCAACATTATTGCTGTACTTTCACAAAAAAAAAAAAAAAAATCCATGTAGAGTTGGAGTCAGAATTTGCATCCTGTAAGAAATGTGCATTTGCAAAATTTAAATAGCAAAGGAATTGTTGGAGAAAAGACTGTATAAAAAAAACAATCTGCAAAACACATTTTATTTTAAATGAACCCCAAACCAACTTACTATAAAAATAGTAATATTTAAAAATATTCTAAAAAAGGTCCACTAATTTATTATTGTAAAATCTTACCACAGTGGTATAAAAACAGTTGGGATAAATAAGAGCAATGTTTTATTTATCATGATCAATTTTAAGCCCACTTTTATTTTTTTAATCATATAATAAACTCTAGTCTAAGAGAAATAAAATTATTTGCATTTTTTTCTATATCCCTTTTTTTTCCCCAAAGCAAGATAAACTGCTCTTGTTGCATAGATTATTATGGCGTCCAGTTATTATTTATTCTATTTTTATTTTCTACTGTGGACTCCACAGGGAAAGGAAGTTTCTTATATTCACTTCCAACATTGATTTCTGCATTAGACTGCTTCATTGAATAATTGATATTATACCTCTAGTGATTGATGATTTGCATTGCTTGAATATTAGGTTATCAATCACAGCCCACTTGTTCTAATGTAATCATATTGAATACATGTCAAAACTGCTTTTCCTAAAGATGACAACAACTTTTTTTCTACAATACACTTTGACCCACCCTACAACTGGGAGAATCCAAAGAATGTAATAAACAATGTCCCAAGTATTGACTAATATCCTACCTATAATTGCTAAGAAACAGTTTATTCAAATTATAGCATTATTAATGCTGACCACACAGTTTAGTTTTGAAAAAAAACTTATTACATTATTATAACTCTGATGCTGCTAGGGTATTTAGGTCCTGGGATCAATTTTATTCTGGGCAATGAGGTATGAAAAGTTACACATTACCTCCAGCTGCAAATGCACTATTTTAAACTTGGCAACAGACATTAGATTGCTAATGTGCACGCATGTGTGAAATTTTAAACATTTATCTTTTTTGTCAAATTCTAATTCAATTTGTAAAAATGGTCACGTTCTCAAATATGTTTTAACACCAATATTTTTTTCTTGTGCCACATCCTAGCTACTCATAGCTATATGAAACCATACAACGAAAAAATACTCTATATAGTATAGAAGAAATATTACAAGATTATGTAACATAATTATTATTATATTTATGGATCTCACTATTGATTCCTAAAGAAGCGGACAAGAATCCACGAAACGTGTTAAATTTGTTATATGTGAGAATATTGCATTGTTTTTTAAAAAATGATTTGTTTGTTTTGAAATTTAGAAGATCTCTGTTAGAAGTATGGGAAATAATTTTATGAAATATTTTATGTGAAACAAAAAAGATTTTGTTTTTCAATTTTTTAATAATTGGTGCCTTAAAAGTCCCATTTTCTTTTAGTTTTATGTGTATATATTCTTCTTTTTTTGGCTGATGCACAAAAATAATTGGTGGGGGAATAATAACAGATGGATGGGGAATCTTGACCTGCTTATTGATTATTGCCTGCTTTTTGACTATTGTGGTGTGGATCACATTGTGTGTGCAAGGAACTGAATATGTCCACAGACATAACCATCCTTGCCCAATCTATTGAGTAAACACTATGCCATCCTAACTGTTTTTTTTAAATGGAAGTTTAGAAATTACATATTTTTAGGTATGTCTAGGTATGTTTTCTGTTTGGCTCATTGTTCATATGTTTAGTTTTCTTTGTCCCAACCAAAGAATATAAAACTCTACAGAACACAAAAGGCGTTTTCCTCGTGCTTACCCCATGCTTTTGCCATTAAGCAAGTTTGTTATCAAGGACTGAGTCTGCATAGAAGAATAAATAAAATGCCATAGGTATTATCATATTGGGAATATTAGTTCAGTTAATACAGTAACCATATACACCTTTAACATTTAAACAATATAATGTAAAATTAATACCTTGTGTTTTATGTTTATAATGTAGACATCAATTAACAAGCAGGTTCTATGATCTGACCCAGGTTGCTAAAAAGCGAGTGAAATGTGTTTGTCTTATCAGTTGTGTTATTTTACATTAATAATAAATAAATGCTTCCTTAATGCGTCCTTCATATTAGCAGAATTAAATCCATGAATAATGAATGAAACCTAAGTTGGCAATGAAAAAACTACTTTGCTTAATGGATACACATG
Source organism: Pyxicephalus adspersus (assembly GCF_032062135.1). Classification (NCBI taxonomy): domain Eukaryota; kingdom Metazoa; phylum Chordata; class Amphibia; order Anura; family Pyxicephalidae; genus Pyxicephalus; species Pyxicephalus adspersus. The sequence goes on along the minus strand of NC_092858.1, from coordinate 66,523,545 downwards.
ATTTACTATTTACTTGATATGTCAAAGTCAAAGCTGCTCATGATCTCAACTCAAACCAGACAGGAAGCAACAACCCTTGCCAGACTGCAGTGTAGAAATTATGAAGAACTATGTTGGATAAGACTTCAGTAAGCCCTAAAAAAAATTCTGTTCCTCAAATAATTATACACACTGTAAATTGTGCTTTTTTAATTTTGTTCACATGAATACAATTATATACAACAAAGAAATATTAGCTCCACCGCTAGAAGAAAGCAATGGAGTTAAAGCTAGAGTAATAACTGTTACACGCTACTATTCTAGTATGGTAGAACCCCGGTTACCGGGAACTCAGATAACCGGAAAATTCAGATAACAGGCACCCGACAGCTCCGCTTTCTTGATTGCCCCTGCAGCCCTAGTGGAGCTGTGGCATGTGTTCTGCAGCCAGGAACACATTGCAAAGCTCCACTAGGGCTGCGGGAGCAATCAAGAAAGCTGAGCTGTCAGCAGAGCAGATCTCTGCTGATTGGTTCGCTCCGTGGTTAGCTGAGAAAAGGGAAACCCTGATGATGGCTCAAGCGTCCCTTGCAAACATAGACCTTGCCTTCAGTAAGTTCTAAATATCTGGCAAGAACAATAAAACTAAGCTCTGCAGTCCTCCTACATTTAAAATAGATCTTAGTCCCCTAGAAAATATCGAAAAATCTGAGCAGCAGAATTTTAATTGAATATCAATGTATTAATTTCCTGTGAAACCAAGCTGAATGACCATTAGTCAACTTATATTTGACTTTACCTGAATAACAACACTGATGTATGTGCATTATTCCAGAATAAAGGTAGGTGGATCTCCTTATTAATTCCTATTCATTCACCCCCTAAAACCAACACTAAATAAATAAATATATATATTTATATTTACTGTATAACACATTATTCTGTTACACAGTCAGTTTGTACTAATGTAATGTATTTTAGTTAACCACAATAAAATTGCCTTGCCCCTGACCAGGGAATAAGAGTGAGCCACAAAGGTAAAAAGGTACAAAACTTCTTTGGGAGAGTATATTGCTCTTTTTAATACAGCGTTAAATTAAAGAAGGTGATTTTCAATTAATAGAAGAGGGGCAGTAACCTACCTTCCTACTATATTTTCCAGTAAGCTATGCCTGGTGAAAAAAGTCTCTGGCGAGAAGAAGGGGACGGGGTCACTCTCTATGTCCTGGGCCCTGAAGACCTCAGCCTTAAAAGAATTAGGTATGTGCGAGAATGCCTCAGCTATTCTCGCGAAAATTACCTCAAACTTTCTATGGTTCTGTGAAATTTCGGCGAACCGATTTTGCGAAACCATATCATACTATAAGATGTATATAATCAACATTAATTAATGGCACAGGGGCTGAAGTGACAGTAACAAGAATTATAGTAGGAGATGATAAAAGCTAGAGTTATAGATAACAGTAACAACGGCTGTGTGTAGGTGAGATGGGTTGAGGTGAAAAAAGCAAGGGCTGTATTAAAATTACATGCTTTAGGGTGAAAGTGACAGCCTGTCATTGACAGATAAAAGATTAAGAGTCATTTGAGAAAGAAACCCTTCATGGGTCCCCCTATTTTAAAAACCAAACCTTTTATTAGGCTTGAGACCATTATGGATAGGAAATTTGGGGAAAAAGCATGTAGCCCCCTTCCCTTTTGGCAGAAAACAGACCTTGGCCTACCCCCAATGGTGGCATGAGCCATCAATGAAGAAGATTACATAATTTCCACAATGTAACCCTTGTATTGGGGTATCGGGGCATATGTATGTATTTTGTTTATACTTATCTTTGCAGGATCAAATGTTGTCCAAATAGAATCCCACAATAATTCAGATGCCTCACATCCCGATCCATCTGCTCTTTACTGTACAAGGACAGGAGCTCTGCTTGCCTAGAACTGGTAACACTGTTATCACTGTATACATTTATTTAGTCAATTACACAAGAGGACAGCCATGAACAGCTGTTTCAGGCTAAATGCAAATACAGGAGTTCTATTCCAGTGGGGTGAAGCTTCTATCATTGTTCAGCCAACCCAGCAAAGGGAGGAGTCGGGTAGTAATGTCCCCCAACTGCCCTCTTCCTAGCTGTGCTCATGTCATTGTTCATCCAATCCAGGCACTGAAAGATGACAGCTGTCTCGGTCTTGCTCTTTTAATCATGCTTATGATGAGACTTTATTGACAGTGATTTACTAAAGTAATATTGTTTTCATTTTCCAAGTAAATTTTACTTTATGTAAGTAAGTTTTAATTTATGCATGAAGAATTGAATAGGAGCAAAAACTTTGCTCACACAATATTGAACGATTAAAGTTACCACAACTTCACCTTTGACTGATTTATGTAATTTGTGCAAGAAAGAAGTCTCTTCAACAGGTCCAGTAGTAGCTATACGCTCAGTGTAACTGCAGTTCAGTCATCTTTTACAATAAGGACATCTCCCCATCAGTGCTTAGAAATTCTTTTTTTGTCTTATTCAATGTTATCTGCGTCCCATATCTGTGGACACAACAGTAAACAAGAAGAAATTTTTGGAACGCAAGTAAAATCCACTCTTAAGCTATGTACACATGTAAAATAATTATTTCCAGGGATGAATGGTAATGCTCATTCCCGGTGAAAATCTAGCTTGTGTATAGCAGTCCTCCAATATCATTCATCAATCTGATTCAGTGGATTGATGAACTACCAATCAGGATTGACTGCTGTTCATTCCTATGGGGAGAGTGCTGCTTGATTTTCCTCCCATCTCCCCTCCCCATACAGCAGAACGGCAGTGTGTGTATAGTACTCATTCATTCATCTGTCACTGGAAATGATCATGGAAGATCATTTCCAGTAAAGATTCAATGATGTGTGGGGCTATTAACAGTTGTCCAGGGAGCCAGTATACTCATTGAAAGATTTCCTTTCTATCCTTGCTCTGGTAACATAACTTTCCTTCACTATCAACCCTGGTGATAGGGGATGCCAGGATTATTGGGGAGGGTGAATCTGCCTCGTAGTTGCACAGGGAGAGATAACAACCTTAATTTTAAACCTCAATAAGTGATCTTTGTCACCAAAGAAAAGGAACCTGTGTATCCTTGAAACATAGTTACATATTTACATAGTAGGTTGGGTTGAAAAAAGACATAAGTCCATCAAGTTCAACCACTAGGGAAATAAACATATCCCTGATATAAAACCCTATAAGATATAGTTGGTCCAGTGGAAGGCAAAAAAAACCTGGTACAATTTGCTTCAACAGGGGGAAACAATTTCTTCTTGATTCCATAAGGCAATGGGAGGTTCCCTGGATCAACAATCTCTGTTATCTTTACTTTAAAGCCTTAATACCCAGGTATATTCTGTGCTTCTAGAAAAACATCCAGCTTTTTCTTAAAGCAATCTATAGTAGTTGCTAAAACTATTTCCTGAAGGAGCTGATTCCCAATTTCCACAGACCTTACAGTGAAGAATCCCTTCCTTATCCAGAGCTTGAACTTATTTTCCTCCAGACGCAAAGAGTGCCCTCTTGTTCTTTGTAATGATCTCAAAGTGAATAATGGGGAAGAGAGTCCTCTATCTCTATCCACATCAGTGGAGTGGTGTTTTTTTCCCAACTACATCATGCATTCCTAAAAGAACTAAAAGTTTTCTGGCATCAGCAGAGGCTGTAACTTTCACTTTAAGCAGTCTTTTATAAGGAAAGCGTGGGATGGTTAAAAATGAGAGTAATTTAAACTTTACAGGGGTTACTAGTCACTGCTCTATCCAAAAGTGAACAAATGGTTTGTTTTAGGTATATCCTAACTTCTGACTGTCTCCTGCATGTACCATCAAACAACAGAATACATCTGTAAATCTTTGAAAATGAAATTTGCAAGTGTTAAAAGTGTTGTCACTAAATTAAACATGCCAAAGAAAGCTATATTTGCAAAGTATGTACTTATATACTTATTCACCACTAAACACTGCTCAAATCCTCAAAAGTTGTCATTTGAAATCAAATGGAAAACTGACACTTCTAGAAGTGCTGATCTCTGTGTTCCCAGCAGCTCTCATGCATTCATTCATCTCCATGCCACTACTGTATCTTCAGTATTAGAATGGTATGTAGTGGTGGCATGCTTCAGGAGAGCTGCATATATACTCACAGGTAAAACATGCTTTGCTATGTTTCAAAAATCAACACTTAAATGCTGTGGCCAGTGATGTTTTGTATTTTTCACACAGTTAAGCCTTGATTTCTATTCTTGGTGTATTTACCTAAATCAATGCATTTTTTTTGGAATACTTATAATGTTATATCAATCATTCTTTGTTATATGGTCACAGAAAGTGCTTCTGCCTTTACAAATTTTACAATAAGTGAGTCCTTTTATCCACTTCTAAAGGAAATCTGGCCATGGAGTAGTGTAGACATTAACAAAGAGATGACAGAATACATTTTCAAATTGTTTGTCTTGTGCTATGACTCGATAAGGTGTACAAGTGCAATGCATTACATTATTAAAGAGTTCCAAGAAGATTTTTGGGTAAAATTGTACATTCCCAAAAACAAATCTGCAGTGCACAGCTTTGATTATTTTGAATATATAAATTAATATTTGTCCAATCTACAGATGCAGTTAATGAACCCTAACGTTGATCCATGATTTAGGAGCTTCTTTGCCAACTAAATGAATCTATATGCACACATTTATTACTCAAATCCTGCATTTGTGATTGATACAAAAAGATGAGATTCACTAAAAGTGATCATTTTTTCAATTTTTCTGTATTATTCCTAAATAGACGGAGAGAAGCATAACTTAGCTATAGATGAGATTAAATTGCTAGCAAAACAGTGAATTTAGAAGCCGTGAATAATGAGACACAAACATAGAAATTGCTGCTCCTCAATACATGGGAAGAAAAAAATGTTATAAATAGCTTGTCATCATCATTACATCAGAACTGTTTTTTTTTTATATCTGTTGAGTATTTTAAGAGCCTCTGAACCTGGGTATGTTCAGACATTATGTTTGCTTTATGTGGTCATCTTCTTGGCAATAGAACCATCTCGAGGTGCTAAAGAGAAAACTAAATTAAACCTTGAGGGGTGCCCCTGATACGTTATTCTGACTTTAATACTTTTTAAAGCTTCTCTGTCACTTGCTTAAAAAAATCCAGGTTCGAACTTTTCTCCTTTACAGCATTGGCGCCTCCACCAAACTCTTCAGCATTTATAACATTTTGGAGTATCAGATGCCATGTGCCCTCTATTACATGCTATGGTTCCATTCCCCTGTCACGGCAATGTCCTGTATATAAGCCCTTTACCACTGTGTTGATAACAGGTTCGCTTTATAGGCAAATAGTCTTCAGGTTAAAGTTCCCCAAATTATAGCACATTTTGAGTTAATGGTACACAGAACAGAGGTGTAAAGAGAAATCATTCCAAACTGAAATCGCAGAAGCAAATAAGGTGTTGATTTTCTACCTTACCTATCATTACCTACTTTTCCCACATAGTGTTTTATTGTAATAATTAAACTGAAGATCCAACTATTTAAACAACAAATTTACAGACAAAATGTTCTTATAGGTGTAAAATTTCTTCTGGTTTCTACTGCTGTGTTGTTATGTATAGGAAACAAAGAAGGTGATGGATTTTGTGTCAGAAAATGCAAATGAAATACGATTAGGTGTATGTACTGTATATATGGCCTTTATTGTATATCTAGTAAAAACGCAATTAGTGTATTTTCATTATATTCTTTGTCTTCTTCAGTCACTTGTTTGGCTGCAGAAATGTATCATTTTTCAGACAGTAACAAATAGCCAGTATATTGAACTTTTACAATGACATGAGATACTGAAAGATGTTAGTTTTATTGAAACACTCTTTTCAGTCAGCAAGGTCACTTGTGGCAATAATCCGCTCATTAGAGGTGTAATCCATCACTCAAGTAATATCAATTTGGTGCCAGGGTTTTAATGCAGGTTTTACTAATCATTAGCGGCAGTTTGTCAACTGCATAATTCACAAGGGATTGTGGGTATGCATGATTTAGCAGGTGACCCTTGACCTTAGCTGAGTAAGAAGCTTGCCTTAGAGGCAAAATCAAGAGGGACAATAAGCAGCTCTCACTCATGAACAATTGTTATGCCTAACAGCATGACTATCATTTTAAAAGGGAAAGCAGTAAAAAAAAAATCTCTGTGCTGAATAATTAAGGTTTAAAATCCACCCGGGACCTAGGTTTGGATGGAGGCAACACTTTACCCTCTTTTGTCAGCTGCATGGTCATGGCTACCACACACCACAAAACCTATGTATTTATTTTATTATTAATATGTCAATATTAAAGTCAACCATTGTAAACATGTTTTTCTTAATTCAAAATATATTTTATGTTCGAATCTGCACAAATAAAATTGAGTTTGTTCTAAAATATCACTCCACATTTTAGAATTTTAACTGCTCAAGCTTATTAGTTTGCTGATTTTTTTTTTTGCATTTTGGTATGGTAAAATTTAAATGCAATTATCTAACCTAATTCAGCTTTTGTCAAATTAGACGAGTTTAGCTAAAGATTTGCCAAATATTTCAAACACCACTGCTGGCTTGATTACAGACACTTAAAGGCAGAAGCGAAGAAAGGAAAATGTAACTGTAAAACATTATGTTGGAATTAAAACAAATTAGGCAACATAATTCCATTGGTATAATTGATATGGTATCAACTGGAGGCTGCTTCATTTAAATGCTTTCTGCTCTCCTACGTCTAAAAAAATAATAAGCCTGCAGAAAAAAAACATTAAATTATGCTGTAGATTCTCTCCTGTTTTCTTGATTTTCTGCTGGATGTATGCTAATAAGAAGCCAGTGGGATGAGATTCGAATACTTACTACAACATACACTGCCTTGATATTCTCAATGGACGCTGGTGATTAGGAGGCTGCCTTGTACAATATCACAGTAATAATTCATTAACTACCAATAATGAGTGATTCATAAGGATTATGGAACCATCTCCACTCGCAGTCACAGTCTGTTTTCCTTCTATTTTTTAAATCCTTTGTCAATTATTTTTCTCATCACAGCGCTTCTTTTGAACAGCCCCCAGTTGGGCTAGGCTTACCATAGTGTTAAAGGAATAATCATAGACCTGGAAAGGCCTCTAAGCACTAATATCCTGAAGAAGATGCATTGTGAAGTGTGAAAATGTATTTATTTTTGATATGGAAAACAATTATCAATAATTTTCAAGTAATTAAAAAAAAACCTTCTAAGTAATTAAAAAAAAAAAAAAAAAAAAAAATATATATATATATATATATATATATATATATAAATATATCACTTTTTCACTGTTTGTCTTTTGTATCCTTAACTATACATTTAACCTTTTCTGTTTTTGTTACTGTCTGTCTGTCAATTTGTGTTAGTTGGCCTAAACCTACAATTTTTGTGACTCCTTAGAGAGATCAGTGAACTCCAATTCCAAGAACTGGTGATTTGGGTAGTCACTCAGATCCCACCTCTGGAGCACTAGAGGCCCAAGGCCATCTAACATCTCATGCTGCAACTAACCTAGCTAGAGCTCATACTTTTCCTTGAATTAAGTGAGTCTCAGCTTACCACTTACCCTGCTGCTGTGAGCCATGCTAATTTTGTGACAAATTTTGCAGTTAGGTAGGTAGGCCCCCACTATAGCTAAACAGCTGTGTAAAGGGAATGGACAAACACACTTTCTCTTAGTTTACAGATTTGCTGCATAGACTTTGTGTTTAAAACACAAACAGAAGGCTGAGTTACAAGGACTAAAAGTTTAAAGCGTACCTAAACTCAGAATTTTTACTTTACATAACAGGGTAGACAACCCTTTTATTTAAAGTAAAAATTTTATTTGAGTTTTTAAGAGCAACACTTTTTTTTTTAAAGTGCAGCACCACCCCCTTTTTTCTCAATGGCCTAGGTAATCAAGAATGAATGGGAGTGCAGAGCACAGGCTCTTGGCTGCCCTTTTATCAATAGGGAAAAAATGCTCAATGAGATCTGCAAGTTTTTTCACAATCTAGGTCACCTAATCTCACGCCTGGGAAGTGCAAGATCGGGTGAAGCAAGAAGAAGAACAGGGAAGAAGAGAGGATATGATGGCGGCACCTTGTGCTCCCTCTGCGTCAGTCCAAAGACGGATACCGGGACAACGCGGGACCTGATGGAAGAAACTTCCTTATGGACAGACTGATTTGCGAGGTTGGAGGTAAGTGTGATTTTATTGTTTTGGGTTAGTTTTGGGCTTACTTCCAATTAAGTGATTTCATTGTATATTTTATGGGGTGTATTATATCTAGTGAGGGCCACATCTACTTATTCCTAAATATATATATGTATATACATATGTACCGCATCAAGAAAAAAAATGTTCAAGAGAACCCAATAGGTGTTTTTTTAATAAAGCTTACCAAGACTGGAGAAGATAGTCTATCATGGGAGCACAATGGTGATCCAGCAAACCTTTGTGGCAACTTCTTCCTCTAAAAAGATGAACACTTTCAGTCCTGCTAAGGCCCATTTAATTAGTAATGATTGGATAGGGTCACGCAAGTGTGTATATGTACTTGAATGACGACATGATAGATATTACATGCCTCACACAGAAAAACATAAATTCAACAAAACAACATTGAATAGAGGTGTTATGTGGCACTTGAAAATAGCTACAAAGTAGGCATAGCTGAAAAACCTTGAATATTGGGCATAGCTGAAAAGGACATAAGGTCTGACCCTGCTAACGATACACACTGCACACTTTTACTACTGTCCTTGTACACAAAATAACTTGTATTTAGATTCCTACAAAAGATAGTCTTACAGATTCACAGAAACCTCAGGACCAAATATCACTTTACTCCCTTCCATTACAAATTCTTTTTTGTCTAAGCCAACTTTGGAAGAACTTCATTAAACCATTCAATCAATCAACAATTGCTAAGACAATAAATACTCGTGTCAGTAGTTATTAGCTTGAATGAGTTAATCACTATTTATTTTTTAGTTTGCTTGGTGACAGGAAGATTATCATGGTGAACACACCCTCCCCAGCTGTTGACTGCATCTAGTGATCTAGAGTCTTTGGCCAGAATCAACCTCAGGTAGGTGCATTTGTAAGCTTTTTGTCTATTATTCAGTGATCAGTGTGATCATTATTGGGTTAGGATGTGTTTTTAACGAACACTGTTGTTGAGTGTTGAGACTGTGATTGGAAGGTGTTAGGGTTATCTACGATTTTCTTGTGTGTGAGGGTATTTTTATTTTTTGCGGCATAATGTACATTATAGCATATACAGTGCATTTTCATAAAAATTATTAATCTGTTACTTCACCCATAAACTTTACATCATGCCACATCCCAATATTACCATTGAAGGCTAAATAGTGGTTCAAGGGACTTTTCAGACCTATATATTCTAGTGACTCTATAGTGACTCTATAAAGATTTTCCTAAAAAGTAACAATTACATTTTATTTAAATAATCACATAAAAATGCCAATAGCTGTATAAACACAATTGTTGTAATCAATGAACAATAATAGATTGGTTCCTAATGGAAATTTATTTGACACGTTTCACAATTTCAACAGTCAAAATCATCAATGACATTTTCTTCCTTTTTCAATACACCAATAGAGACTGGACAAGTGACATCAAGGGGAGAAAAGGGTACAGCCAAAACCACCAGGTACACAGCATATGACATCAATCCTGCTAAAGCAGTACCAGTTCTCCTTTTGAATAGATTATTGTTGATCACCAGGGGTCACAATGTAGTCTAATTCACTCAAGATGGCTCTTCAGAAGAGCCTATTATAATAATATAATTATAATAATTATTAACACTTTTTATTAATAATTATGAACAATATAATAATTACATTATTATAATAATAATTATATAATATATATTATAATATATAATATATTATAATATTAATCTATTCATAAGAAGAACTGATACTGCTTTAGCAGGATATTTATATGATGTAGGATTAGAAGTAAAGCAAAAAGAATCCTATAGCCCAGCTTTTGATAGGCATTAATAATGGAGGACTTTTGTATGAGTAAGTGCATGTTAAAGGGTCAGTGATTTTTACATTTTTATTTTAAACTAATGGTTTATATGTGTATGAATTTATGATTTTTTAATAAGACCATCATTTTTCTTTCAGGCTCATTGTCCTATGAAGGAAGTGAGAAAGAAGGGTATGAGGATCTGCTTTGACTTAGCTTTTTTGAATATTTTGGCTTTATATATTGAACAACAAGATTTTAACAATTTTAACAACAGTAGGTAAGAAGAGACTGGAAAAACAGCAACTTCAATTTGTTGTATGAATGCACTTTAAACTTGACCTATATATTTTTAGTGTAAAAAAATTGTTTACCATGGAAGTTATGTCATCCTGCCCAGCCAATCACACATTTCCTGCATACCCATGATTCCCATCCCCATATATCCTTTTTTCTAAAACAAAATAGCTACAACCCTAGGTAGGTAGGTAGAAAGTAACCAGTGACACCACTGTTTGAAGGCAGCAAAACAGACCTATTGAAGAAGAAGGCACAGATAGCTTCCACCCTTGGTTTGGGTGGATGAAAAATAGCCAGTGACGGTACGTTTTGAAACTAGCATCAACAGGCCTATATCTGGATACAAAATAATAAACAGCCCTCAGATAAAAAAAATATGACACTTACACTGGATACTAACAATATGTGCTAGCTTATAGGATATTTAGACAGTATGCTCACTGTTTTGTCCTATTTATTAGTCTGCATGTATTCTTCTATATTTATTCACTAAGTAATCTTTGATCGTGGCATTGTGGGATAAAACCCCCTCTGGCTGTTCATAAGGCACTATAATAACACCAGGTATTACCGTCTAGTAAAAGCATAAATGCAAAATATGTGTCAAAGTATATGTAAACCCAAACACAAAAAAAATAAATACACTGCAGAATGTACCAGTCACTACATATTCTAGATCTGTAACTCAGGAAGTACCACTTCTAGAGACTTCATTATTTTATTAATTGTTGCAGTGGTGTAAAACGTATTGCTTTTACTATGACCTGATCTAAATGTTGTTTCTGTAGATAACCAATAGTGCCCTGGAAACTCCTTTTAATGTATTGAAAATTTTTTTGTAAAATAAAAATTGTATTGTTTATACTTGGTCAAGTGAGTTAGTTGTTTTCTTAATATGTTAAAAATAGGACAACTTATGGTTAGTCATCCAGTAAAAGAATACTAAAGTTGATTTGCAGGCAGGCATCCCAGCATTTTTCTTGCTTCATCACAGCTCCTTTTCCCCTAAAATGTATAAGAAATATGTGCTCAGACACCTGGTAACAGTAGCCAATTCATGCATCTTGGCATGTTGGCCAGAGCCTACCCATGCAGTTGTGGTTGCAGAAGGTGAATGAAATTAAGTGAATGGAGGACATCGCTTCTGCAATATGGGAGAATGGATGGGAGTTTGTGAACACCTGGTTCTACTGGAACCAACCTCTTACCTCTCTGGAATATGGGCATCACCAGTGTCTGCCTTATTTACATCAGTGCTAGGGAAATGGACTATATTGACTGGTGCTCTTCCAATCATAATTATCCTGGTTGCAAAATTAGCAAGGATACTTGTTTTCCCCTCTCCCCACTCCCCAGTTTTTTTATTTACCTTTCAATGTCTCCTTTTCTTTTTGCATTGTGGATTGACTGGGTTGGTTTTCTAAGTTCAAACAGATAACATATCAGAATTCAAGCAATTGCATATGCATAACATTGCATCTTTTTAAGATAAGATTGACTAATTTCTCCTTTTTTGTTTTTTTCTTCTCATTCATAGAATTTCTGAAATAACATGTGCAATATACATGCTGTGTATTTTGATATATTTCTTTTGTACCAGACATCCTGTGTTCATGCCTGGCTTGTTATATTTTGATTTGTTGTCATTTTCATATTTACTATACATAAAGAATGATATAGAAAAAAATAAAATAATAAAAGAACTTTAGAAAACTAAAAAAAAAATAAGTACCTGATATCATGATAAATTTTCCTTTTTAGCTACCTATCAACAGATTATTACATAAAATAATCATTATTACCCAGCAACAGCTTATGCAGTAAAATACAGTATATTGAAACAAACATCTACCAGGCAGCAAAACCTAAATATATAAAGCCAAAACATTTCATTTTTTTTTAGTTTTAGATAAAGCAAGGAATAGTCAGAATCACTATTAGGGTTTTATTGCTGCCTGTGTTTCTTTAGGGAGATCCATGCCTTTCTCATGCTTTGGTCACTATTGTGTTTTATACACAAAGTGATGTTGAAATCCAAAACTTAATAATTGCTACATGAACAGACGATGAAGGAAAATATTCTACTAGAATTGTAGAGCTGTCTAAGAAGGGATTCCACTATGCTTTCGAGTAATTTTTCTTGAATTCTTAGAAAAAGGAAGAGATAACCACCACTGATCGGACACAAACAGTAGAAAAAAAAAACAGACAAGAGTCCACACATCATCCAAAACTAAAAAGAAGTAGTTTAGCTTAACATACACTTTATAATCCAATATCAAAATACCAAGCCTTTCCGGACTGCTCCCTGCAGTTATAAGGAATATAGGTAAGCATGTCAATGGGAATAGGGCATCTGGTAAAAGATCTTATACCACAGTGTTTAGGTACCTTAACACACATCATATATTCTAGGCAATATATGATAAGGCAAGGAAATGGAATAGAACACACCACACTGGAACATTTTCCATTTAGTGTTGACACAGGACAAAGGGAAAAGAAAGATATGCTAATGTGAATTCTACAATTTCCTATAGATAGGTTTTCAGATGAAAACTGATGGTTTGAAAAATAGGTTGGAAATAATCTTCCCTCTTAGGAACCCCTGTGCCCTTGTGCTGATGGGATAAAAGAAACTGCATAATTAAATAAAAGTGTAGTAAATAGATAGATTTCTACTTAATTGAAACATTAGGAAAGTGAAATCAGTGTGAGGATTATGAAACGCCCAGGTAAATGACTGTAATTTTGTTTAATTCTGACAGAACAAATACAGAAAGCAAACAAGAATAAGAAAACAAACAGAAAACTACAATATAATGCAAAAAAATAAACATGCGTTTAAAAAAAATGCGTTTGTTGCAATGCGAAAAAACGCATTGCAACAAACCGATATATCATTGTCAACCGTAAAGATTAAACTTTATTCTTTTTTTCGAACTGAGAACCCAAGGTGAGTAGAAATGTCTTGAAATGCAAAACAGGTTCCCAGATAAAGTAAAACAAAGATGAAACAAGACAATAAAAAGACAATGATAGTGATGGGGAACCAAAGAAGAAATTTTTATAAGCACTTTAGACAGGTAGGTGTGTGTGTGTATATATATACATTTAAAACATACATTTCTTTAGTGGGGGTAGAAGATATTTTGCCAGTTTTACCAATTAACAGTCTGAGCTGTCTGTAGACTTTTCCTAAATTAGAAAGAGACAATAGCATTATGCTGTGTATTCTAAACTAGAAACACAAAATGCTTACCCATTAGGCTAATTTTATGGGCTGTTATATCCAGGGGGTGTTACTTTGATCTTGCTAATGTGTTTATTGTTTGCTGCTTTATTGCTGTCAGTAATATTCAGCACATAGTAATGTTACGCAAGTTTCTTCTCCCCGTTCCAACTGTCTTTCTTGAAGTGTACTGCAACAGACAGAAGTGGGAGACTGTAGTTGACAAGTTGCCGTAGTTAAAGCTGAACTCCATGTCAGATATAAAAGACACAATGAATTGCCTAATTAATCTCTGTACATTTTTGGATGTATTTTTTATTGAAAGTATTATACATACTGTAATTTGACTTAGAGTTAGCTTCTTGCAGTCCTTAGAGTTAGCAGGGCTCAGAGATGGGGAAAAGTAGCTAATCCTTTGTCAAGAATTAGAGTTTGCATATATTTATTTTCGTTGTGTATCTAGGTTTAAGCCCAGATTGTGCATACCTTTTCCACCATTTGTATGTACTGAGTTAAGAGAAACTAAGAGAGCTAAAAGAATAATGATTTATCAGTTCTGACAGGATTTGAGTCATTTGCAAAAATAATCTGAAGTGATTAGCTGAATCAGATGGAATTGCAGGATGAAATATGCTGGACCGTTGTGATGCTGCATTAGGACTGTGCTGTGCTGGCATTGGTGCTACAAAAAATTGTTCTTTGTTTGCATCTGTATACTTTTGCAAGCACAGTAAAATGTTTTATTGAGCATCAGCAATTTCAGCAGGAAATGTTTTTCCCTTATGTTTTTTAGAAAAAAAGTAATGCACATTTAATATATTGCGGCCTAACCTCTCATTGAAAGGGCTGCAAAGCTACAAAAGGTGGACATAAAGAAGGTTGTTGATCTGAGAATGATAGTAGGGATATATATTTAATGATGAGGAGGAGATAACTTGGACCCAGCATGGTAAAAATGTTGTTATCCTCCAAGCTGTGTCATTGTAGTAACAATGGAGGTAGTGTGCAAAAAACACCCATATGCCATATTAAAACTAACAATTTAATCTTATTAAATGTGCCTTTGAACTTACCAAAAACTTGAATTAGTTCAGGAAGAGTCAATTCCCTAGCAAAACACCTCCCTCTTTGAATTTGATAGCTCTTTCTTTTTTGGGGAATGTCTAATTACTTTCCATTATGGCCCAGCACTTTACATTAACTTTTATGTAGCTGCTGTGGATTAATAAACTGGAAAATGATTATCTAAATTCCATTTTTAAGGGTCACATAAAGGCAAGTATCATCATAAAAACAGAGGCAATTTCTCACTGTAAACACTACCTTAATAAATTGACTCTGTTAGAGAAATGCTACACATGAGACAGTCGTCATCCGAGATGAATGGTTATGCCTGTCGCGGGCAAGAATCTGACATATGTATAGCGGTTGCCTGACGTCATTCATCAATCCAATACTGTAGATCAATGAACGACAATTGGAAATGAGCGCCATGCATGTGAATGGAGGAGAGCACAGAGGGGTGCAGCTTGCTTGTCCTCCCCTCTTGCTTGTAGAATAGAACAGGTGCTGTTTGTAAAGCACTCTTTCATTCATCTGTCATCATTTGTCACTGGAAATGATCATGAAAGATGAAAAATGTGTGTGCATAGTCCACCATCAACTTCATCCTACTGCATATACCTATTTGACACAATTTTTTGTGTTTATATTTTAAAATAATGAAAGAAAATTATATTGCAGTAGGATATTGTCTGGTTTTACATGGGGTAGTTTAGAGTTTTAGTACCAAATGCTTGTAAAGAGGTAACAGTGAGCAACACTATCAAATGTATCAGAAAGTCAGTGTAACTATTTGGCCATCATTAGGTATTATTGATCGAGTTCATCTTAATAGATCACGTGAAAAGATAAGATACTTCCCCAAGTTAATTTGAGCATCTCAAGTTTCACATATATTATATAGTCAGTCTCATTGCAACTTGACCAAAATTCAACTTACATAAAAAAGTAACATCTAAAGCTAGCAGGTTGAGGAGCAACAACATGCTTTAGACGATGCAAAATTTTTTCCATTGTTTCTATGTAGCGTTGACAATTTCCTGGAAAAAAAAACAATAATTGAATGCACACACAGTGAAAAGCTAGTATATAAGCTAGCAACAATGCACTGCTGAATGTAGTAAATCAATTTGCTTATTGCTACTCATTACAATATCAAAACATTTATAACTTTAAAAAATATAAAATACATTAATTTATGTCTATTTTTATTTCCTCTTTACTGAAAAAATGTCTAGCAGGGAGTAACTTCAATGGGTTTTTCTAAAATAAATTTGCCTGGTAATAATGCTGTTTTAGAGCTGTATGACTGTGCTCAGTTGGAGCCATGTTTGCATATAATTAGACCTTAGGGGATAAATAACTTTGTATTGTATGTCTTGAGTGGAAATGCTGTTGAGCAGTGGTAATGCGTCATGAATGTTTGCAGAGTGGTTTTGCTATTATTATTTTGACATTCTGGAAGAAGCATTGTAAAATTCTTTAAATAATAAAATATACCTGCATGTGTCCTAATGCACTTAAAGCCCCCAGTGAGTTGCTTGGCTCTTTTGCAAAGATATATTGTTATGAAATGAAGATGGAATGATTGGCTTGACACTGTGGAAAACAAGTATGAGATCCTGTAGTTTTGAATAACTACAATGCACAGAAAATTATTTGATTGACAACTTGACATAAGAATTATGTAGCAGAAATGTAGGGGAATGTAAGAAATTGAGAGACAGAAGAGATATGCACATAATCTATTTTAGTTTGCTTAAAAAAACATTTTCAAATGAATAGGTGTGTTAGATGAATAATAGCAATGGTAAATGTAAATATTTCAATTGGTTATGCGTATAAAATATAGTGCAATGAAAAGAAGACTAATGGTATAATAATGTCTTATTCCTTTTAGATGTTGCTTTTTTCTTACCAGGTGCAAATAACAATATTCCAGTAACAGCCCGATTATTAAAATTCCATGGCTTGAGTAGGGGTGAGTTAACAGGGGGTAAGTTGAGGAAATTGGTAACCTCCTGTATTTTACCACATCACCAAACTTTATAAATACTGATAGACAGAATACCTTATTAGTTGTTGGGAGAATTTTAAGCCATGATTTAATGTAACAATTATGCTTTCATAACAATGTTGAAAACATAAGTGAGTGATATTTAATGTAACTGCAGAATACATTTTGCAGTTGAATCAAATAGATTTGGGTCCTTGTTACTGCTGCCAGTATAAATACCATGACCAACTTTACCAGCCACCAGCTTTAGATTCCACCAGCTTGGTAAGTACTCCTGAAAAACGTAAACCATTATCCTTGTCCCATATAACCCCACCCCTAGACACCTAATCTTCCATTGATTCCAATAATGCCAAACACAAGTTATACTTTTTTGTATTACTTCACCAAGTCAAAATTAAAGTGCCACCATTTTACATTCTTCGGTCACGGATATTGTACACAGTCAAGTATTTGTTGTGACAGCAAAATTTTAAAATTCTCTCTTCACCCTTCAATCAATTTTGTACTAAAATATATATAGAAATAAACCCCCTAACATGTGCAACATGCTTTAGCCACACTTAGCCACACAAAACAGACCCAATAGCCTATAATTACTATCCTCCATTTCTCAATTCCTTACTAAACAAGCCCATTTCTTCATGAAAATAAAAATAAATGTGATGATGCTTTAATGAATGCTGCTGTCCCCAAATTAAACAGAGGATTAACTAGACCAAACATTTTATCCCTCTTTCAGTTTTGTAATGCCAGCTTTTATTGATGGTACTATAATGCTCCAGTGCCATTATCCTTATTGTATCCTTATTAAAATAAATTATCACCACAAACCTCTTATCCAAACTGCCAGTGTTTGTTTTTTTAGCTATGCTGAATACAACCAATTAACAGTGAATCTCCCCCAATGCCATGACTAAAACTAGGTACACATTTGCAATAATTATCGTTAGAAAACGAAAGACTAATGATTATGCACGATTATGCACGATTATTTTGAACAATCATATTGTGCACAATTCTGTACATGTTGTAACAATACGATGGTTCAAATATAATCCACTAATAGTGTACACACTCTAGATACGATTGTTTGAACGATGCAGGAACTGCCATGTAAAGGAGAAAGTGTACTGCAGAACCATCCATGATCACTAAATGACCGTACACGCAATAAATAGTGAACAATCGTCACTCAATCAGGTCCCCTGGGACGGTCATTCTTTCCAGTGACAATCCTCGTTCGTCGGCTTTGTTGTGCACTTTTTTTGTTAACGATTATCGGACGATCGGTCGTTAGTCGTTCGTTTCCAATGATAATTATTGCACGTGTGTATGCAGCTTAAGCAAACTCTCTTGAACAATTACGGGATTCTCCCAGTTCTAATGACCCCTGGTTTATGTACTATGAGAAAAAACATTTAAACTTGTAATTTGGCCAAAACACCTTAGCTATTATTTAATCGAATTGCAACAATTTGGGGACTTACTGTTAACTGTTTAATATTTTCTGCACTAACTGATAGCTAGCTACAATTCCTATTCTAACAATTGCCCCATGAAGAATAATCCCAAAACAGTATCCCTCCTAAACCTAAAAAAACTGTTCTTTCAGGCAGCTGCCCTTTACACCCAACTCATTGTAGTTATGAATTCACTATTTAATTATTGATGTGAACTGTGGAGAAATTACAACCAAAGTGTGCACCAGCCACACATCTTTAACCAAATCACTGAAATATGCCTTTCCAATTGAGACACCACTGTAAAACCCAAAGTTCCAAACAAATGAAGGTCCCTCCTCTCTACCATAGGCTATCAGCATTCTGGACTACCCTTTTCCCAATACCATCATTTTAAGAGGTTTCCTGCCTCTCAAAGACTGAAAAACATGGCTTGAGGAGAGCAGCCAAAAATAGACTACCCTATCCACTTGAACATAAATGACCCTTTCTTCCTATCTCACCCTAAATAATGCATTTAAATATTTTTTACGTTGCAATAATGTTTGAGATGTCACATCTTGCAGCGCTCAGACAACTGGTAGAGATAGTGTCACCACTCAATGTTGCTATAATTGAAAGGCTGCAATTAAAAAAAATAAAAAACAAATTTGATTGTTCTGTTCCTATAATACTTATTAACTATAAAACAGGTGGGTGGTGGATAGTTCATATCAGATAGTTCAGATGAAAGTCAATTCCAGCTCAGATTTTTGCAATTCTGACCCTTGATCGTAACTTGGAATTGGAGCAATTCAAACTAAGTTCCAAGTTCAGTTATCCCGGAAATTCATCAAAAGACAGGCAACCACATTGGCATGCCTGTCTCTATCTTCTACAGAGAGCTGACTGCAGTGCAGTCCTCTATAAAAGAAAAAGCACTGTACTAGTCAACAGGGACAGAGGTTGGAGTAGCTAATAGGGACAGATGAGGATGTTAAAACAAACAAACAAAAGGGCAGCAGAGTGCTTGCCATTTTTGCAATTTTGTATATTGTTGTCATCAGCCAGGAACTGTCCTGGAGCAGCTAAAAAAAGACAGATAGGAGGTTTAATACAATAAAGAAAGGGACTGGCAGTGCTGGCACCATGTTCTGCTATTGTTTGTCAGGGACAGAGCTTGGAGCTAACATCGGCATATCAGAGTTAAAAAAAATATAAAAGAAAAATTAAAAATGGAAAGAGATTGCTTGCCAAGGCACCATTTTCTGCTGCTAGTCAGGGAGAGAGTTTAGAGCTAAAACGGACGGATAGGAATTAAAAAGGGCAGGTAGTGCTTGCTGCTAATAAAATGTACTTGGATTTCCCATATTGTGACAGTAAAACAAGTGAGATCACAACAATTTTTTGCAGTTATACACATCCATTTTTTTCCTATTGTTACTAACAACGTTTGCCTAATTGGTTCATATTGTTAAACAAATAAAATAAAATGTACCCTTCTCACGTCCCATCAAGAAGGTTTTGTAAGGGGAAAGCATTTCACAATAGGTCTCCGCACTGCAATAGCGGCAACTGTAGTGGCAGATAGGGAACAGGCTCCTAAATCAATGCTATTGGGGTTGGATGCAGAAAAGGCATTCGATAAAGTGGCATGGCCCATGTTAAATGCTGTACTGACGCATCATGCATTCGGTCAGCTTTTTACTTCTTACATACCTTATATTTATAAATTACGGAAACTAAATTGTTTATTAATGGTATTCTATCGGCACTGGTCCCTATGACTAGGGGCACTCGTCAGGGATGCCCTTTATCTTCTATACTATTTAATTTGGCACTTGATTCCCTACTTTGTCTCTTGGACTTTTCTAATGACTTTGAGGGAATCCAGATAGGTAACCGAAAAGTTTAAATTACCACCTTTGCGTATCATTTGCTTCTCTATATTGCAAAACCTTAAAAGAGTTTGCCAGCTATCGTTAATTTGTTAACGCAATATGGTACTCTATCAGGGTACTCCATACATCTAGATAAATCTAAAGCTTTATTTCTGGACAAATACACCAAGCCGAGATGGAGCCATCATTATCTTTTTGTATGGTGTAAGCACGGACTAAAGTATTTGGGTGTTCTGATTTCCAAACACCCCTCTAACCTGTACCACTCCAATATTTCCCCAATCTGGCTCTGGGACAAGGAGCAATTGCAAAAATGGGCCCTCTTCAGCTTTCCTATCTAGAAAAGATTATTATAATAAAAATTATAATCTTTCCCACAATTTTATTTACTTTACAAATGCTACCATTAATAATAAAACAATCAGATCTAAAGGATATTTATAAACTGTTCAGGACATTTATCTGGACAGGGAAGAATTTGAGGATAGCAATGTGTATACTTTAACAACCAGTTAAAAATGGAGGTCTTATTTTCCAAAATATAGAGCTGTAAAATTGGGCAACAATTTTAAGATACATTAGGGATTGGATACATGGTACGGCCTGCTATGTTAATGCTTCTTTAGAGCAACAATTGATCCCAGGGACTCATATTCTTTACCTCTTGCATATACATGAATAGAAATAGAAATATTGCCCCAATCTATTCTTCAGAATCCACTGAACTGTACTGTATTCTGCCTGGTTACGTTTGGCACAAATTCAGGAATACATTTTTTTTGAATAGACACTCCTCCTTGTTCCTTCCTCTATAGTGGAACAATGATCTTCATTGGATACTAGGGGAACTGCAGGGGCAAAATCAAGGAGACTTGAGGGCACTAAAGGTTATATCATCAGTTAATTGTCTGACCCAGAAAATAATTTCTCGGCCATGACTGCATTGTACCATTCTTTGGGAATGCTAACCTTTGCTTATTTACAATTAAAATCTAATGTATCATCCATCATTAAAGATTTATCACCCACAGATTGGGTGATAATAATTACAGGGTTCACTTAGACTATCAAACCTGGAGCACTGGGTTGTGCAGATTGACGAGACATTTTCCAGAAATCACCCCTAGCAAGATTTTACTAAATTTCCGCAGAGCTTGGCAAACTATTACTTCCTCTACCTACAGAGAGATGATCCTGAAACTTTTCCACTTTGCTTATATTTCACTACTACGTTCCCATCAGATGGTACTAAGCTCTTCTTCGCAATGTTCGAAATGGGGTATTCCTTAGGCAGATCTATACCATATATTGTGGAATTGCCCCGAAATTAAGTATTTTTGGAGGGTGGTGGTGATGTATTCACTTCGAAGTTTGGTGAACTATGTACCGCTAACTCCCAAATGGGCAATATTTAGGGAAGTACACCTTCAAGGCACTAGAATCACTAAAGGTTGCAGCAAACTTCTCTTAGAACTTTCAGTGGTTGCTAAAAAGGCACTGAAAGATGGTTTGTATTCCAAATGGAATGAATAGAGGCCTCTTTATCTAAGGAATCTCAGGTTAGGGGTTTCTTTGATGTCTGGGAATCAAATCTAGCTACCCTACCAATTGACATATGAAAAAGAGTTCTTTCTACTTTTGAAATGACTGTCTGGTACGCCTATCACCTTTTGAGCAACAATCCCCCAATCCTTTGCTAGTATCATATCGTTTCTTGGCTAATTTGAGCCAATGAAAGTCCACTAAGATACACATTTTAGTAGATTTGGATTTATGTTAATTGAATCACCACATTCGCTATAATAAAACTGATTTCTTTTTGCTTCTTACTCTGGACTTTATTACCACTATTTTGTTTCCAATTCAATATGTTCTCTTACAATGTTGTTACTATAATTGTTCATTAAATTAATTCTGGCATTGACAGGTAAAGTGTGCAGCTCAGCAAGTCTAGCTAGCAGATTTAGGCCAGTTGATCCAGCTGGATTGGCTAAACAATAAATACAGAAGAGTATACCAACTGGGCTGAGGTCCTCTCTAGGTAAACACATTACTGGGCCTGATTAATCAAAGCTCCCTAAGACTGGAGAAGATAGACTGTATGACCTTGGGTCATACAGCAAACCTGGAATGGATCTGTTCAAGGATTAACATTTGCCAAAACATCTAACATTTGCCAAACAAAAGCAAATGTTTTTTTCAGAAAATCTATTAAAGGTTTTGTAATGCGCCTGGGCACACAAACCACAGCCAACTCCAGATATCCTTGAATCAGGCTTTATTTGAAATCATACAGCACAGCAAAGGGTTAAGTCCAATAAAGCGAAGTACAGAGGGATAAGGCAAATGCAGGTCAAGAACAATCCGAGGTCAGGGCAGGCAGCAGGCAGAATGGTCAATAACAATCCGAGGTCAGGGCTGGCAGAGTTCAAGCAGGGTGAGTTTCAGACCAGGTCACTAAGGTAATGATAAGCAAACAAACTTTTAAACACACAAAGACACACCCAAGCACACTGTGTTAACAGAGGCTATAGCGGGCAATGGTGTAATGGACAGGCTCTCCTTAAATGGCCAGGATGACCAATCACCTTGCGCCACCTGGCACTGTCTGATAGGAGACTGAGTAAATCCAATCAGCCGCAGGGAATTCAAACTAACTCTGTCCCGCCCTAGGGCGAGGCAGCCGAGTGCCACGCCCTCGGGGGGTACAAGAGGGACGCATGGTGACACGCGCACCTCTTCCCACAGTACCCCTAGGACGTGCACTACTTTGCACTTGCAAAGGAGTGCTGGGAGCAGGAACCACATCCAAAGGGATGCAAGGGCTGCTGCCTGGCTGAACAGTACTTTGGCCAGGGCGGATCCCTCCGCCTGTAGAGACAGACAAGCTGCGAGCAGGGCAGCAGCCTCGGCCATGCTGCCTGCTACTGTGGCGTCCCCCTCTGTGGCTGGGAACCCCAGGGACACCGCGGGCTCGCAGGGCGGGTAAGTTCCTTACAGGTTTGCTGTATTCGATTAATTAATAGTCTATCTTCTCCAGTCTTGCAAAACTTTTAATTAATTAATTAATTAATTAATTTAATTAATTAGGCCCGGTGCTGCATACATATTTGTAAGATCTCATGGTTGGACTTCCTTAGAGATGGCAATGGTAATTAATAGTTAAAAAGGCTTAAAAATACATTTTTTATGTTGGGTTGTTATTTCTAGGGCTGTTTATAACCTTTTGGGAATATGTAAGGGATAATATGTATCCCTGCCCTCATTTCCCAGGGTGGGGGAGCAGATATCTTGGGGCTCCCTACATTGAAGTGGGCTCCCAGATTCTAATAAACTGTTTTCTCGCAGACCCCCAAGACACTTGGTTACTTTGTAAGGTTGAGGCTCTCTATCCCCAAAGTTAGAGGTGGCAGGCATAGTATGGCCCAGTCAGTCTGGATGATGACGGCTGTCCTCATGGGTGCATGCTATAAATATCAATTTCTTAAGACCTATCCTGGCTTGTAAAATATCTTGGCCATGGTAAGAAAGGACTTTGCTCACTTCAGCAGATCATACACTTCAAAAAAAACATACTTGTGGCCTTGCAGAGACAGACAACTCTATGACCTGCCCGCCCAATGGAATTCAATAATAATATGCTGGACCACCTGTACAAGCAAAAAAAAAAAAAAAAAAACAGTAAGTATCTAATGTACCACAGTGCAGACAGGAAGCTTAGGTTTCTTTGACCCAGGGCAGGGGCAGATTATTAGTGACACATGTCACACGTCAAAGCTCATAGAGGAAGCAGTTAAAATTTGTTAGGCTTGAAAAAAGCAGTTTGATTGATGTTATCCTGCTCATTTTGATGTATGAGTGGAACAGGACATCCTTTGCCTTACAACCATGGAGGTGTTAGTGGTACTTTTATGTGGAGTATCAACCACAGCTGGAGGTAGAGGCATATAGACTACACGAGGAGGACGGGCACAGGGAACTGCCAGCTTAGTAATTGTCGGATATTACATCAAGAGGTGACACAGGTTATCATTCTACTGGATATTTATGGAGTCATGCTAAGGATGAGGACAAGGATGAAGTCCCACAGAGGGGGGCAGAGGGAGCATATTCAGTGACTTCTCTGTCAAACATGGAAAGTTTTAGTGAAGCCAATTTAGGACAGCCTTTTACTGTATCATACATACCGATGCCTTATCTCATCAGCAGCTATTTCACTATTCTCCACTGCAGTGAACCTCTGCCCTCTTTTTCTCAGCCAGACCTATTAGCAGTACCAAGAGAAGGACTGACATGATGGCTAAGGTAAAAAAAAAGGGTGCAGCACCGCCCCCTAAATAAATGGGAGCGCAAGGCCTCCCTGGATACCTAAGTCACGCATCCCGGGAGCTTCTTGGGTGCTCCTTCTGTGCATACCCGAGCACGCTCGCATGCGCACGCATGTGCAGTAGTTTTTTTCCGTCCTACGTCATCCGATTTCGCACCTGGGTCGGGTGACAAAGAATGAAGAACCAGGAAGAAGAAGAGAAGTTGGAGCGCACTAGGGATTAGCAAATATTACTGTTTCACAACTGTGGAATGTTCCACCTTTAGCAGTCACTTTTGAGGACATGTTTGTAGTTTGTTGCCTCTGCCAGAAATCCTTTAGTAGACCTTAGTAGACCTAAACTGATATTTTTTCATAATATATTTTCGGTCTGATTTTTTATTATAAGGAAGGAATGAATATGAGCAATTTTGTAACAATATAAGTTATGTTGGGTTGCAAAATTACGTCTGAGTTTTGTTTTCTTGTTTATTTTATAGCTAAATCAATAGCAGGGCCATTGATCAGAGTCTATGGAGGCTTATACGGCACAGTGACTAAAAGATGACACGATAAAAAGGGCCATTTCAAGAGCAAGATCATTTTAAAGGAAACAATCAAATTCCCTTGAGCTTAGTCAGTTGTATTGATTTAACATATTTAGTAAATAGTGATTAATCATAGGTTATGAAATAATTTGTTGGTTGCTTTTCTTTGTAGTTGCTTTTTCTATTTTTTTGTTTTATGTGTTTATTTTACTAACAAAGTGGTGTGCATTTAAACAATCTCTCTGCATAACCTTTTTACACTTGTGACTTGCACACTTGTTTAGTCAGCTTGATTATCAATTGAATCAACACATTCATTTCGCTTGAATGGGAATTAATGAAAGGAGCTGCCAAACAAACAGACAATTAAAATCTGTCTATTTTGTGTAAGACATTGTTCTTCCATTTTTCTGCCATTACATGACAAATCCTCTGTCCGATGGCTTCCTTATTTCTCCTAGCAGAACTTGTAATAATAAACCATCTGGCTTGCTTTTACATGAACGATTAAAATGATATGCAATATGAAGGCTTCCTATTCACGTGCAAATTTGCTTAAAAACAATTTGTGCTGAAGGCTGTCAGTGTATTATCATGGGGTATGTCACATTTTGGTTGGCAAAGCCAATAATTTTATAATGAAGTATATCTATATCCAAAACTTTTTTTTATCATTTTGACTGTAATTGGCACTAGGTAAAATCCCTGCCATTTTTTTTCTGTCTGATACCTATTGAGGAGATATCCCATCTCCAACTGTACCACAGAAAAAACAGGAAATGAGAATTATCCTCCTGCAGGGAACTGGTAACAATTTGGCTTTCCAATCACTTTTTGTCCCAGCACTTCACTCCAGTCGTAAAGCCACAACCATAAAGTCCTGACGCTGGTTTCAGTACTTCCTTACTTTATGGTATGCAGTATGCAGACAAAGAGTGACTTCTCCTGCCCCAAATCTTACTGTACCCTTACAAGATTTGTCAAATAGTGGTACTGGTTACTGTCGGCTGTAAGATAACTGTGCATTCCTATTGATTTTCTATGTTCCTATATTCCTATGTATAGATATAATAAAGAAATTAGTGAAAGTCATTAATCGCACAAGTACTTGTGAATACCAATATTTTTAAATATTTGTAACTTGTAATGAATGCAGTTCTTAAGGTTATTTATGAACAATGTTCCATTCCAAAGTACAGGTACAGATGAGTAAGTGGACAACAGCCCTAATTTGGAGGAAGTAAAGTGTTTTCAAACCCAAGATCAAAAATAATATATATTGGAGCTTACCAATCCTACGATGTGAGAAATATAGTAGTCTTGTTTTGTTAGGCTGTTTTACCATTTGCATAAGCCAGTAATGCACTTCTTGTTCCAGAGTGGCTATGCTAACTCCTTAACTGTATTTTCCAGGGAGCAGTATAGCCACCCTTAAAAACAGCATTAATAGTGTGTGGATATGGCAGTGTTGGATGGACTAATAGCTTTATATGGACTTTGTAAGTTATTGTGTAATATGTTTTTTAAAGGAGGTAAAGTAACATTTTTTATCCTTTGGGTTATATATTTGAAATACATAAATAAAAATTGACCATTGTAAGCACAATTTGGTCTGTTTATGGAAAATGAGAAATAATAGATGCACTGGCAGAATCAACAGGAAGAGCAACTATGTTAAAGAGGGTAAAAACAAAGGCTGCTGTGGTAATGCAAATAATGAACTTCATCATTTAGGCCCTGTTTTTTTTTGCCCAAAGTTCCACTTTACCTACCCTTCAAGCTATTCCTATGTACCTCTAAACACACTTTTGTTCTATTTATTTAAATACATTAAATCTTGTTAGCATATAATTAAGTGCAATTGTATCTAGAACCCCAATGACCAGTGTTTAGCTTTTGGGAAGAACCTAGAGGACCTAGCAGTGATGAAGGAATGTGCGGTGCTAAAAATAAAACCTCACTTGCTTGTAAATAACAATCAATTGTGAATTACATAACTGGTTGAACTTTTCTCCAAACCATGGATAAATACTATACCTAGATCACACAAAAATCTTTCATTTTAGGACTTTAGGGGTTTTAAATATTGCTAACCTTTTTATGCCTTAAAAAATATATTCATTTTAAAAAAACACTGGGGAAAATTTTTCTAAAAAAAACTCATATTTTTCTTCTTAATGATATTCTTTTATACAGATTTTTTTGTAACATTTTTATTGAATATGTTTGTGATAAAAATGGGGGTACCATTTTTAAAATAAATCTAAACAAAAGATAGCAGACAATGGACCAGTATTTGAACATCTTGGTGCCTATTAACAGACCCATCCTTGTTTGGGACCAGTCTGGTTTCTTACTTTCTATTGTTAATATAAATTTTTACTACCTATCTATCCTTTACACCCTTTCTGTATGTGAAATATCTTTATCTAAATCATTTACCAATGTTCAGCTGCCATATAAAATTGGTGTCCTGATTAAATAAATTGAGCATTTTATTAACAAATACTTAACTAAATGTTATTTAATGTACTTCACTAATACCAGTTTCACTGTGTATTTTCAATATGGCTTTGCAAACACACAGGACCGACTTGTGAGGTTATCAATATTATCAAATCTGTACAACCACCTATAAGTCCTGGTATGGTATTGGTATTTGGTGTATATGTTGAAAAACAAACTTTGCTAAGCAAATATATATGTATGCTGGGCAAAAGACCAACTGATCTGTGTGCATACAAGACTTTTGTATAATAATGGCCCTGTCTATATCTTTGAAGTAGGGGTTTCATAACTGTAACTGATCTCTTCTCCTATGAACGAGTCAAGACTGACTGGTGTAAAATTTGCCCAAAAAGAAAACAAGTGTAACTATGACCAAAATGAAAAATGCCATTCATATTAAAGTATGTTGGTAGCATGAAAATAGCAATTTGTTTTTCAGCCCCTTTTTCCCTGTACCATTTTTTTGTTTTATTAGCAGTTTATTCTGCCAGTAGACCTGTTGTTTTTCCACTAACTGCAATGGGAGAAGTTTTCCAGGAAAAGAGGAAGTTGGGGGAGAGGGGAGAGGGGGAGTGAGAAACATTGGCCCCGATTAACTAAAGCTCTCCAAGGCTAGATAGAATACACTTTTATCAGTGAACATTAGTGATCCAGCAAACCTGGATTGGATCTGTTCCAGGATTGAAAACATTTGCAAACATTCCAGGTTTTCTTTAAGAAATCTATTCCAAGTTTTTTGGATCACATGGGTTCACTGATGAAAGTGTATGCTCTTCAGCCTTGGAGAGCATTAATAAATCAGGCCCAAGGTATTAAACTGGCAATTTGTATTTATGTGGCCTAAACATTTTTTTTTTTATTTCTGCAAAAGGAACAAAAACTGTTGCTGTAACTGCTAACTAACTAACTTGCTAACTAGAGCAAGGACTTATTATTTTTTGTCTCTTAAAGTCTAGTTAAAATTGCATAAGTATGTAAGACTATCGTGTCCACTAGGTGATATTGCTGGTGTGATTTCACTCCAGAGGGAACAGTGTTATCACCTAGTTACAAGAAGTGGGAAAAATAACAGATCCATTGGCAATAATACAACTACAGTTACAATGGGGTCTCAGAAAAGCACTGACGGACTGCATTGTGTATGAATTTATTTTTTGTACATGATATACAATATACTTACATTTCCCATCACCGCTTTATTCTGTTGCCATTGCTATATTTTCATGAGAGCATTGCGCCGATGGGAACTTCCACCTGTGATATGCTTTTATCACAAATACTTACCTATACTTACATTTACAGAGACTATGAATGCAGGACACTGCGGTATTGTCTGTTTAGGGTGGGTCCCTAAAATCTTAAATATGTGCATTTGGGCTGGGCATCATTCAAATTGAAAACTAGGTAAATATTCTTGCTACTTCCAGAATGAAGGCGAGTATAGAAGCTAGAAATTTCCTGGAGGACACAAGACATGGAAGTAGTAGGATTCTAACAAATATGCACCTGGAATTAGTAAACCACTTGACACATTTAATCTATGTATATGTAGTAAGGCAGATTACATGTATAGCGCATTACAATAAAATACATGGAAAGGTACAGGATACTTTTAGTTGGCTCAGTGAGGCTGCATTCATTTTGAATGCCCAATCACATGCAGGGGTCTTTACAAAAGCATAATCACATAATGATTCACGTAACTTCACATAATTTGAATATTAAGGTTAACCTAACCTTTATTGAGCTCAGTGACTATTTTATTTGTCAAGTAAATTTTGCATTACATTTTTATTTGCATAAGCAAACAACAGTAGATGAAACATATACCTTATATATGAGCTAACATTTATGAAGTTTATTATACTTTAAGTAATACATGGCTCATTGAAGGTCAGAACTAGTTCAAACATCATATCAAGTTAAAAAGAAATATGATCTCAGCCAAGAAAGTGTCCTCTGCTTTAAGTAGATGACAAAAATATTCTCTGAGATACACAACCAGAAATGTTAACATGCATTTTCAGGATGTGTGGGAATAAAGTAGACACTGGAAATGTATCAAACAAATTCACACTTCCTGGCTTAACGTATGTGTTTTTCATTTGGATGAGGAAATGAATTGCCCTGGAACATGTCAAAGTCCTACATTTCACAGCACAGATAATGGAATACAGCTTTCATCTGCGCATGCAGTTCATTTCCAAGCAAATAAATATATATACGTAATTATTTTATTAATACAATAAGATGAACAACTACATAGCCGAATCACTGGGTTCACTAGAATTAAACCTGAAACTATGACTACTGACAAATACCTTGCAAATTGTAAAATCAACAATATTAGGCTTTGTTGTGTTTTAAAGGAAAGTTGTACTTGCCTAGGGTCAGTTCGATGTTTGTTAATTTTAGAAATTATGATGTTTGTTTACTTACTGAATTTTTTTTACCATTTCTTTGAAATCTTTACTTTACAAATAAACTTTTGACACAGAGAGGACACAGATAAAGCTATTTACCTTATAATCCCTATAATCAAGACTTTTTTAGAGCCAGACTCATTTGTTTATGTATGTAAATTCAAGTTTAAAAAAAAAATAGCCATAGTAGATTAGTTTTTATTAAACTAATCCACCTGCTGGCTGCAGGATACAATATGTATAACTTGTATAGTCCAGAACAGAATAAATGGTAAAATTAGATGGTGGGAAGTAATGAGGCTTTTAAGAGACAGAAGAAGATGCGTAGGCAAGTTTGAAAGGATGGGTTTTGAGTGCTCTATTAAAGGAGCAGAAAGAAGGAGGAAGCCGACGAGGAAGACCATTCCAGAGAGTCAGGCAGCTCTCGAAAAGTCTTGGAGCCGTGCATGTGATGAGGTTATGAGTGAGGAAGTCATTAGTAGGTCATTGAAAGAGCGAAGAGAGTGGCTAGGGGAGTATTTTTCTACCGGGTCAGAAAGGTAAGTGGAAAAAGAACTGTGGAGGGATTTGGAGGTGAAGCACAGGAGCTTGAATTTGATTCTAAGGTGAAATGGAAGCTAAATGAAAGCCAATGAGAAGAAGTACAAGGACATGCAGCAGAAGAGGAGTGGTGGGAAGGATAAATAGGTCTGGCTGCAGCATTTATATTAGATTGTAGAGGAGAGAGTAAGATCAATAGAATACCAGCTTGTGATAAGCTCTAACTATTCCATTTACAGAAAAAGCTTTTGGAGCTGTCAACACAGCCTGAACTGCTGCCCAGCATCCCTGAGACCCCTACCTCTGCCTAAAGAATAACAAACTGAAATATTGGAACCTCCCATCCAACCTTCTAATCTTGCATATCACCTTATGATATATTATAGATATGATATCTATAATATCTGAATAGAACAAATTAAAAATAGAGCTTTCTGGAGCTCTAACCTCATCTGGGAACCCATCAGAACCATCAATTTATACCTCTTCTATGAGGAATCACTAACCCACCTATGCAACTTCATTATCCAGTAAAACCCAAAGTCTCTGTGATCCCCTGAGGAAGCCTAAGGCAAAATGTGTCGGGAAAAGAGAGTGCTAAAGTCTAGTTGAACTCTGTCTAGTGATTATTTTGTTTGATACATATCTTGATGACAAATATATATAAAATTGCCAAGAAAACCCTCGCTATTTATCTTCTTCAGATGTATACTCTAACCATTCTATCCAGATTTTCAGCTACTAAAAAGAAATTACACAAATTGGCAGTGTTTAACAAAGAGGGCTATACCAAGACAGCAAATATTTGATATATTGTACAAAAAGATAAATAAATGATCACTTTTCAGAGGAGCTATTGAAGTGCATTGAGTAAAGTCTTACCAACCACGGCCAGCAAGCCAAGGCAGAAGTCCAGTATACACAGCAAAGAACTTACCTTTCCTGAGCAAAATAGTTCATACCCAGAGAAAGCAGCATTTAGGATCTGTAAGCTGAATGTAGTTAAGTTGCTTTAAGTTAAAGTGAAACTTAACATTAAAAAAAATGCAAGCAGGCAGGTTGTTTATTGCAGAAGGGAAAGCTTTTGTCCCTAATGTAAAATAAATTTACCTCCCAATTTGCAAATGTTTTTTGGAAACTCCTATCCTCTCCTTACTGTGGCAATAGAGCTGAGTTCGTGCTCAGTGATTAGTGATCTGCTTTGGTCTCAATTAGTTAAAGCCTGTTTTCTACTGCAGTATTTTCCATTTCTTCTAAATGTTGTTATGCAGTAGTGAATTGAAATCACCACAGCAAATAAACTGTAAATTAATTTTATCCTTGCCTTTTTATCCATAACAAAATTTATCCTCACTACTCCATCCAAATACAAAAAAGGGTTTGAGTTGCTGTGGTTTTTATTATTGTGGCTTTTATAAAACTGTTCGCAAAAAAGGTGACCAACGTCGCCGATGAAGGAGGATTGTCGTTGGAAATGAACGACAGTCATGGTGGATCTGACTGGCCGACGATTGTTCACTATCTATCGTGTGTACGGTCGTTCAGTGATCGTGCATGTTTCTGCGGTACACTTTCTCCTTTATATGTCACTTCCTGCATCGTTCAAACGATTGTATCTAGCATGTGTACATTATTGGTGGATTATATTTGAATAATCCTATCATTACAGCATGTACAGAATTGTGCACAATATGTTCGTTCAAGTATAATCGTGCCTAATTGTTGATCAGTCGTAATCATTCGTTTTCTAACGATAATTATTGGAATTGTGTACCTAGCTTAAATTTCCCAACCAGCATAATGAGAAGAAATGCCAATGGTACATATTAATGAGAAGCAAATGTGGATTACAGGTGCAGATAAGGAGGTAATTTCTTTTAATCAACTCAAAGCATGGGAACCAGTTTAGGACAAACATGCAAGTGGATGTAAATGGTTCTATAGCAAAAGTTAAATTTTTTTTTTTTTTTTTAGAAAATGGGACTTATTCGAGAACAGCTTTTCTGCTACTAGGTGTTTGTGTTTCTATGTTTAATGCTTACATAATGTATTCTTCCTTATGGATCTACATGGGTATACTGCTTGTTATAGTTAAAATTCTTGTTTACCAATAAACAATAGAAAATTAGCCATGTGTTCAGTCATATCTGCAACAGTTTTTAAACAACCTTTTTTCAGAGCTCACTTGTATTAGTTTAAATAGCAACAGGTAGCTACACAATGTCCAGCAGGATGGACTTAACACATTTGTCAGTCTGTAAAATAAGATTAGACCAAAGGATTGGCTGCATTTAAAGGCTTTAGGAATATAAAATTATCTAATTTTCTCCAGAAAATATGTGCCAAATTGTAGGGAAATTAAAAATACAAGAAGTATATAAAGTGTCCAGGGCAGGGTCACTAAATGTAAGTATGTTTTGAAATACAGAGCTCAGAATTTAAATTTTTTTTTTAACAAATCTACATAACCAGCAAAATGTTTTATAAAAAATTATGCTTTTAGTTTACTCCTGTAAGAGCCCTTACTTACAGGGCCTAACCATATAGTCCTTTACCCATAAGGTTGTAAACCCTATAATTGGTTATTATTGGAATGTGTTCTACTATTCCATGTTTGATATAATCATATTAATATTACTGATAAGTTTTACTTCCATATTAACCTTGCGTTGCTGCAGCATTATTTCACTTTTTAATGAGTTTCTTGTAAAATTCTGTTTTCCCATTCATGTTGAGGCATAACATATTCTGAAAATCTACTAACAAATAGACAATCACTGAATACTGTCAGCAATGAGACATCATTTGTCAAGAAAGTTTTACTCAATATTAATCTCCAGTTATTTAGAGAATCTGGCCTCAGGGATTGTGAACTGCTGTGTGATTTAGAGATGACCATTGCATATCTGTATAGTCAAATAGGACTAATATGCATACAGATAGGATAATGGCTGGATATGTCACAAGTGTGGTCTCTTTCAGAGCCTTGAGGGATGGAGTGAGAAGTGATTTTACCATGGAAAACCGTATTTACCTAGGTTTCAGCATGATTCATTACAGCTAAAAATGCATTATTTTTCTGCAAAATGATAACCTATATTCCTTGCCCTCACATGATTCTGTAACCATTAAATGTGCGTTTCTCTCTTAATCATAATGCTGCATGTATACCACAATGAAGAACCACAGCTACAAACTGTAAATCAGCTGCTAGTAATGAAATTCTCTGCAGTCTTCTATTTGCCTTCTGACCTAATCTAGTGTGGAGCAGATTTATTCCAATTTATTCCAATAGTACAAAACATAACAGGAGTCACCTAATGGGGAGAGTAGAAAAAATAGATTACATGTTAAGTAAAGAATAAAATAAAAAAATAACAGAAATGAAAATAGGAATGAATATATATGTGTGTGTGTGTGTGTGTGTGTGTGTGTTTTTAATATCTTCAAGTAAGAGACTCAAAAAATCCAATTAGACACGGACTTTCAATATTTTGACTGAATAAAATTTAAATCTGATTTTTGTGTTTTTTTGGGAGGATAATGGTACATTATCATTGGTGTTAGTCAATTATGAACCTAACAAATATTTACAATAATATAGCGTCTAAGTTTTTTGAGAATCACAGAATATATATGTTAACACTTTGACTTTGCTCCACTCTAAATCCTCACAAATATTTCTCCAAAACACTTCCCAAATTTGACCAACCTTAAACCAAGTACTGCAATTTAGAAAACAGTCCACCAGCGTTGATAGGTCCACTAAAAGGTAAATTTTGTAAGTGGTATTTATACACCACTCAAAATTAGAGGGGCTACTCAGCCTTTGTTATAGGAATTTGAAAGCTACAATGTTAGAAAGAATAATTTGCAAAGGAAGCTGTAAATTGTGAGCTTATGAAGACTATAAAGAATATAAGAATATGAAGAGTATCTTCTAAGTTGGTTGGATGGGAAAGTGAGTGTATGTGTTCCCTCTTCTATCAATAAAACGTCTCCTGAAATCTAGTTTGTCAAAGATGGAACACAACAAAAAGTGTGTGCCTGTCCCCAATGGTGGCCATGGCCTTCTCCCCACAAAGCAACCCTTGTGTCGTGGGGGTTTGTGGGTAGGAACCTTATTTGGAATATAGAATTGTCCTTTAATAGGGGCGCATTGAGACATCTACCCTTTACCCATTCCCAGAAAGGACACTGGCTGAATGACAAGAGCTCTGCCTAGGTAGATGGAGCTCCTGTCATTGTGGGGAGAAAAGCAGCTGGTAAGGGATTTAAAGCAGCTGACCCTGGAAATGGGGTGACAAGCATGTGTGCCCACCATCCTTTGCAAAAAAAGTCTTCTGGAATCTGATTTAGACCTTCTAATACATATTAGTTATTCAACACCAGTCCCTTTCTATTAATATCCAACAATAGGTTCCAGTTACACTTGTACAGTCTTTCTCACCCCGTTTTAAAACTGTTTTCACATTATACAAGATGTATACAATCATTTTTTGTGTGCAAGTTTTGAAAAATGCATCATCACTATTCTTACAACTTACTAGTTAGTAGCTTAGTGTTGAAGGAAAAGAACAAAAGGAAGGTCTAAACTTGTAGGTTTACTATTGAAAAACACCTTATAGCCAGTGTTTATTTAGAAGGTGCTTTTTTTAGAAGATACATTTAGAAGATACATTTTTTTTGTATAGTGTGT
Source organism: Pyxicephalus adspersus (assembly GCF_032062135.1). Classification (NCBI taxonomy): domain Eukaryota; kingdom Metazoa; phylum Chordata; class Amphibia; order Anura; family Pyxicephalidae; genus Pyxicephalus; species Pyxicephalus adspersus. Next base: position 66,488,495 of record NC_092858.1, on the reverse strand, counting down.
ATACACTTTAAAACTAGATGAGTTCTGGATCTTCAGCAGCTGTGGAACTTTCTTTTTTCAATGAATATCTGTGATGTGTGATCTGGTGATGATCTAGGGAGGAGATGTGTTGTATTTCACCAAACAGCAGCAGAATTTTAATCCTTACTTAAAGATAGCCTCTAAGCACAAAATAGCTTTTTGTTGTGCAAATCCATTATTAGCTCTTGCAATATACTGAGCATACTAGGAATAGTATAAAGTGGAGTCATTGGGCCTGAATTAATAAAGCTCTCCAAGGCTGGGGAAGATACACTTTCATAAGAGAACCTGGGTGATCCAGAAAACTTTGATTGGATCGTATTCAAGAATAAAAACATTGGCTAACAAACAGAAAATACATTTTAGGAAATACATTCCAAGTTTGCTGGATCACCCAGGTCCACTGATGAAAGCCATGGAGAGTCTTAATAAATCAGGCTCATAGTTTCATAGGAGCAGACCTGCTTTGTGATAAAGTGATCCAAAATGGCTTCCAGTAGCTGGCACCTTGCCAGCCAGCTAATCATTCGCATCACAGTGCTGGTTCCTAAGAACCAGCGTCTGAACATTTGACAGCTGGCAACAGTGAGAGATACTAGTAGCACTTACTGCTGCCCCTATTCATTCTCTATGGAACTGCCTCCAGGAGAAGCTACATGTGCCATCTTTCAAGAGGCAGTGATTCCTGGGTATGTGCCTTTAGAAAAGGAGACGTATTGTGTATTCAGATTACTAAAGTTTATTTATCTAAATTTCTCCCCAGCTGTATTAGGTGATTTATTTTGTAAATGGAAGACTGATTTAAAATTAAAAGTTTTGCAATGCCTAAATAACTCCACTTCACCAAAAAAGGGACCCATTTAGCACCAAATTGCAACATAATGGCAATCTTCTAACAGACTGCAGTAAGAAGCACAATTATTCTGCCAATCGCAGGGTAGTTTCCTGTTTCTTTATACATTATACATAGTTATTGGCAAATTGGGTTTAGTGCTAGAATTCAAACATAAGTAACTTTGTAGCTGCTGTTCTTTATTGCGAAAGGAGTTTTGGACAAAGCATTACTACCTTTATTACCACCCCACCCCCTGTGGGAAACAATAGGTTATATGTGTTCTACCTAATCTTCAACATGAATTCATTTTAATGTATATTATGTTTTAGTTCATTTTGAATTTGCGTCACTGGTATCTAAACTCCACACTCTCCTAATATACAAAATGTAATCTTCTAATTTCAAGTATTCCAGAAGGAAATTCAGACAGACATAAAGGGCCTGGTTTATTAAAGCTCTCCAAAGCTGGAGAGGATACATTTTCACTAGTGAAGCTGGGTGATCCAGCAAACCTGGAAAGATTTTTTAAAAGTAATTTGCTAGTTGTTAGCAAATGTTTTTTAATCCATGACCAGATCCATTCCAGGTTTGCTGTATTACCCAGTTTCACTGATGAAAATGTATCTTCTTCAGCCTTGGAGAGCTTTAATATATCAGACCCAGAGAGTAAAAGGAGTATTATATTGCTTCAAATATGAGAATAAAGCTAAAATTACACTTACAGATTTTGAGCGCCAGAATGCAATTCAAAGTACCCATCGTCCACCTTCAGATGGTTTATTTAGTAACTTTATTATTAATATAGAAGAACTGTTAATGCCCGGGAGGAGGGTAATAAAAAAATCTAAATAACTATTTTGCTTTTATTACAGTTACTTTTTATTACAGTTACTAAACAAATTGTTCTCACTTTAGGGCTTGTCTCCCGAAAAAAAAAATCCTTCACAAAAAATGTAGACACCTGTGTACCTTTCTCCCTTTACCCGAGGCAATCTTAAGACCCTACTTTCACAGCCAAATGCTGGGCCTTTCTGACAAAGTCAATGCTACACAGCTTTCCTACCCTGTACTGCCACCTATTCCTATTGGTCAGAAAAACAGTTCTCCATAATGATAGGCCAATTGATATGTAAAAGAGAGGAGGGTCCAAAAAAGTATATGGTTTTTTATATATGGTTTTAATATACTTATATGTATATTTAAAATACCTTTATCATTTAAAGGCATTAAAAATGTAACCACTGATGTCATAATCTTTTTTTGGGGGGAAGGGGGGTCATATTTATACACTCTTACAATCATTGATAGAGTTATTGGTATGTAACAGAGCATGTACCAGTCTCATATAAATGAAGTAAAAAATACTTGGCTTGCTTACATTTTTCCTATAATTATACTACTATAATACGTATATTTACTTAAAAGTCTAAATTTTTAAAAAATCGATTGACCAAACTTGATCATTAACTTTAAATTAAACTGTATGATTTCTCTAAGTTATAAAAAAAAACAGACTTATCGCTATAAAAATGCACTCAAATTATTTTTATGTTACCAAAAAATGTTTTAATATTATATATTATTATATGCTAAAATGTTGATTATGACATTTTGAGTTTGAGTAGCACCTGGAGTTTGCCCTTAAGAGATATCTTATTGATTACTGGCTAGACATTGCATGGGTCAGTAACCATGATTGATTATTATCTAGGATGGTAAAGGCACTAAAGGAATTGACTTTGACATTACAACATATACATTGAAATCTCTTGAGAAATTTGTTGCATTTTCTGGTGTAGGAAATGTTTCCCCCACTGGCAATAACTATATACATATTTTAATATTTGTGAAAATTTAGTTAACGAAAAATTTGATAGAACTATATTCCCTTCTTTAATCTGTTAGAGAATATTTGTGTAATGCAATGCAATAACAGCTCAAAGTCTAATGAGCTAAATGATGTGTGATGTGTTATACAACAGTAGACAGGAATTCCAAATACATAATGATGCTGACCTGGCATTGTGGTTAATAGAAATGAAATGAGAACAGAAAGTGTAAAAAAGCCCTTATTATTTATTTTATGCAGTTGCTTAAAATTTGCTTCTGTTTCAAAACAGAAACCTACCTGAAATCTCCAACATTTGTAATAAACTTGATGAAATGATTGGAGGAAAAGGTTGAGTAATGGAGGAAGTTTTGCTCTTTAACATTGTTTGGTTGTTATACTCAGCTAGATCAAAGACCTGTTTCGGCTCTAATTAACAAAAGCAAAAGCAGACAGGAGACCTTCTGGCACTGAGCACAGCTTCAAAATATACAGCTGAAATCTTGTGAAGATTTAAATAATTAATATGACACCTCGAGCTTGGGGTGAGGATTGTGTGAAAAAAAGAAAATGTGCCTCGTGTTGAAGTTTTCAACAAAGCCACAGTCAAGTTCCTTACTATTTATCCTGATGAAAATGAGACAACTAGCTCGGCCCGACTTCATTGTCTACAACACTGGCAGCTTGGTGTGAGTGGTTTTTTTTTTTACTTTTTTTGTCATGCTAAGGGAAGCCTTTGTGTGGTATTCTGGTACTCTTGAGTCTGGTCACAGTGAATACATGCCATGGCCAAAAAAAAGGCAAATCTGCTTGAGGGAGGTGGAGAATAGTCATTTAATGGTTTTTAATCCTCTTAATCCAAGTCAAAATGGAGATCGCGGAATGAAAATCCTATCCCAGAAGTCGTTATGATTCAGATGACTGGCTCAAGAGACTGCCTTTTGAAAAATATGGCAGTTAAATATAACATATTTGCGAGAAACAAAGGAAGCTTTGCTTTTTGCATGTGAAAAAGCTATTTTCTTGACACCTGAGAAGTTTCAATCATATTTGTATACTCAGTAACAATAACAATTCCTAAAAGCCTTAACTGTATGCAAATCTTTATTAGATCAGGCCATGCACTGCTGCCCTTTCCAAGCTGTTTTCCACTCTGAGATTGTCTAAGTGACTAATCTCCTATTGAGTTTGGATATAGATTCAATCTAAAGTCTTGACATAATCATATCTAATCCTTTCGGCTCAGTTCATTATCACTTCATAAATGTGGATCTCTCTGAATGAAAAAAAAAATCAAAGGATTACATCTGACAACTCTGCATACAAGAACTGAGAGTTAATTTACAAAGCAATATTAAATAGACTCTGGCTTGCAAAAGAGATAAATCAAATTGTTCATCCAAAAGTAATTTTACTAGAAGTCTCAGGCTTAAATTCCATCATTTGCAGGTACCCTAAAGAAAAAAAAATGCTCAAAGGACTTTGTTAGGATTTGGTATAAATGTTTAGTATAACAGCAAATAAAAGATATTAATGACCATGACATGATGGCATTCTCTGGTACACAATAATGGAAATAGCCAGTTGATAAGACAATAAACTGGTGACTCGTAAATAAAAACAACCTGGGCCCATGGTCCACCACGGTTCACTACCATAAGGAGTTGCCTGGGAGTGTTACACAATATACTTATGACAGGTGTATTGTATCCTCTTGTAGCAACAAAGATGTCCAGCTCAGATTTATCATTATTTATCCTTGCAAAAAACCTATATATATCCTAATATATATATACATTGCATTGCAGAAAATAGAGATAGAGCTTGACTAATTTCCAGAAAACTTGGAAAAAAAACAATTTGATAGGAACATATCTTTAGGAATTTTTAGTCATATTTTAAAAGATATTTTAGTCATAAATGAATTGAGCAATAATTCCTTTTAATTGCTTTGACTGATACCAGCAATATCTAAATTCCTCTGACGCAGAACCACTAGAGGAGTACAATTACCAATTGCCTGATTTATTACAGCCCTCCAGGACTGGAGAATATAGACTACCATGGTTGAACCTGGTTGGTGCAGAAAACTATTAGTTGGCATAATGTTTTCAATTCTGGACCAGATCCATTCCAAATTTGCTGCATCACCCAGGTTCTCCCATGATAATTTATCGTCTCCAGTCTATGATAGCTTTATTAAATCAGGTCAATTGCTTTACCACATAAAGAACATAGACAAAAGAGATCACTTTCACAGCTGCCACCTATACGTAATAGTTGGTCCTGAAAATAGATCATGCTACAATATTAGGGCAGGAATATTGAGGCCCCAGATATATTCAAGGAGTTTCTCAGACTAACAGCATTTACTTCATCTGGAGATTGAGGAGCATATAACTAGTTTATACAGTATAACCAGCAAATTGAAACATGTCCTGACAAGTCTCCAAAAACCATGGCAGGGTAGATATCAGCATCCAAGGTAGGGGTAGATAGTTATACCAAGAATGTACTTAGTAATCACCTATAAGGAGATGCTGCTCCTGAGTCCACTGTGATCACCAAAATAGTTTAACATTTCTTCTTGCATGAAATTGTTTTTCGGTGCACATTTTTACACCTTAAAGGTTCCAACTCTGTGACTCTAATTTGCATGCATGTAGATTAGAGATTTGGTGTAACATGTAAAGCTCATGCACAACATTATGAATACCTGGTGTTGTCTACTGTTGTGCCTTCCACCTTGTTCTGCTAATGGTGAGTTCCCACATGTACCAGTGATAGGTGAGGCAAGTGTGATGTGGCCATAAATTGTTAATTGTCTTTACAATATTGTGCCATGTGCACCATGTTTGGAAAGAAAATATTTGGGCCATGAACAAGTTTGCCTAGTGATCTTTACACAGTACTTTTAAAAGACTACTCTGTCAGCAATTACTGTCTGCAATATGAACTGCAAACGCCTCTATCATGTATCTGAGCAATTTATGGACATATTTTTATAATGAGATAATTTCAGTGTGTCAAAATACCGCATTATGTCTATGCCTATAGCAAAAACAATTATTTTAAGTGCTGCTGGGCCAGTTTGTTTTAACTAATATGAAATAAGATATATTGTCACTTCCCTAATAATAGACCTGATCTGTATTACTGTGTAATTGCCCTATACCTATTTCTTAATCAAATGGCAGTTATTTCAGAAAAAATGTATGTTGTTGTGTTGAAAATATAAAATTTATCATTTTAATGACTGTATGAAAATGTGATGACTGTGCAGAAAATAGGAGAAATACTGCAAACCCTTCTTGGGGAACACAAGGCAATATCAATGGACCACTGTGACTCAGTATCAGTATATTCCAGTACCATTTCTATGAGAAGAACGTATAAAGCAATATTCCTTATCTATAAATACATTGATGTGCATAGGTATCAACCTAAATTATCAACCTGTAGCCACAATGTCCTGTACCCCAGTGGTGCTCATGTACTCTTCCTTTTTTAACCCCTTTTGGCTTTCAAATCTAAGACCTTGTTTTTTTAGTAAGTGACCTGCTAAAAACTATTGTTGAACCTCCACATCCTAAGGGAGCAGTGATCTCTATACTGTGAAATGCATAGATACAGATTCAACAAAGTGAACTAAGCACTCATTTTTTATTGGGGTTTCCCTTACCTTGTTAATCATGGTTTTTTCCTTTATCCTGGTTCCTGATCGTTTTTTCAAGGGTAGGTAGCTATACTGGTAAAAGAGAGAGCCAGGGTCCCTTACAATGAAAGTTCCAGTTTGGAAAAATCGATAGGATGTATATCTCTCACAAATTTCTGTTGTATGTAAGGGAACATCAGTTGTCTATGGAGGAGAGACAATCTTAGCAACCACTATAGGATGGTCCTACCAATTAAAGTGGTAATAACACGATGGTAAAGGTTGCCAGATCACCAAGAGGTCAACATTGTTTATGGTTTTTGTTTTGAAAGATTTTTTATTGGTTAAAATATACAAATATTTGTGATAGGCTGAACATAAAATGTATATGTGCTAATTTTCAAACTGGTTAACTTTATAGCTATTTAGAATTAAAAATAGTGGAAATATAAATTAGCAATAAGGAACAGTAAAATCCCTGAGATGGCAATTTAAGCAAATCATTACAGTCCTTTTTCTTAGTTAAAAGTCTTTACATGCCCATTACCAGCAAGATTTATATCCTCACATTTTCAAAAAAAGATTGCAAAGGAAGTGATGTATAAGAACAGCGGTCACAAGAAGATTTTGGTGGTGCGCGGCTCTGGTCAGTATCCCCCCCAAGCAGGGTCAGGAGAAGTACACCACTGTGGGGCGCTCCAGCCAGAGACGCGGACCATGTCTCCTGTACAAATTGTAGGCTCAGGGTAGTGGGCGGGTTGTGCCTCTGGATTTATTATAACATTCTAACAAGCAGCATTGCTATAAAAGTAGAAAATGAAAAAAATAAAATATCATAAAATAATTACAAAAAACAGCCTTGAAACATGCAACCTTAATTGTGAAATTAAAAAGTTACAAAGGCTTACTTTTAATGTCGAGATAAATGATATTATAGCTTTCCAATTATAATACTTATCAACATTATAATGCTTGGAGTAAAGCCATGGATTAAGCTGCTCAGTAAGAGTGTCAAGTGGCTGTGGTTTTATCATATTTGGCCATAAGCATGTATGACCAAATCAGAAAGATCAGGCCATTCAGCAATTGACCTCAACTTCCTTACGGGACAACTAAAGCAATTATATAATTATGTCAACTGACAAAGGTTGCAAGTATGTTAGAACCAAGGAAAACCACAGACTGTCATGCACAGAGAACTTTTGTGTATAGTAATCTTGATATCGTTGTTTTTGCTCACTTAAATATTAATAGTAACAACAGTGATGCAAATTCTAAGTTATGAGTTACAGTATATACAGGATTGGCATTCCATACAGTTTGACATTTTATGCATAAATGTGCGATTAATAGGATGTGCTATCAAACATAATATACAACACAAACACTTTGAGACCCTTCTTTTAAATAATAAATTAAATCTATGGAATGTGCAGATACTGGTGATGTCATTGTCTCCACATAACAGGGCTTTGGTATATGATATTAGATGCTAACTACATAACGGCCCTGATTTATTACAGTTCTCCAAGGCTGGAGAGAATACACTTTCGGAAGTGAAGCTGGGTGACCCAGAAAACATGGAAAGGATTTTTAAAAATCATTTGTTTTTTGCTGGTTAATGCTTTGAATCCTGGACCAGATCCATTCCAGGTTTGCTGGATCACCCAGCTTCACTTCTGAAAGTGTATTCTCTCCAGCCTTGGAGAGCTTTCATAAATCAGGGCCAATGAGTGGAGGTCATAAACTCTTTCTTACATAGGAAGCTATTTTTACCCAGCAGCACTGGAGGGCAGCGTATATCTGGAGAGGTGAGTAACAGTTGGATAGGCATTACACAGGAACTCTCACTTTGGCCAAGAAATCAAGTTTGTAATGAACATTTAATTCTAAACACAACTAAAGTAATTAGAATTAATCAATTTGACCTAAGTACATCATGGGTTAAATAAATATGAACCACCCTTGCTGGCCTATGGATTACAAACGTCAAAGACTTGACACAAATTCCCTTATCATACTTTTTACCGAGGCACCTATTTAAAGTATTGAAAAAAAGAGTGCTTAACAGTAAGTCAGGGAACTTCTTATGATGTGACAGATTAGGTCCCCTCACCTACCAGGTAAAACTGTGCTTGTTGGCAAAGCTGTGTAAATCTGAACACTGGATGGATTTAAATAGAAACTCTTTTTGGTTGGTAAAACATCTTCAACATATGTAGTTATTTTTTCACATCAGTGCCTTTAGCCATTTGCCTGGGGTTTAGCTTTAAAATGACTTAATCTACAAACTCAAAATGCAATTAAAAATATTCCCTGTAAAACAAAAAGCGCATACGGTACCTACATTTCCTGAGCACTGCTTTGTTGACGAGAAATCCCAGACTAACGTTTCCTCAGAAACCAATAAACTTCAGAAATGTCCATTTCCTGATGCCTGGCTGTACAGGACACAGTATTGACATAAGGGTTGGTGGAAGGAACCACTAAATACAAAGTCAATATGGGTATAGGAACTGATTTCTTAAAGTGGAACCAAACCTGTGCTACTCACATGTCCGATTTCCATCGCAGAGTGCTGCCATCTTCCCTCTCTTTTTCCTCACAGATATGATCTTTGGCCATCTTAATTGGCCATGCCAGGATGACATAACTCCTGTGCAGGAGTTCATTCATTCCCAGCACACGCAAGGAAAGCTGAGTATGCCGGTTTTCCCAAGCGGATGCCGCTTATGTGTAGCTAAGCTTTGTCGTCAGAAACCCAGAGCGATTAGGCAGGTAAGAATGATTATTGCAAAAGGGATATTGCCTGTCTCTTTCTGCAATAATGACCTGCCTGATCAAACATTTGCAAAAGTGGAACTTTTGTTCCATTTTAAGGAACTTCAGCTGGGGAATTCTTGTCAACATAGCAGAACTCATAGGTTTAGGCAGTGGAAAAGGTGAGCAGTTACTTTTCTTAAATTTCTCTTCTACCCAGAACTAATTTCCTTAAATGTAATATTTGGCAACAGAGTCGTTTTCATTACCAATAGCTATGTTAGCCAATGACAAATCATAGGCTTGTAGACTGACAGTAATTTCATCTGACAGTTGCAATTTGCCCTTCACACTTCACAGTCTGCTCTAAAGTTCATTGTTTGAAGACAAAAGAACACCACTTGTTAAGGAAAAGATGTAAAGAAAAACATAAAATAGTACAAACGTTCTTAGTAGATGTAATGCAGTTAATTTTTACAGTAAAATAAAATATAAGACATGGTATAAATGGAACAGCTAGTTTAAGAAATCAAAGAGGCCTGTGGGTGTATTACAAGTAATTTTCTATGGACAATAAAAGCAAGATACTGATATCCCAAAAGGAGACTCATTTGTGATCATCTAAACACTTTTAGCCAACATTTGTCAAAACAATGAAAAAGAAAAAACAATTGCTTTAGGGCATACCAGAAGCCAGTTCTATGTGCTCTTTAGACATGCATCTTGGAGATCCCAACATTAATATCCCTAGCTCTTCTTTGTGTAAAAAAAAAAACATAAAATTCTAGAAAATTTTATTGTGTGTGTATATATATTTAAACATGATATTGCTTTTTTTGCATGATATAGTTAGGCATGGTAATTTGGATGCAGAAACTTTTGGGACAACCAACATTTACATGTAAAAAATATATATGAAAAAAAGTTACCATAGCAAACCAATCCAAACTTTTTTACAAAATGTATACATTTGATTCATACATTTTCAAATTGAATTCATTGTAAAAATGTGTATTTTTTCACACTGGTCACTGAAAATAAGTCTAATTCTCCAATTAAAACCCTTAACCTTAAAAATAAAGTTAAACCCACAAACCGACTGCATAATCTAACCTGTAAATCTCAACCTAACCCTAGGACACAACATTTACCCTAGTCTGACTACTACATTTAACTTTTAACCTCACTAAATAACTAAACCTAACTCCTAACCTAAACTTGCCTTTTAACATGAACCAATTCCTGACCATAAACGTAACTCTTAATCTGAAATTACCCCTGTACCAAACACCATAATTCCACACCTAACCCAAACCCATACTGGTAAACCTTGGTTTATCTTAAATTTTCACATAGTTTGCACATCATCTAGTGGAAACTATAATTTCCTTTTTCAAATTTAAAAACATTTAATTTTAAGAGAGCAAATTTTCAATTATTAAGGGCGGCTCTCTGTGACTTGGACTGGGAGACAATATTGTCCTCAAAGAACACACAACAGAAATCGGAATGTTTCAAGTCTGTTCTACACAAGCACACTGAAAAATTTATTCCAATGGGTAAAACGTTTAATGTGGCTCACAGCTGATGTTAAAAAAGCCATAAAGAATAAGTGAATTCCAAAAATATAAAAATAAAGGATCCTCTACATTGTCCTCAAAATGAAAGACAGATTGCAAAGGAAAGTAAGGCAAACCCCCCAAATTTTAAAAAATATATTAATAGCAAAAAGATCAGATCTGAGCATGTAGGATGTCTCTGGGTTGGTAACTGGGGATAAAGAAAAGGTGGATTTACTAAGCACTTTTTAGCTCTGTGTAGACAAAGGAAAATGGCAGAGCTCAAGATCAACTTCAAAATAGCAATGTCACTACCTTAAATGGTTCACAGTGGCTCAAAATTGATAAACAGTTGGGCAAAGTCATTACCAGGTAACTACAGACTGGTTAGTTTAACGCTCATAGTTGGAAAGGTCCTAGAGAGTTTGATAAAGAGCCACACAGAGGAGTTTCTGCTTGAAAAAAATATTATAATTGATAGTCAGACCGAAGTTGTCAAACAAATTTACTCTCTTTTTATGAGGAAGTAAGTAAACAGGTAGATAGTAAAATTGCAGTTGATATAGCGTACTTGGACTTTGCTAAAGCATTTGACACAGTACCCCACAGATGGTTAATATGGAAGTTAGGGTCAATAGATTTGGAAAAGTCAATCTGTAAATGGATAGAGAACTGGCTTAAAGATTGCATGCAAGGAGTAGTGATTAATAATTCATGCTCTGGATGCTCTAAGGTTATTATTGGTGTACCCCAGGGTTCAGTGTTGGGCCCTTTACTGTTTAATATCTTTAGAAATGATATAGAGTTCAGGATTAAATGTACCATTTCTGCATTTGCAGATGACACCAAACTATGTAATGGAATTAAGTCCATACACGATGTCTATAATCTACAAGCAGACCTGGATGTACTGTTTGATTGGGCAGCCAAGTGGCAAATGAAATTTAATATAGATAAATGTAAAATTATGCACTTGGGGGGTAACAACATGCATGCTTCATACTGTCTAGGGGGGATACATTTGGGGGAGTCAGAAATGGAAAAGGATCTGGGGGTTCTGGTAGATCATAGACTTATTACCAGCATGCAATGCTAAGCTGCAAAATCTAAAGCTAGTAAAGTACTTTCTTAATTTAAAAGAGGAATAGACTGCAGAAATGGAGACATAATCCTGCCCCTGTACAAAGCGTTGGTCAGACCACATCTGGAATATGCAGTCCAGTTTTGGTCACCAGTTCACAAAAAGGACATTGTGGAATTGGAGAGAGTGCAGAGAAGGGTAACTAAATTAATAAGAGGAATGGAGGAGCTCAGCTATGAGGAGAGATTAGCTGAACTGAATCTATTCTCCCTTGAGAAGAGACTTTTAGGAGGGAATATGATTACCCTTATAAATAAATAAATGGTTCATATAGAGAACTCTTTTCCCAATTATTCACTTTGAGATCATTACAAAGAACAAGAGGGCACTCTTTGTGTCCGGAGGAAACAAAGTTTAAGCTCTGGATAAGGAAGGGATTCTTCACTGTAAGGTCTGTGAAAATGTGGAATCGGCTCCCTCAGGAAGTAATTTCAGCAGCTACTATAGATTGCTTCTAAAAAAAAGCTGGATGTTTTTCTAGAAGCACAGAATATAACTGGGTATTAAGGCTTTAAAGTAAAAATAACAATGACCGTTGATCCAGGGAACATCCGAATGCCTCATGGAATCAGAAAGGAATTTTTTTCCCCCTGTTGAAACAAATTGTACCAGGGTTTTTTTTGCCTTCCTCTGGACCAACTGTTTCCATAGGGTTTTATATCTGGGGTATGTTTATTTCCCTAGTGGTTCAACTTGAGGGACTTATGTCTTTTTTCAACCTGACCTACTATGTAACTATGTAAAGAAAATGACTGAAGGTTTTTTGGGGAGTAATATTTTAATCACTTCTTGTAGCTAAGTAGGCTTTCTGGTCTCTGGGTTTTTCAAAAATTGCCTTAGCTCTATTAATGACTGCGACAGGTAAGACCTTTCGCTGACCTGCCCCCCTCCATTTAACCTTCAACCTTTTAACCGCCCAGCTCAATAAAGACACCTGCAGGTATGGTGCAAATGGCCATACATAGTTACATGGTTACATAGTTACATAGTAGGTTAGGTTGAAAAAAGAGTCCAAATAGGTCCATCCTACTTTTATAGAAAAATACCAATTGCATGAGCTATCATTAAACAGACCATTTATCAATTAGTACATTACTGGAAATGTAGGATTCATTGGATCAGTTATGGAAGCATAACACTGGTCAACAAACATTTTCTTGCCAAACAGATTAAAATCATGTTATGTTTGATGCACAGATTCCAAATATAGTATTGGTTTTGCTAGATTGGCTCTAGTTTTTGAAATAATGACCTCAATAATAACCTCAAAGAAAACTAATGAAATATGAAAATTAGGCAAAATTAAACTAGATATGTATAAAAAATTAAATTTTTGAAATACTTAATGTCAATATATGCTATATTCAGTATATTTACAGAACTAATCACAAAGAAGTCATTGAAAAACCCAGTTTGTATGATTTGCTTTTATGCTGATGTTCAGGACAATCACATTGAAGGCTCCAGCAGTAGTCTGCCATAATGTGTCTATCCCATCTTCCCTGATTCTTCCATCACCTTTATATCTTGATGGAACCTCTCCCCTTCTTCCTCACTGAAATCACCAAGGTTTTCTGTAAATTTTTGCAAATGGCTATGGAGATCATGTACCTTTATGCTCATAGTAGTACCCACATTTTTTAAATTTAAGAGCAAGTTTTGTACCAGTTTTTCATAATGTTGTGCTTTATGTTTACCCATCCATCAAAGATTCCTGCTTTTAATTTTTCAGTACTCAATCCGGGGAAGAATCTTCAAATGCATTTGAAGCAATCACTTTCCTTGTTCAGAGCTCTAACAAATCTCTTAATTAATCCAAACTTTATGTGTGGAGGGAGAATGATTTTTTCTTTGTCAACCATTGGCTCGTTAATGATGTTCGCTGCACCTTTTTTCATGTTTTCCCTTGGAGGCCATGTCACTTTTTTCCAGTGATCCTGCTTTGCTCTACTATCCCACAAGCAGATGAAACAGGGGTACTTTGTGTATCCACTTTTACCATTTTAAATCAACACATATGGACCATTTTTGTTCATGATAGCAAAACTTTTATAAGACCATTTTGATATTTGAGTCACCAATTGGAATTGATGCATAGCAGTTGCCAATATACAGTAAAACAGATTTCAAACTTTGAGTGGAACTGTCTATGAAAAGCAACCAGTCTTCTGCTTGGTGTTCTAGGGCTCCCATATGGGTTAGTAGTCAAGGGATGTTACAACAGTACACAAAGTCTCCATCTTCAGTGAAATATGGTAGGAGTGTCACCTCTCGTCCCATAAACCGATATTTTAACTTCCGGTCTCAGACAGTTCTTTTCTTTTAGCCTGGATGCGAAAAGTTCAGATACTTGTTTTGACAGACTTAGGTCACGTATTCAATCATTGAGCTTTTCTTGTGAAAACTGCTGGTTTGATGAAACACTTCCTTCATATTCACTTCCACTGCTAACTCATGGATTACACTACAAACCCTGTATATTCTCCATGTCAGATACAGGGATATCAGGGAATATACTGAACACTGGTATGGGAACATCAGCACCATGAGGCACAGGTCATCTTGCTGATTCCAAATCAGGGTACTCCCACGTTTTTCTTGTAATGATTGAAACCTTTTACATTCAAAGCACAAAAATAACAATCATTATGATGATTTTTGGGCTCTGGCCATACCATAGGTACATCAAATTTCAAACTTTTCAGTTTTCCAGTTTTCCACTGACGTAAAAACTCTACACAAGTTTTGCATACCATATGGGGAGCCCAATACTTATCTTGGTCCACAAGTTTAATACCAAAATATGCAAGATAGGCTTGTTTCACAAATTCTGTAATGTTTCTTTCCTGAGAATATTCTTATGCTAAGAATATTCACCACAAATGTAGCAAAATACATTAGGGTCATTTAAACAACTTCTTTTTGAAGAACTCATATCTCTGTAAAAAAGAAAATGTATGAATAAAATCAAGGCAAATGAAAGTTTCATGAAAATAATGCTACATTTAATATATAAAATGCAAAACATCAGTGTAAATAAAGATTGATAATAATATGCTGTGTTAACATTTGTTGTTGGTAAAATCGTCCCTTTCAATTCCTGTATCACAAGAACTAGAGACAATTCAATGAAACTGATATCATTTCTGGATTCAGCAGACCTGAAATACATTAAATATATTAGAAAATCCTTGGCAAGTGAAAAAAAAATGTTTTTGTTTAACTGTGTAATCAGAGGACACAGCAAAAGTTCTTCTTTATACTATGTGAAACACAAACCCAAATTTCATAGCTTATTTGTTCATGGCTTTCATTTTTTTTCTTTCAAAATGGTATTGCAATTATTACACTAATGTAATGTTATTACACTATGGTGAATCAAATTCTTTGAAATAAACAGAGATCATTTAATATTTATTTAAACGTAACACCCTCCTGTCACAGTTAACTTGCAAAGTTTAACACTGCAACTTCTAGAATGCTGAGTTAAGATAAAACAATGAAGTCAATCATTTGTCATTCCTAATTTTTATAATAAGTAATAGATATTCTTAAGATTGCAAGGACCAGCATGCTACATGCAGATATACTGCATACACTAGTGCATAAATAGTTACATTTGCTGTGAATTAGTTAAACTTTTTTTATTATTCATTCTTTTATTTAGGAGTAAACAAATGTCCTAAAATACTTTATTGCTGAAATCAAATCACATAAAAAGAATATAAATATATATATATATAATGGATATATATGTCTTTGTATATTTCTGATGTGTGTTACAAAAAATGTCTTTAATACTACAAAAAAAATGTGTTCAGCGATGAGGGAATAGGTGTGGTTTTCCCAAGGGAATTTAAATCATTCATTGCAACAATTGCACATGACTTTCACAGTTGAGGACAAAATACATTAACAAAAAATGACAAGCTTGTTTTAAAGAGCTAGCGTCTGTAACTTCATAACCACTAAATAACCAAATGTAACTACATAACAGAATCAAAGTTTTTTTTATCAATATTGCCTAAAATTATATTTTTTATTAAATGATTTATTAAATAAATAACAGCATTTCTCATTGTAGATTAAATACATTTTTGAATGTATTTACCGAACAGCTAAAGCTTTGACAAATTCTTTAGAACAACCTATGTATTTTCAGATTGTCTTGTTTTTGTGTACATTGTAGTTTCTACAAAAACTGTCCCTAAAATGCTAGAGTTTCCAGATCACTGTAAGGCTGATTAGTTTCAACATCTAAATGGATGGGTAATCACATATAATTCATCTTTTGGGGTTTCTCTTATCTCTATATCCAACAACCAAAGGGATTACTGCAGGGTCCTGATGTGGATACATGAAATTTACTTTTATAAGTTTTCTTTCATCAAGTGCCCAATCTTATATTGTCAAAGGAAGCTATCTTATTATTAAACCCTTACATAACTGTAGCCTGTCTTCATCACTATTGTCTTTATTGTCTGACTAATTTAAAGTGGCCCTGAACTCTAAAAGTAAAGATTTGCTTTCATATAATGTTGATGTTAACTGTGGTTTGGCAAAGCCCTCACACAGCACATTTAGTCTTCAATTCCTCCTAAGAAAGTAACAGTCCAGTCTCTTTAACTACAGCATACTTTATATTTGTCCATCACAATTAATATTATTACCATTAAATAAAACAATTATCTAAAATTACAATGTATTTCAGTATTGTATCAGTATTTTACACATTAATATCTGTATACAAGTATTTTTTATATGTTTTTGAAGGTTAAGAATTTGTATGGTACAACAAAAGAAAAGGCAAAAAGGACAATACACACTTGAATAAGAAACAACATGTCCAACCCATATACAGAGTTTTCAACTATCAAGTAAACCAGAACCTTGTGCCAAATACAACGATACTTATTATTATTAATAATAATATTAAACAGGATTTATATAGTACCAATATATTATGCAGTGCTGTACAATAAATAGGGGAAGCTGAAAAAAAAAAATCTTGAAATAAGGAAAATTTAGGGTGAATAAAAACAAACAGTGAGGGGAACCTAAAACCCCTTAAAAACCCCCGTTGGAGGGTGAGATTGAAAGCAAGAACTGTGTGTGTGTGTGTGTGTGTGTGTTTGTGACTAGGAGACCAGAGGGAGGAGGGTGAATGAAGAAAGTGTCCCAGGTTAAACCTGGAACCAGGATTCCAAAGTATTATGAAATTAGGATAGTTTAGTATTTAAGCATACAGTAAGGTTGTCGGTAATCATGATCCAATTCAGTTTATGCTTAATGAAGACAAGTTGAAGGGCCCTAGATTTTCTAATGGTAAGTTATATATGAGTTACCAGCAAACTATAGGATATTAGACAAAAAAGCACTTTGGGGAGCAAGGTACTAAATCTAAGAAATATACCTCTCTCTGTAATGTTGGGTAAGCTAATCTGCTTGCATTATTATTGGACCTCACCCCCTAAAAGAGCAAGATGCTCAAATTGCATTTATGAAGTCTGCTGGGGGCTTAATACCAGTTTAGAATAGTTTTGTACCTAGCTTCTATTAGGGAAGTGTTAATAGAGATCTTAACAAGGCGTATACCACTTCCTGTGATTCTTGAGTTTCCCAGGCAATTACTAGATCAGTTGAAGTAGAGTTGAATAAGTAAGTATTTAATTGAGTGTCAATATCTAGCATTATCAGACAATTTATACAAATGCTCAATTGAAAGGAATTACAAGGTGGGAGGGCCAACTTGATCTTCTGATGATGACGCAAACTTGGAAAAACTTAACAATTTCTGAGGAAGGGAGATTGTGATTTTCAATTAAAATTTTAGGGTTTATTCCTCACTAACTTATTCCAAATGGACAAGGAATGGGACAGAGCGGCACATTGGTAGCCACTGGCTAAAGGGAATCCATGTTAAAGCATCTATGGAAATAGAAGCACACAATAAGGAATCCATATTAGACCACTTGTTGTCGTATTAGACCACGAGTCGTACATTAAGCCAGTTAGGTGGCTCAGTACTAAGACTGAATATCTGGTTCCCCCCGAGCCCTGAGCATTCTAGAGGAAATAAAGTACGTTGTTAACACTAGGCTATTTCTGTCCTCAGATAAATTCATATAAATGTATATGTTCATTCTGAATATTCTGAAGGACTCTTGCCGGTAAATGAATGGGGAGGGTGCAAAAAATAATAATAATAAATAATTAAATAAAGGATGCTGGGCAGTAAATTCATTTTAACTGCAGTTTTCCTCCTAAACCAGGAGCAGGGAGTTTTGGAGCACTTAGTTAAATTCTTTATGATGAAACAGAAAATAGGAGGATAATTTTCCCAGTTAAGATGAATCCCAAGGTACAAAATGGAATAGAGTGAGACAATGGAAAGGTTCATTTTGTTTCCATAAATTAGGAAGAGGATCTTGGAGATTGATATTTAAGGCTAGTAACTTATCCCAATTCATAGATAAGCCAGAGGTGTTTAAAAAAAAAAGTTATTAAAAATTTAATAGTCCCAAGTACGGTAAATTCGGCAAAGTAGTTAATGGAAAGGAAATAGACATTGAAATATAGTCATAAAGAAGTATTCCTAATCCTGCCTCTCGTAGTTATTAGGTGATGCCGTATATACATAAATTGTAAAGGAAAGACAGAAAAAAGACTGGAGGTTTTTTGCGGCAAAAGGAGATTATATTGCAAGCAAGTTTTAAAGAAGATGACAATCTATATGTCCATAAAATATGAATTAGTTTTTGGTCTTTCCTAATAAATTTTCATGGTATATTAGACCAGTTAACTAGACATAGAAATCCCTATTAAGGTGATAGCAAATATAACATCTCTTATGCCAACACGTTTTCCTGATAGGCTTCTTCCGGAGGATGTATGGAGAATGTTTATCCCACTAAACAATGGGTAAAGGAATAGTTATAAATAATAAATAAAAAACATACAACGTACTTAAGGGATTTTCCTTGGGTAGGGAAACAAGGGTTTCCCTATTTGCATTGGGTCCAAGGTGCTCTAGAAAAAATGTATTTGGTTTTATATTATATAATAAAAGGGATTGGAAAAACCATATATTAAAGCGTACCTAAACTCAACATTTTTACTTTACTTAGAAGGGTAGATTACCCTTCCCATCAAATTTTCAAGGGTATTCTACTCCATGTACCTGAAAATGTTCATATTCTAACTTATTTTTACATAATCTACTAGTTGAGTGGGTAAAGTAAAACAAATTATTTTGACTAGGCAGCAAAAAATGTTTTGCATGGGATTTAATATGTTGAGAAGCAATTTGTTTATCTAGCACCACAAGGTTGAATAGAGATGTATGTTGGCTCCCCATTGGAATGTAGATGAGGTGAAAGTAATTTTGAAAGGATATCTTTCTTGATGGCTAACAGGTAAAAATATGCCATTTTGAGAGGAAGAAATAGCATCGTGATCTGGACCAGAAACATGCAATAGACAAACCAATAGGATTTTTTAGTAACTTTGTTCATAAATTGAGTTGCTTTAAACCAAAAGAATGCAGTGTTTGGTCAGGTACATGTAAACTGGAAGAGTTGGACCTATACATATTACATTTAGAGCAAGAAATGATCTTAGAGGGAAAGGGGATCTCAACTGTATTTTCAATGCCGTGTATGCACGATACCCTGAGTTACGATCCTAAAATGGTTTTTCTTCCTGGTTTCGCTAACAATAGCTTTTCTCATCCCTATCCCTTTTGTATTTAAAGCCCAGTGTTTTCAGGCAAACAGTTGTGTAGGCATTTTAGCATCTTTAGGTACCTTGTGTATACAGGAAATAGGTTTCTTCTCTGTAGGATACTCTAGAAGTTATGGGATCCCTGCTTGTGTATGAAAAGTTTGAAACAAAAAAATCCTATAATCTGACTATTAAAAAATGCAGAATGAAGAATTTCATATTTGCATAGCAAAGAAGTAACTAATATTAGGGTACCCTTTTGATCATTTTATGTTGAATACCTATTATTCCTTTAGTTTTGTCTAATTTCTAGTTTCTGCACCTCGGTAAAAGGCAGGAGATGGTATTAGGAGCTTTAGTGGGGATAGAGGGCCAAAGCGTCACAGATCATGTTCAGCTCCTTCCATGATATACTGTAAACTGTATCTCTGATAATATTTTAATATGTGGGTCAGTAGATTATATAGTAGTAGAAGGGAAGAAACCCTCTGGTGCAGTGTTTACCAACCTTTTTAACATGCTATAATTACTATATCCTATATATGTGGTAGTCAGTGGGAAAAAGGCTTTCTACATTAGTGGCCAATGGGAAAAATGCCACCCTTACAGATAACCAAAACGACCATTAGTGCCAGTTAAATTGACCTGAGAGGCACAAATTGCTCATGGCTAACAGAACCCCTAGCAACCTCTGGAGAAACACTAGGTTTCAATGGAACCCTGGTTGAGAAACACTGCCCTAGAGATATCATGACAAAACGCTGTTACATTGTAAAATTAATAAAGTGGTAACTGTTGGCAATCCTGTCCCTCATATGTGTGAACAGGTTATAAAGAGTAATATTATTATTTTTTTTCACAACCAAAAAAATTTGGAATTTTGAAATTAGGAGCATTTTCCCGTTGTTTAGTGAAATAGTTTGCATGGGGTATATTAATCAGGCAAAGCTAATACTTTTAATGAGATAGCATCTACAAAACAGTGATAGTTAAATACTAGGAAATACTAAACTTGAGTTCACTAATTAGAAATCCAGAGTGACTTTAGACACATAGATGTATTCTACTCTCAAACCACTCTGCCAAACCCATTCAAGGTCCTTCTTTAAAGGTGCTAGTGTAAGAAACTTGAGTTCACTTTTGTCTAAATTATTTTTAGGCTAACAGTTCAAGCTATGTGGCCCATAAGCCTAGAAACCTGGTGTCTGGGGTAGGATAGGACTATATGTCTATATGTCAATAGAAAACAAGGCTAATTTGACTTTACTGTTGCCCTCTACATATCCCATAACATAATGGAGTTGATTCAATGGAATGAACCGGGGGATCTATAAAAATTGTTAAAAGTAAAAGGAACAAGAAGCAGCCATTCTGTAGGAAACTTTTCCTATCTTTGTAGGACAAATGGAGTGGAAAGGATGGCATGAATGTGAAAAAAAACTTTGCCTAATGCCCATCTGCCAGTAACAAAACAACCTGGGTTGGGGTAATAATTTTGGACTAAAAAGAGCAAGTCTGTTAGCTAGTATTTCAATGAAATTGCAATATTCTGGTTTAAAAATTGATATAGCCCTCTAAAAGCCAGCTGTACATCTTTATTCTTTTAGGTAAACGGCAAATGAAGGCCATACCAACCATTTTTTGTTGTAAAGAGACAGGAGCACAGTGTTGAGCTCACCCTAAATACTTTTTTACATTAGGACCAGGACCTTTAGCATACAGAATAGGTCTTCTGGGTTAAGATGCGGCAGATGAATTTGTTTAAAAAAAAAGTCTACCCCTTCAAAGGTGAGCAAAGTTATGAGTACAATTTGCTCAGGCGCATTTAAAGATGGTATTTATGATTTTGGGATGATTCTGCCTTTAGCTAGTGTTGCCAATAGACAACCTGTTTTATTCCTAAAATTTTTGAACACATTCACTTTTCATGCCCTATGTTATTTATTATTACAGCAGCCAATTGTCACATAAGCTTGTAACTGGGCAGTCCCATAAATTTATGACAGATCAACCTTATATGAGATAAATATCGCTCAAAACCTTACTTAATCCAGTCTGTGACCAGAAAAAGGACTGTAAACTAGAAAAGACAAAGTGAAGAATGTCAAACAATAAACATTATTTTGAAACACATGGGGACTTAAAGAGGAAGTAAACTAAAACATCATAAACTGGATGCATAAATGTACACACCCTTAAACTAATACTTTATTGAAGCACCTTTTGATTTACAGCATATCATGCTATCATGAGTCCATCAGCATGGCACATCTTGACTTAGCAATATTTGCTCACTTTTCCTTGCAAAAGCAAATCTTTCATATTGCTAGGGTGGAGGAAATTATGAACAGCTCCAAATACCTCTCTTTTGTCCCAAAACCTTCAGGCCTTTGCTAGAAAGCTGAAGATGGAATGGCCCCGCCAGAGCCCAAACCTGAATCCAATAGAAAATCTGCAGGGTGACCTGAAGAGGGCTATGCAAAAGAGATGCCCTTGCAGTCTGACAGATTTGGAGCGCTTTTGCATAATCAAAAACTTCAAGCAACTGCCACTTTATGGTTCTAAAATATATATTCAGAGATTGCACGTGATATGCATATTCATATATGGATTAGCTGATGCTGAGCATTCAGGGACTTAACTCTTTGATAGAATAGAAAGATAAGATACCTTTTTGTCAGCTTTAAAAAAACTGGGCACACCTTCCATTAACCTCCATACCGTTAACTGATTGTCTCTTCTGGCAGAAATGACTTAGCAATGCCTTTACTGACAGCATTGATCTTTATTGTTGCAGAATGCTTCTGCATGCTGTCTAGTTTTCATCTTAACAGAATGCTGTCATGTTGTGTACAGCAATGTTTCTAGAACCCAGGCATATCTTATACATCCTCATGTTATCTGTTGCTTTGTTACTAAGTGCTGTTTCATTGCGTGCTGTCATCTGTTATCAGAACACTGCCTTGTTGTCAGCTGCCAGTTTACCAAATTTTGATTTGCCATAGCCACCACTCAAATATTTGAAACAAGAACTAACCTATTCTCCTACACCACTTCTCTACTATTCATTATGACATCATGAACTGATGCTGTCCATGACTTTTGATTGACTGGTGGTAATGGAAAATCAGATATAGTGGACAGATTCATTGTCTATACTCTGGTTTGAGAAAGGTACGCTGGTGCATTGATGGATGCAAGAGGATCAGAGGATCGAATATTCACTTAGATCCCCATTTAACATTAAAAAAAACAAAAAATGCAAACAGGGGTTGTTAGAACAGGGTTGACCAATGCATGGACACTTACAGGAATGGATATACCGGTAAACACAATATTATCTTTGCTCAGTAATTAGGATTGTCCATATTTTAACAGTTGTGTCCTTCTTTGTCCACCCTTGCATTCTTTTTGCATTACATTCAGTTAGATGTACGAACTATGATTTTTCTTTTTATATAGCTCTGCATATGTTCAGTTACAACTTGGCTAATGAGGGCTATACCTCATGAACAGCTTAAAATGTTAAATCTGTGTTGTCATTAGTGATCATTTTTGGGAGTGTGAAAGATCTTGCTCAGATGCTGTAATTATATTACAGCTATATTCTGATACATCAAAGTGTTTCTCAATTAGAACAATTTTGCATATCTCTAGTGGGTAGGTGTATGAATGGCAGAGAGTCCTAAGGGGGGAGAGAATGCTTCATTAGTGTGTTTCCTTGTGAATGAAAGGAAGAGTTGAGAAGCGCACTCTCCAACTTGGCAATGTTCCCAACAGAACTCATGATCTAACCTTCGCTACAGAACATGCATTCTACAGCATCCGCTTTATTTATGTTCAAAATGGAGATGGAGGAATTGAAATAAATTATTCTGTTTTCACACATGATTGACCTTGATGAGTATTTAGAAAATGGAAATGAAAAATCTTGACTGGGCAATTCCCAAGGGCCCTTTCCCTGTAAATCTCCACAGTAATTATTATGTATTGAAGCCAATAAATACCGTATGTTTGTACACAGACCTTCTAAAGCATGAGCATAGTGTCAATAAACTCATTTATAGATAAAAGGGATGGTTTACATTCTAGAATAATACTAAAGAGGAAACAGGAAGCTGTTTAGACACAGACGGTTTCAGGAATTAGCAGTTTTTTCTAAATAATTTAATTTGCAAAAATTGATTTATGATTCAAGTCATAAATGTGCAGAACTGTAGATAATTCTTTCCAAATAGGCACTGAATTATTTTTTTAAATAGTTCTTTAATAATGACAATGTACATAAATGTTTTTTTTCTCAAAACTTCAGCTAGAAAATGTAATTTGCATATTTCCAAATGTGTTTCTTTTGTACTATTCAAATTCAAGTAATTTGGAGTTCATTCCATAAAAAGTCAGACTTATATTTTGGTTTCTTATACCCTATTCCCCAGAGTAAATGACTGGCAGGTGGGTTGTAATATACATAACTAGCAGAGCCATCTGTCTTCCTTTCAAATGATTCTGATCCTTTATGCAATTGTCACCAGCAATCTTTTGTGTGCACAGTAAGTATTACAGTGCACAGTTTAGAGATGCATAAGGAAACTATGATATTCTTCTTCACAAAACAGACTAGGGATAAAAACGTGGAATTAAAAACACAGATTTTTTTTTCTTTATTTTTTTTCCACACCGGCCTGTCTAACCTCTGGTAACCCTGACATTCTTTTGACTAAAGTGTCTGATATTAAAGCAGATTGCTTTCATGCCTACATAAGTAATATCATATGCTTCACATCAGCCTATGCTCAAGATAGCCGAATTCCCACTGTATTATTGCCTGTGAGTGAACACACAATGCATACTAATAATTCATCTGAATCAGTCTGCCTTTCAACTTTTCCAAATAGCAATAGTACGGATGCAAACTTAAGGTCTACAAGAAAAGAAGGGGATTGAAATTGTAAAATTATTAGGTGCATTACCCTTTGCTGCAAAAAGTTTAGTATGAGTTTTCAGGGTTAGTTTAGATTTTTTAAGTATATGCAATATCAGAGGATTAACCTTGAGGTTTGTTTAGGTCTCAGCATTTATTCTTTCCCTCAAAGTATATTGACATTATTAACATTAGGAGAAAATAAAGCTTCACAGGGAGCTGATTATTCCCTTCTCACCTCTGGCAGTTAAATATTTGGCCTGGTTAAAAGATACTGAATAGAAGAGCTTGCAATTTCATGTGAAGAACCAATCAACCCCTAACATGATTCTTTTATTCTTTTACTATGCATTCATGGATCCAATGCAACTGAATGCTATGTTTTATATATTGCAAATGAATGCTATTATATATATATATATGTATATATAAATATATATATATATATATATATATATATATATATATATATATATATATATATGTGAAACATATCTGGGATCTTTTGATTGTCAGACAGAATTTTGAATACTAAGATTTAAGCCTGAATTGTCAAAATCAAATGGATACAAAGCACGTCTTATTCAGAACAAGGTTATAGAAACTAGACCTGAAACTAGGGTTCTGATGATTTTTGCTATTCACAGATGTTGGAGCTATACAAATTAAACAGAACATGCAATTTAAAATGTTTTCTCTATATTTTCTCAAATATTATTAGACTTAGTACTATAAATTTGAATATTCCCATTTAATTTAAATAAATTTGTCAGCTATTTGCAGATCAGAAGGGGAGTTCAGCTCTTTTTCAGGCTTAAGTGACCTAATTTGATCTGTCTGTTGTTTACAGTTTGATAGCTGAGGTTTTGAATAAAGATTGTTGAATAAACTAGAGACTGGAAACATACCCTCTCTTTCTCTTTTTTTATTATCCTTTTCAATATTTTTCACAGCTCAATGCAGACTTTCAATTAGAGAAGAACAATCTAAAAGCAAAGATTTACAGTTGTGTTTGCTGGTTGTTACCCCTGGGGAACAAATACTCTCAGTTCCTGGCCTTTCGACACCACAACAAGAAGCATGGCTAAAGGGTATCATTGGGAAATGAAGACACGGACAACAATAAAACTCCAATTTGCATTCAAAGCTTTCCCCACTCTAATAAATAGCTCTCCCTATCACTAGATCCCCTGGAAGAGGCTGTATTACTTATGTACAGTGTAGCTTGCAGGAGTTAGAATACTTTGTAATCTCAAGCAGGGACACCTGGATGAAAAGAAATTACAAATTCTTTATTAATGATCATTGTAGAAATTACCACGGAGATAAAATAGGTAGAGCACTTTAGACACTGGCATATCCCAGGCACAGAAAAGCAATTTGCAAAAAATTTCTATTATGGCCAAAAAAGTAAAAAATGTTCCATGATTCACCCATAACATAGGCAGAGAGCAGGGGTTAGTAGTAGGTATCACAAGGTGCAAGGGTCAGTAACGTAGTAAGTAAGATAGAGTTCAAGGATCAGTATTGTGTAAAGCAGAATGCAGTGCTAGAATTTAGTAACATGTGTGTGCAGTATACTTCGTAGAGTGCAGAGATCAGTAGTATATAACGCAGAGTTCAGAAGTCAGGAATAACGCTGAGCCAGGAGTAAGTTACACAAAGTTCAGAATTCAGGAGTAACACAGAATGCAGGAGTAAGTTACACAATGTTAGAGGTCAAGAGTAATAAAACAGATCCAGTAGTGAGAAGCAATGCAGATTACAGAAGTCAGGATTAAATAAAGCAGAGAGCAGGGATCAGGATTAGGTAAAGCAGAGAGCCCCTCAAATCACCCTCAGTACACACACCCAACCCTATCTCTCCAAAATTCACAGACAGGTGTACCTCAGTCATTGTACTTTAGAATATGGCAGCTCTGAACCTGAGTGTTATATAAAGGGAGCATATCCCCGGCATTCTTTTAGACATATTTACCCTTCACTATGTGATTAGGAAACTGATAAGCAGATTGAACAGGAAGAATCTGGAGGGTGGAACTTGGGATAGGCTCTTTCATAAAATGCTCTAAAGTAAAATAAAGTAAAATTCTTTTACCTCACCTCATTCCCCTCATCCTTACCTATGGAAAAGTAAGGGTGAATCAGACAGGTGCATTAGGCACCTTTTTACATTTCTGTTTATTACTACTTTTTTACAGTATTTATTTAGCACCAACATATTACACAGCACTGTACAAAGTCCACAGTCATGTCACTAACTGTCCCTCAAAGGAGCTCACAATCTAATGTTTTTTCAAAATTTTTTTTTGGGGGGGAGGGGGTGGAGGGAGAAGCCAATTAACCCAACTTCATGTTTTTGGAATGTGGGAGGAAACTGCAGTACCTGGAGGAAACCTACGCAAGCACGCGGAGAACCTGCAAACTCCATGTAGATTGTGTCCTACCCAGGATACAAACTTGGAACCTAGCACTGCAAAGGCCAGAGTGCTAGCCACTGAGCCACCGTGCTGCCTTCCTGTTCAATACTTCCTAGCGTGTATGAATGGCACTTTAAGAATACAAAAGTGAATACTAAATTACAGGCTTTATTAACGGAACATTACCTATTAACTATTAAGCATTAATAATATCACATCCCCTGATACCCACTTTCTTTTGCAATGGCTTTATTCAGGCAGATGTGCAAGTTTTCATGACTGCTCTTGACTGGCTGAGTATGGCAAACAACAGAGAGTCTTGGTACACCTCCTAAGGATCATGGGAGGACTGCTTGAGGTCATAGTGCCAAAACTTTTGTCACATAACACCACATTTTTT
Organism: Pyxicephalus adspersus; assembly: GCF_032062135.1. Taxonomy (NCBI): domain Eukaryota; kingdom Metazoa; phylum Chordata; class Amphibia; order Anura; family Pyxicephalidae; genus Pyxicephalus; species Pyxicephalus adspersus. Next base: position 66,461,233 of record NC_092858.1, on the reverse strand, counting down.
TGTCAGTCCTTCTATCAAATCTGCCCAATTTAGTTTAAATATCAAGGCAATATACTTATTTCTATGACCAACCCACCATTTCCAGTAATCTAAAGATTCCCTTAGATTTTTTTCAAAATTGTTTTAAATTCTAATTTGTAAAAATGAGTGCCTTTGAGGGTTTTCTGCATGAATACATTGATGTGTGATCTTATATAATAAATACAGTATGTTTTGTTAAATTTGTAGCTTCTCTTATGAACATTCCTAGAAGAAAGAGACATGTGCAAACGTTTACAATTTAAAAACATGTCTTTCATAATGAATATAAATGCCTTCAGCAAATGTAAATTAGTCATAAGTTTCCACACATGAATTTGAAAGGATTTATTTTTGTTTATTAAAATGCAAACTCTATGCTAATAACAGAAACATTTAGATTCTTTTTGTTTCAGGATATAAATATTTGGCAATACATATTAATCAGTATGTTTCCCTTTGAAATGCCATTAGTTATGTTGGTGAATATATTTACAAGTACAGGGCTAGTCTAGGGTACGGTGACTAAGGCAGTTGTTTTAGACCCCAAACTATTCAAAGAGCCCACACAGGTACCCTGACCTACAAATAATGACATTACGCATATAACGCAGCACTAGATTCCCGATTTCATAAACTGACTTTCAGCTTACCAAAATTTCCATGTACCTTTCAGTAATGTCCATCCATCCATTATTGTTTCTTTATTTTATTTTTTTAAACAAGGTTGTATGGGAACTATACAAACACTCTCCACAGCCATGTTATACCAATAATTGAGGGATAAGGAAATATTTTGTCTTTATTTGATTAGATTTTTTAATGTCCTGGGGTGTTACATAACAACAAATTCAAAATTACATTTGAGCAGGCAATAGGTAGTTTAGCAAAGGCAACTATTATTCCTCTATGTGTTAGGTCAGCTCCAGTGTTGTGTTGCCAGTCTCTCATTTGCAAACATCTGAAAGTTTGGTCAAAGCAGTGACAATGATACACTTTTTCACAAATTAGCAAGATTGGTGTATGCTTTCATAGTAAGGAATAGTAAGTTTTCCATACATCTAAATCTACATAAACCCCTATAAAAATCAATATAATCAATGTTAATATTAAAGGTAATTTTGGCAAGAATGTAAAACTTTTTTTGTATTCCCATTTCACCAGACATTTTAAATAAAAGGGTCAAATATGATTTTTAAAGAGTTGGAATAGACTAACATATTTGCTTTTTTGCCATGTAATTTTTAAAATGGTATACACACACTCTTGTATATCCTCCTATTACATTTACTACTTTTAAAAAAAGTAGTACATTTGCAGAATACTCCCAATTATTTAAATACATAAAGATACATATTCAGGTTAAACGTTATGTTCACTTGACACATTTACTCTCAAAATACATAGATTTATAAGTAAAAAAATATTTTAGGAAAGGAAACTAAAAATTAGCATTTTTAAAAAAGTTAAAGAAAAAGTATTGCTTATATCGTTGTAATTTTCAATTTATTTTTTTACTGCATTACATAGTATTTGTTATTATGTGTGTAAAAAAATATATACTTAAATTCATTCCAGCTCTTGGAAATGGTTTGGTGTATGTAAAATGCATGTAGGGATTTATAGTAATATTTTGACAACTGATGCTAATGTGCTAATAAATAAATCTATTTGTGTCCTTAATGACTTTATTGGAAACTAGTCATATAATTTGCACACATTGTACTTTTTGTAATTGGACTTTGCACAAAGACTGTTCTTGTCTGGAATTATAATAATCCAAATAAAAAAAATTCATATTTCCTTCCTGATAAATTGAATGTCATTTTTAGTACAGACTGTACACTTAATCTGCCCAAAAGAGGCCGATATGGTACTAATTATATAAAAGCTAATCCTTGTTTTTGTCAGTGTCATTTAACACAGGGCACATTTTCTCTATTTAATATTGCATTCTGAACTCAATTTAAAACTGAGAATAAAACAAAAAAGGCAAAAATGGAGAAGGAAAATGAGGTTTGGCTGTAATGCCCTTGGCTGTTGGCAATCTTAGCAGTCTATTTCGGAAATGATTGGATACCAAGAATAAGCTGTAGGGAGGTGAAGATCTTGCATGGAGCTGGTAATCACACATGGCATGTGCTGTCATGAAGACAACTTTGGAACTGAATCTTGAGATCATTATGAATGAGACATCAGACACATGAAAACAAATGGTGGCTTAATATCCAATGAAAGTGAACATCAGCAAAGGAAATATGTCTTTCATGGCTCAAGTTACTTGACAGCCATTTGAGCACCACACTACTTTGATATCTACCAACAAGCAAGTACAGAGACAATTATTTAAAAAAAGTTTTATACATTTCTTAAAAACAGAAGGATGAAATATATATCTAAAATAATATGGATTATAAAACAATATTGTACTGTTGTGCTTCTGTTGTACTTCAATTGTGGAAACCACTTATACATGTGTGAAAAAAAGGACTAGTATTTTACACGTGCACACGTTCAAGCATTACCAAATAGTACATTAAACGAAAGTTAAGAACAAAGATTGGAGTTTTAATGACATGTTTTCTAAATGAAATAGTTGTACTTTAAGGGATTGCCAGTTATCATGATGGACTGCCTTATTTTGAAAGTTTGACAGATATGTAATAAATGGTAAGAGTCCGATTGAGCTTTCAGTTTGAATCAACTACATACATTCCAGAGACACATTAAAACAAAAGGTTTTTAACGTCACACAGTTTGTTTCCATTAGAAAGCATTCATAGCCTGAGTTAGAAAGCCTTGTGGGCATGCTATAAAGAAAAACCTTGCTTTCTATCAATTGGAGATTTCTATCTCAGCAGGAGGAATGTTGGACCTCCATAGAGAGAGCACTGTTCCACACAGATTTCAAAGGTCCTTATCTGTGGCTTGTTGGAAGGGGATACAATTTTCAACCAGGGCTTTAGCTGTTTTTTCCAAGACTAGGAAATGTAGCACATGGTATATCTTTTTTTGTTCTTGGGATGTATTTATCTAATTTAAAGTTCAATTGTGCTTTTAGGGGTTCCCATAATATTAATATTATGTGACATGTCTGTATTTTATACAGTAAAGCTGGTCCATCTTATGCTTCTACTTTAGGCATATTTGGGTAAATAATTTTATTAAAAACATTTCATAAAGATATATTTATTATGTATCTATTTTTGTACACCCCTTTCTTTTTTGTAATTTTATATACTGCTTTTTCATATTTCTGCTTCTTCAACATCCTTTTATGTAAATTTCTGTTAAGAACATATTTGTGATCCTTTTTTAAAAATCATTTATTCTTCTTTTAGAGTATATTTAGTATCCCCAAACCAAATTCAGCCTAACTTCACCCATAATGTAGGGTTATAAAAATATCTGTTTGTTGACCCATTTTATCATCCTAAATACCAAGTGTTAAATCATAAGCAGACAGAATAGACAAAATGATTTTTTATTGTGTAGGGATTAGTGAGTGGATGGGGCATCTTTTAATTTCACAAGGTCCAAGAAAATGTGAATAAAGTGTGTCAAACATGGGATAGTGGTAAGATCTTAGCCTGTAACACAAATATTTAAACATGTAATGTGTCTGGAGGCATAAATATCTATCTGGGGCACAAAAGACAGTTCCTCCATCTGCTACTATTTGATATAGTAACAAGATGGAAAGGTGTCTCCCAGTGACCTTTAATTGATAGTTAAAGTATTATTGGGAATATAGATCACTCTAATAACATGCATATACGATAATAGTGTGCTATTATTGCTGCAGAACATAAATATCACTTTTTATTCTTCATATACACCTTGCACTCCTATCCATATTCCGTATTGTTGTCTTTTGTGGCTCAACATACTTTAATTTGACTACCAGTCAATGCAGTGAACTTCAATCCAATATCTTCCATCAGTTTTTATTGTGTTAAAGTATGTTCTATTACAATTGTTCTAAAAGGAAACTGGGGAATTTTAGTTACAAGATAAAATTTGCAAATACTTGTTACAAATTGCATTAATTAAGTACTTACAATGTTAAACTAAATGTATTGTAACAAGATCCTTGTTTTGCAAGCAACATATTGCTCTATGTAACCGAGATTAATAAAAAATTCATGAAACTCTATGATCTCATCCCATGAATGTTTCTATTTACTGCACTGGTGTCAGATGTTTCATCTGGATGAAAATGATTTACCATTACTTGTTTTATGTTCTTTTTTCAGCTAAGAACTTTAATCTACCATAAATGTATGTAATGAGATCGGTCAACAATACAAAAGATATATAAAGAAATATAACAGGCATGCCAACAAACTATACATGTGCTTTATAACTGGTAAGCATTTAGCATGTATTATAAGAAACAGCATTAAATATCGAAAAATGCACTAGCCAAATGCGGGAAGTTTCAAAGACTATTTTGACTCTTTGGCCTTTTGTATTTTTATTGTATTTTGATGCTGCCTCACTATCAATAAGGCAGCCGAGCCAGGAAAAAGTTAAAGGGAAAGAACAAGGAATGTTTAGTTTAATCCTAAATTCATTTTTGATGTGACATTTTACATTTTTTCCCATTGTTTTGTTATTGTATTAAATATAGGAATATGATGATTATCAGCTAGAATAACCTCCAAATGATACAATTACTCTGTTGAGATAAAATAAACTTGTACTGTGAGAAGTAGCAGTAAAGCACAACAATTGTTTAATTCTACAAAGCACGAAAACTGAGAATGCAATAGGCAAATAAGACTATGTCTAAATTTGTATATACCTGCAAACTATATGCAAATATATGTAAACCAAGGTATTTGAAATATTAAATATAATATAAGCTACCCATACATAGTGTTAAATTTTGTCCTAACGAATAATTTTGGAGCAAAACAGTGACAGCTGCCGGTGTATGGATTAAACACAATATTATAACCTCTAGTCTAATTGACAACCGGTAAATATATTTGTAAAATACACACAATTTTTGTAACTTCAGTAAACAGGCTAGTAATATATACTACACTTCTATGTTTAAATCAGTTTTTAATTGAATACACATTTTTGTTAATATGATTTGAGAATACTTACATCCAGGCCTGTTTATTTACAAAGTTAAAATGGTTAAGAAACATATTCTGGGGTGAAAAAAATTATCCAAAATACTGCTTGCATGCTAATGTAGTCTGACTTGATCCTTGTTGCTACTGTCCCTAAACAGTAAGGTATAGGAATAGCATACTAGCGTAATATAGGAATAATGAATAGTGTACTTACAGAATGGTACCACTATATTATTACCATTATTATTATTAATACACAGTATTTATATAGCGCCAACATATTACCATAGTCAGGTCACTAGCTGTCCCACAAAGGGGCTCCCAATCAAATGTCCCTACCATAGTCATATGTCATTATTACAGTCTAAGGCCATTTTGGGGGAAGCCATTTTACCTAACTGCATGTTTTTGGAGTGTCGGAGGCAGGGGTGTAGTGGGGCAGGCACTGGTGGGAACGCCGTGCCCTAACTTTTTTCAGGAATGGGCATGCGTGCCCACTCTTTTTTTGAAAATAATTCTTTGGCTGGTCCGTGGCTCTGGCCGGCCCGCCCCCCACGGGCTCAGGAGAAGGACCCTGCTGGGGGAGGCACACCAGCCACAGCCACGGACCTTGTCTCCCGAAATTGCAGGCTAAGTGTGGTCGGCGGGTTGTGTCTCCAAACACAACCTGCCAACTTTCCCATCGCAGGCTCAGACCTGTGATGGAAAATTGGGCGGGTTCTGGTATCATGACGTCACTCTGGGGGAAGGTTCTTTCCCTTTGAGTGACACATAGCATAATTTACATAATGGATAGTACCGTGCCCCCTCATCTTTTTTTACGACTACACCTAACCGTGATGCCCATATACCTAGAACAAAATTGCTAAACAGTGGTATTTTTCCTATGCTTCTAGATGCTGTTTCTAGGTATACTAATGCAGAGTAGGTGAACTCTTGCTTTCAGTTTCCCCCAGCCTTAGTGCTAATGTGAACCTATGTTTTTAGCCTCTATGTTTAGACTGCACCTCAAACCCAGGTCACAAATCCTGTTGAGTGTAGTTGAGCAATATACATTGTTTAGAAGAGGCCACATTTAACCTCCCTTGCACTGTGTGTGATGCAGCTTGTCCTAATAAGGTGCTTAGAAAAGAATGCAAAGCCATTGTTTACTTTTTGAACACAGCTGCATGCATTCAAATGGAAAAAGCAACATTTAACTACAGCACATGTCGACATGAACTCTTAATGTACCTTGTTTGGTTATGATATTGTGTCTTGCTAGTAAGACAATAAACCTAATCAATCTGCTAGCCAAACAAGGCAGGAAGAAATAATACTGGTTGATAATTTATATTTTCTGATTCAGAACCATTATAGCTTCCCTACATTAAACCTCCCTACCTGATAAACAAACAAGGGGATCATTCCTCATAAGGACAAAACACATAAATTGGCATTTTTACAGTGTGGTGAATAACATTTTCATTTTTGGAAGATTTATGTACATACATTTCACATTTAGCAAGCCTCCACAGATGGAGGATGAAGAAACATGGTCAGTTTAATATCAAGTTAAATTTGACATACAAGCAATGGTATCTATGGAAAATCTATTTTGTAAAGCTGTACAATTCAGATTTTTTACCAAGGAGACTAGGATGTTTAGGTCTGGATCAGAATGAAAGCAAGGTAATAGCTTAAGAAAAAAACAATAAAAATGATTATAGAAGTCGGGTGTCAATCAATGTAAGAAAAAATGACATGGTATGCAAAATGCTGTAAAACAATAAATTGCCACCACTTTAATGTAACTTATTCCATGCAATGTATTTGCTCCAATACTATTTGATCTCCAGTAAACATCATACAACTGACTCTTTAATTGGAGCTATATGTTACATATAGGCTTTTACTGAATTTTAAAATGCTTTCAATGTTCTGACTGAAGACCATCTGTAAAGATAATACCCTATTATATTTTCCCAGAGGTACTAGTTCAAGGCTAATAGTAGTTGTGATTGACTGGTTGTGCCTCCGCAATAATGCCTGTGGCAATATGTTTGTTTTCATGTAGACATAGTAGTGTAGAGGTAGTATGACAAAGCAAAAGATTGTTTTCTGTAAACATGAATTATATCTTTATGCCATTACTAATATTGCTTTACATGTAAATATCAATTGCTGTTTGAATTTAATTGCAGTTGTTAGTTTTGTGTATTGTGCAAGGTCAGGGTTATAATTCATAAAATAAAAATTCAATTTTAATAAATGACAATTACATTTAAATGTTTTACTCCAATTAATTAACAATACACATTGGATTGACCATATTACATAAATTGTAGAACATCACATTTTGTTAATATTAAGTATTCCATTTTAAACATCTACTGTGTATTCTCCTATTACTATAGATGCTAGCATATAGACAATAATGGTACAAAGAGAATGTATTGAAGATAATACCCATACTAGATTTCATATTTTAAAGATAAATGCTTGTAAGACTACATTTAAGAGGCCATATTTCCCAAGAAACTGTTAAGATGTTCTTTATTTGATTCTTTCTTTAGTCATCATATTAACATTTTAAGGTATAATGGTTAGGAAAACTACACCTATAACTATAGCTATTGATTTTTGATTTATGATTTTTGATTTATACATAAATCTACAGTCAAGAACATCCACGACTAAGAGAAATTATTGTCTGTTGCCGAAGGCCCACAAGTGCTTCATAATAATTATGGCCCTGGGTACTATTGGGGTGGTAAAGCACCCAAGTGGACTGCTTTCCTGTTTTTAAATGACTACTATACCAAAAAAATTACCTTGGTTTTATGTGATGCCCTTAGCTTTCATTTGATTACATGCCCATATTTTAAAGAAGTAACCCTTGCATAGAGTTTGCCCATAACACCCAGATATATTTTCCATCCAAAATGATTTCCTTAGGAACTATTAAAGAAGCTTTTACTGAACAAGGAGAAAGTGGCAGGTCAGCTGTTTGTTTTGCTGAGCCTAAACTTTAGGGTCATAGTTATAAAGTGAAACAAGTATATTCACATTAAAATCTTTCACATGCAATAATGGCAATAGCAGGTAAATTATGGGGTCTCACGGTAGGAAAAAATATTACTACTTAAAATTTTGTGTTGGCTTGGCACCAATTATTGCTTACTGTTGCTTTCTGCATGGATTAATAAATGAAACCAAGGTTTAATACTCTGCTATGTCATTCATCTGAGAATATCTTTAGGTTCAGTGATCAAGCTGATATAGCCTGGAAGTCCAGCTATATGCAAATGAATATGATGGTGCTTAGATTTAATGTTAACTTTTGTTAAAACATCCTGTTGGAGAATAATCTTTTTTTATTACATTCATTTTCATGTATGTAGGATTCTTTTTACCATTAAAATGTGTAATTTTATATCAGTCGTTCCAACATTATAACAATGAAATGTCAGTCCTAAATATATAGCAAAAGAAAAAAAGGTCTCACAAAATTGTCTAGAAAAAAAAGGTAAAACATTGATGTTCACAGGCTTTTTTTCTCCATTAACCTGTAAATTAATTGACTAACCAAGTATTGTAATGATTTCCTGCTACGCTTGCCAATTAATTTAATTACAGTATGGGAGACATTCTAAATTTCTACCACTACTCTTTGAAAATAACACACTACTTTAACGATATAGATTTATTCAATAAAGGCTTTGTACATCTTGATTGTATATTTCAATTAACATTCTATTATACAGATGAAATTCAATTGATGGGTAAAATTTAATTAGGTGCTATACATCAGTCAGGCTCCAATATCCAGAGAGCCAAACTAAGGGATTAGATTTAACTGATGAGGATGAGCTGTTGTTTTAAACCTATTGCAAAAAAAGCTGCAAGGCAAACCACTGGGAATTTTCACCAAGTTACTTAGGCCCCTTTGGAATATGAAAAAGCCACATCATGATGCTATACATATTAATGTTCAAAGGATGTTTTTTATTGTCTAAAGCCTTCACACTAAGCCTGACAGACAGCCTGATCTATAACATCAGAGCATAAGAGGATCTGATTTATAGACAGCACTTTATGGTCTTTTCTAGCTTCATTTTTATTTAATATTGAGAATATCCTTTAGACATTTTCAATGATATAATCTCATCAAAATGCAAATGATATTTCTTGGCTAAAAACTTGAAATGGTTATTGTTTGTTACATTCTATAGAGTGTAAGTTTTAAACTGATTCCAAACTTTGAAGATTGCTTTTTAATTGGTTTTGCTTGGAAACTGTCCTTTCCTATATAACACTGAAAGAGAAAAATTGTGACTTATTCTGAAAAAGGAGATTTGTCTGGAGATATTTTCTGCCACTGAGCATTTCTCTATGCTATCAGTTATAAAAAGAAACTGCTTTTTTGCTGCTGAAAATTTTGGCTGGGAAGAAGGCTTCAAAGGTTAAGAAATACCTCTGACCAGAGTTTTTTTTATAGTTTATGATTCACACATTCCTGACAGAATGCAAGGGATCGGTCCTCTCAATTTATAAACCAAACGGGGTGTTTTTTTTGTACTCTTTAATAAGAATTTAGCTGTTTGTGTTTTTAGCTCCCCATGCTTTTGTTTGACAGTAGTTTGGATATTGGCCCCACTTTGCCCATTAACCCCCAACTATTCAGCCAAAACACATCTGTTTGTATAGAAATATGACATTTTTTCAACAAATTCAGCAATTTTGCATATTTTTACTCTTTATTATAACAATTTAAAATATATAATGCTATAGAATGTTGATCTATTTGGTTGCCTTGAAATGAGGGAGGGTTTTCATCCTTGTTGGAGCAAACTAGACCACACTAAGGGATTATTCATTAACTGCAGGTTTTGGGTTTCCAGGGTGTTTTTAATTATTTTAAGTCAATTCAATTGACTTATTACAGCATGACTATCTCTCTAAATGCATGCATATTGTATGTATGTAAACCACAGACAATATTTTTCACAAACTTTCCAATCAATGTAAACTATAGGCCCAATATTTTAAAGCTCTCCAAGACTGAGAAGATCCAACAAACCTGGAATGGATTTCTTCAAACTCATTTGCTGTTAGATGGCAAATGTTTTCATTCCTGGATGAGATTCCTTCTGTGTGTGCTGGATCACCCAGGTTCTCCCATGATAATTTATCTTTTCCAGTCTTGGAGAGCTTTAACAAATCAGGCCCAGCATGTGACCATATTATTTTCCACTTCATTCAACTACATTTCTGTTGTTTAGTGTGGCTTCTCTCTAGCTGTCAATAAACATATGAATGTCATTATCCTAAACTATCAACTGCTCTGATGTCTAATGGTTCCATAATGTGTTGCATAGTATGCTAGCACTATTTAAAGTAGATAATAACACTAGAATGTTACTAATGCAGTGCATTATGTGTTTTAGGACCTGACTTACCAAAGTTCCCCATGACTGAAGAAGATAGACTATCATTGGAGAACTTGAGTGGTGCAAAAAATATGATAATCCTATGATAGTCTATCTTCTCCAGTGTTGGAGAACATTAATAAATCAGGTTCCTAATGTTTACATTATAAACTTGTAACAAGATGATTTTAGATTCAGCATGGTCAGTGACACACTTTATAGAAAGTAGGCTGGAGGATACAACTAAACAAGGAACGTTGTCAGGTTTTTAAGAATGTTTTAAAACTATACCTTTACATACGGCATCATGAATTAACAGTATATGACAGACATTCTCAGCCAGGGTTCTTTGGAAACCTAGGATTCCTCCAAAGATTGCCGAGGGCTTTTAGATCTGTGATGGATTGACCTCCCATTTGATGGTGCCTTCCTACTTCCTAGCTGCAGGACTCCAAGAGTATGACCAAACTAAGGTTTATTTCTTTTTTTAAATAGTTTGCTTCTGTCCCAAAACTTATTCAAAATAATTATTTTTGATCAGATAGATATGAATATTGTAAATAGATATATGACATCTTAGACTTACAGCAAAAACACTAGATTTCTATAGATTTAAAAAAATATATTGTTTTGAAATAGATCTGAAGAGATGGAGAGATCAGAATACACACTTTGGAAAATGACTTACACGTGACACATCTCTTCATCTCTCTCCCAGAAAAACTGACCTATCTGGCTTAGCCTGGTAATACCATATAGTAAATCCCTGATGGTTGATGCTACTATTAGTCATTTGTTCATACTATCATTTTTTGCATTATAAGAACAACAAATTGTGAAGTGAACAGAACAACGCATCCTTCACATTCTGACACCTAAAGCATGTCTAAGAGATATTTTTCAGGACATGAAAAGAATGTGGTAGACAGATGCCTTGTGTATGTAATAATGATGTGACACCTACATGCATCATGCTACTACAACCCAGCAGGGCTGTGCAGTTACAATAATCCATGCTCTGATGGTCTGACAACTAAATATATTATTCAAAACCATCTCTTTTACATAATCAGATAAACAAAATAAAAAGTCTCACACTTATTTATTTTGCACCCTTCCCAGAGCTGTTTATAGAGAGCTGTACAACAACTGTCACTTTCTATTATAGATGCTAAATGTATAAGAATTGATGGGCCTTTCTAGCTAATGTCATTAGAGGAAACCTGGTTTGTTTTTTTGTAATGAACGGTGTCACAGTTTATTTGTCTCCTTTTGATGTGTGAAACAGTGGCAGCTGTTGGTGGCAGATTTCATGAAACAAGGGGCACAAAATCAACAAACACTATTTGCATAATGTCCAAACAAAAAGAAACACATAAAATAAACTGATTTGAGGATATACATTAGACACATTTAAGATACAAACCTAGATGTGTATGTATTGTTTCTTGGTGAGGAAATACAGCAGTGCTAGTTAAATATTGAAAGACTGCTTTATTAACACTAGATACTCCGAAGCCCAGTAAGGTTTAAGTGCTCTTGTAACTTGTAAAACATGTACAAACTAGGTAGATATAACAAAACATGAACGATAATTGTTTTTTTGTTCATGCATGTTTGCATGATGAAACTGCAGAATGGCCCACTTAGTAGCAGTTCATAAATTCTGTTTTGTCATTTTTATGACTATCTTCCTATTTGTAGACACATCCTAAGGCTTTATACAGCCTATCTATTGAGTAAAATATAATAGAACTAAAAATCTGAAGACTATGAATTTCGTTTGAGTAAAACTAAAAACAAATAAATAAATTTAAACACTTTAAGGCTTGGCCAATAGGCAGCACAATAAGGATTTGCAAAACCTAGCAACCCATTTAATTTAGAAAAAGTTATTACTATACTGGACTGACTTTAGTAATGTGAAATCCAATTTTTTTGGCCTTAAAGTGGAACTAAACCTGCACTTCTTCCATTTCATTGAAGGGTCTGTCATCTTGCTTCTTTTCTCCTTTCTCCTTGCAATCTTTAACTAACTTCATAGACATAACTCTGTAAGACAAAGTCTTGGGTACAAAGATTTTGGATACCTCCCCCCCAACTGAGCAAATCCTGGGGGTTAGGAAATGGAACAGGCAAGAAATGTTAAGGAACGGAGGGTGTACACTAGGAAAGGTTTCAAGTTGTGCTGAACAACACAATTATACACAACGAAACACAATATGCAATTGGCGATAGCTCAACTGGGCATGTAGCATCAATAAAACAGAAATGATATGTGCTTTAAATCAGAACACACTATATGCCCCCATCTTCTTTATTTTTCACTTCCTCCTTGCAATCTTTGGCCATCTTGATCGGCTGGGCCAGGGTGACTTAACTTTCTTGCTACTTCAATCAGTGCCGACATGCACAGCTCAGCTTATTTAACAGTTCCACTGTGTAATAAGGCAGTTAAGATGAATTATTGCAGAAGGGACACCACCCGTCCCTTTCTGCAGTACCGACTTGCCTAATCAAACATTTTCTGAAGTGGAACTTTAAAGCAACCCAATATGGATTCCACATCTATGATGATATATTACAAAAACTGGAGTCTTCAATTGACTAGATATAGGAAATCCTTACAAAGTATTTTTTAGTATATAATACTCATAATCATCAATAAATAATTTACTTGAAAGCACTCTTTATTCCTACTTTTACATTATACATGTTCCCTGTTTCAACATTGTATTCCAGTAATTTGAGAGAGAGAGAACCAGTAAAGACAATGTGCAATGCTATAGAAGAAGAAATAGATGATCATGAGCTTTGAGGCCCTATATACATTTGAATGAAGATGACAAGATTCTGTAATGTATAATATATGCTATAAGTAATTATCTCCCAATGTTAATATCTTGATGAAGCGGCATTGACTGTGAAATGCGTCGAGACACCCTCTAATATTGTGAGATGCTATACTGTTAGCTGTTAAATCATTTGATATACTATGGTCCAATCTATGAGCAATATTGATGTTCAGATTCGTGCTGTCTTGCATGTTAAGACAAATGGCATATTCTTTTGTTGGTGTTTTAATATTTTCCAAATAAAAAGTTTTTGTTCTTTGATTTACACATGTGCCAATTAAGTCCCCTTACTTTCTGCATATTTTGAATTTCTGATCTGACAGATTGCTTACCTATCTGTTTATTATCGTCTGTTTCTAATCTGTGAAACAGCCA